>NC_137683.1:10300411-10692911 GCF_963989245.1 Nansenia antarctica
AGCCAGTGCTAGCACAGAGAGGGGAGAGGAGGAGGGAGGAGGGAGGACATTTCAAGGTAGAGAATTACAAGAGGTGAAGAGGCAATCTAGTGGAGCGCATACAGGCCAACAGCGTTCAGAGGTTGATGCTGATGGATCGGAAGGTTAAGTGTAAGTGTCACATTCGCACTACTCCTATTTACACTGGCCATTCCCCTCGTTACCATCTTTATATTTTGGGCATTTAGCAGACGCCTTTATCCAAAGCGACTTACAACAAATACATTTGTCTAAGTAGGCAAATCATCTATCTGTCAGGCATTGCAAGAAAAGTCATCTCTGCTCGGGGTCAGGGGTCATTGACAGTCATAATGCTAGAATTTTGTATTTTGTCATTTCTTTTGTTGTTGTTAATATACAATAGAGAAACTGAACAGGGGGATGGGGAGATGGGCTTGAAGAGATGAGTCTTCACTCTACGGCAGAAGACAGCGAGTGACTTTGCAGTCTTGACAGCGGTAGGGATCACGTTCCACCAGCTGGGTGCCAGGACGGTGAATAACCATGACCAGGTAGTGTGACTGCTGCAACCACATAGAGGCGGTGGTGCCAGGTGGCCAGCAGAGGTGGAGGTGCAGAGTGAACAGGCAGGTGTGTTATGGCAAGCCGTTTTAACATTTATTATCTACAATGGATATTCATTACTGATATCTGCAACATCATTTTGCCTAGTCAACTCAAATTCAAGATATCTTTAATTATATTTTGACTAATCGAAACTCACATTTGAGATATCTGTAATTATATTTTGACTAGTAAGATTCAAATTTATTTTGCCATTCAAGTGTATGGGGTTTGTCATTACAGATATCTACAATTCAGTTGTAGATATCAGCTATTCACATTGCCGATATCTGCAACTGAATTATGACTAGTTGTAATTACAGTTTCAGATATCTACGGTTTCATTCTGACTAGTCATAATTCCAGTTCAAGACATCTTTAATTCCCATTAATTCAAGATATCTACATTGTCCTTTAAGATATCTTAAATTAAGTTGAAGATATCTTGAATGAAGTTGTAGATATCTCAAACTGGAATTAGGAATAGTCGTAATTTAATTGTAGATATCTATTATAAAGTTATAGATATCTTGAAATTCATTTTAATGATTGATATCTCAAATTGGTGATATCTTTAACTTTCATTCTGCCTAGTCGAAATGTTATTACAGATATCTTAAATTAGAGTTTAGACTAGGCGAAATGACGTTTCAGATATGTCTGTTGTCGTCAGAAAACGCGGGAGCAGCTTCCTCAAGTGTGTCTGGAGACAACACATCTGCAATGCGCTGTAGATTTGTAGTACAAGCATCTAGTGAACGAATCTCACGTTCACCACAAATCCCGTGATGATATATTCTCTCCATTTCATGGCATTTTCGCGCTATCCTATCCACCACAGCAACCGCCATTGCTTCTGCCAACACTCATCAAATGCTTTGCTGGTCCCGCCAATATCATGAGATACCTCGCATCATGAGCGTCGTCATGCAATACAATTCGGACTAGTCATAATGACGTTTCAGATATCTGCAACTATTATTTTGACTAGTCAAAACTCAATTACAGATATCTGCAATGTCATTTAAGGATGTGTGACGAGTTGAGTGTCGTTTTCGGTGACATCACTGCTGATATCTGTAATTCAATTTTGACTAGTCAAAACTGAATTACAGATATCTCTAACTGTCGTTTTGACTAGTCAGAATTACTTTATAGATATCTTGAATACAAATTTAGACTAGTAAAAATCGAATTACGACTAGTCAAATTTAGCTAATAAATGTTAAAACGGCTTGCCATAGGTGTGTGGGGGGTTGACCATTGCTTGCATGAAGGGAAGAGGCAGTTCCCTTTGCCACTCGGTGGACGAGCACAAGGGTCTTGAATCTAATGCGAGCTGCTTATCGGGAGCCAGCGAAGGGTGCGGTGGAGAGGGGAGACATGGGAGAATTTGGGGAGGTCACCTCACAGGCGGGCAGTATTCTGGATGAGCTGCAGAGGTATTATGGCAGGGGCGGGGAGCCTGGCCAAGAGTGCGTTGCAGTAGTCAAGGCGGTAGATGACCAGTGTCTGGACCAGGAGTTGAGGTGCTTCTCTGGTGAGGAATGGGCCTATCGTTCTGATATTGTGGAAGTTGTTTTTTTTATCTTGAATTATGCTTGAATTAGTATTGCCTTATGTCTTGTGCTGCAATGCAATGTCAGGAACCAAAACCTAAGAACTTTACTCTCTTACACTCCTGTAATGTGACGTAACAATAAACTCGAAACGAATGTGCAGGAATGTGCTGTCGCTGTGATTGGTTGGTTGTCAAAGTGATTGTCGAAGATTACCGGAAGGTTCTTTGTCACACACAAGGACAAATGAATGTAAACATCACTGTGACATCACTCCCTTTAGTCATTACATAACATCATTTTTACCCTTTCACTCGATTAATGAACATAGGACATTTGTATAAAGAAATATCAATAGTTATTGGGATCATACATTATACTGAGGCCCACTTGGAGTTACAACAAGGCAATAGACTACTACAGCTTGCTCTGACTCTGGAAAACAACAACTATATCTTGTTTTTTTGTTCTCCCATTGACTGACTTCATTACTCCAAAAGGTCTGCTCTACAGATGGGACAGACTGTAGTGACAGACTGTGGCAGTAACTTTGTTTCCATGACGTAACAACTGCAGGGTGGGGGGAGCCGTAACAACTCATCTTGTACATCTAGTCACTGCAATGTCTCTCCTCTATGCACATAATACTATAATATAGTACCATATTATGGTCTTATTCCCCTACACCTGCTCTTACATTATTCCTTAATGTCTAATATGTCGTAGCTACAAAGTTCACAACGAAACGACTTCTATTCTCAATAATGAAAAAGGCACAACCTGGAGGCGAGGACATGGTCCGTGGTTATCACAATGTGCTGCATCCACATTCCTAGAACAGTAATGATTTCAGCACCTTGTAAACAGCAGTGACATTTTGAAAGCGTGTGGAGGTTGTTTAAAGGCGATCGAGAGCTCTAAAACAAGCTGTCGTGTCTCTGGGACACATCCAGACGACAGAACACGTGCGACAACATGCTCCAAACAAACTGATGTTCCACGAGCACACTGAGACCAATAAGATCCGACGGGACACATCATTCACAGGGCTGTAACCCACTCCTCTAAGCACACATCGGAGGCCATGATTCATCTGAACGGCCGTTAAAACAGTAACATATCATGGGCTGGTTAATGAGCGCGGCCCGGGGAGTGACAGGGATGGATCTCCAGCAGTCAGGAGAGATTAACTCAGGATCGATGCGCAGCGGGTGGAATTATGATGAGGTCAGAGTGGAGGAGTCGTTTACACCCTGACGCCTGCTGGCCTCGTGCAGCTGATAGACTGGGGTTGTCAGGCTTAATCAAACCGGAGCCCAGGGCGGGGTGCAGGCGTGGGGGCCTCCGGCCAGGGCGATCACTCTGGACACTCTCTTGCACGGGGGGCCGACAGGGAGCCACATGGAGGAGAAGGATGAGTGGTATATGTACACACACACGCACATACACACACGCACGCACACACATACACACACACACACACGCGCATGGACGCACGCACGCACGCACACACACACACACACACACACACACACACACACACAGACACACACACACACACACACACACGCAAACACGCACGCACGCACGCACACACACACACACACACACACACACACACACACACACACACACACCCACACACACACACACACACACAATCTCTCTTACCACCATGCCTGTCTTCAGTAGGAGGTAGTGTACTGTCTGGGTGACGTCAGCCGCGTGCATCAGGTTGTGGTAGGGGTTTTTGTGCTTGCTGTAGCCCACTTCCAAAGCCTCCACAAAGAACACCAGGGCAGAGATAGGGATCTGAAGACAGTCAACAACAACAACAGAGCTCATCTGCTGACCTGATGGAAAATCTTTCATTCTTTCATTCAGTCTTTAGTTGGATTGAAACAGTTCAATGCTCCTTGTCTCTCTGTGAGTGAGAGATGTTAAAGGCAAACTGTTGGTCATAATACATTTTGGACTTTTTTTTATTTGTTATAATAATAATAATAATAATAATAATAATAATAATACATTAGACTTATAAAGGGTTTTTCTAGACACTCAAAGATGCTTTACAAACTGAAAAGATTGAGTAGAAAAAAAATAGATAAAAGAAAGTATAGGGGTCTAATTAATTTTTAGATGACTAAATCTAAATCTAAGTGTCTTTGTAGGACAATCTACTCTGTATACTGCAAGTATATCTAGATTTCGGGCGGAGAAGCGGCGAACAAGCAACGCCAGCGTCCTCTCTCAACTGGCTTTTATTTTTTATTTATTTTTATGTTTCGACTTTCATTTAATTTTGACGCAGGTCCAGATAGCTGTGCAACCCCAGACACCTTTGGATTCATACATATTTGAGTTGATGGAATTAAAGATGCCTTACTGGCTGACTTCCTGGGTCTACTTTTAATGAAGATCTGAATGATTTCTATGTGATGCAGCAACAGATGTGCAGTATATGGAAGATGTTTTAGTAGTATTGGGGAAATCAGCCAGCTTGATCTGAACCTGGATAGCAAAAAAAAATCCTTCTGATCCTGACCTTCTGATCCTGGGTATTACAGATAAGGAAGAGAGAGAGCTTACCTTGAAGCGATTGATTAGGTCATATCTGGTGAGTAGCTCGTAGAAGATGAATTTCAATGCATGGTCCCCGCTTGCGTCATTCAGAGCAAACACATCAAACGACCACATGTCCACATGCTGGAAAAGAGAGGCACTGTCAGAACAAGTATTGCAATACATTGCACACTCTGAAAGTTTATCTTTCTTTGAAATGATTGACACATTGTGGTCAGTTAGTCCTGAAATTACCATCTGTACCTATCCAAAAATGTCTTACTATAATGTACCAGAGCATGGATGCATTATTCTCTCTCTCTCTCTCCCTCTCTCCCTCTCATATACATATATATACTATATATATAATATATATATTTTTAATTATTATTATTTCTTTATTCATTTTTTTTAAATGTTGACATTTGACATCCAAAATGTTTTTAAATATTTATCCAAAGCGACTTAGATTTGTCTGAAGTAAGTGAATCGTCTTTACAGGACCATCAATATTTTGTATATATCTAACATCAGTGGAATGACAAACTGTATGTCTCGTCTGTAAGGTCAAAGCAAAGCTTTAAGTTTGAGACAAGCTGAGATACGTTTAATGATCCGAGAACATTCGATTGATGTGCGTTTGAGACAAATCGTTATGCAGCAGCTTTATTGGGTTTATGCTCAAACCTCATTTTGTTGAATTTGGTAATCCATTAAGCCGTATGAAAGGGTGAGGGACAGTAATGGATCCTCAGAGCCCAGTAAACATGTCTTTAGCCTCATACCATTTCCCTCTGATTATCTGGGCATCACATGGATTTAAAGCCAGGGGCTCAAAGAGTCATAAAATGAACTTCTGTAATGATAAAAGAACAGAACGACCACGCATAGCCCACTAGTAATTCACTGAATTATTATTCTCACTCTTTCTCTCTCTCTCCCTCCCTCATTCCCTCTGTCCCTCTCTCTCCATAACAACGTTCTATATACTACTGACATTGAATTACAGCACATTAAAGATTTAAAGATTTAAATTGGAAGTTTTCCCCTGCCTTCCATCTCTGTCGCTGGCGAGCGGCTTACAGAGCCCCCAGGGCAGTCTGGGAGAGGAACAGAGTTGAGAGGAACAGAGTTGAGGCCAGGGTCTAGTACTGTAGTGCTCCAGTCAGACTATGTACAGTTCAGGAGACCCGATTGCTGGACAGAGCTATACTGTACCTGCTGTACAGGGTATTTCAGTATGTCTTGGGAATAAAGTAGCTCTAGGAAACCAGTGCAGGATTTGAAAAAGGTGAGGTGTGACATGAAATGATTGGTAAGTATGGCTGTGGGGTATGGGTCCAAACTGAACTGGGTTGCTCCAGATTGTATGACACGGTACATTGGTCTTGTGTGGTTTGGAGTCACTTTTAGAAGCATTAATAAGTAACACTTTCTGATAAGGGTATATATATATACACACACTTCCATTCATGTATGCAGGAGTTAACATGAACAAATGCTGAATTAATCATTTAACAAACCAGATAGGAATTGCACCTACTTCATAGAAAAATGTGCGTTAGCCAACCAGATAAGCCAGTCACATTTCCCATGAAAGGAAACAGGTGCCTACCCGCAGCTGAGCAAACTTAAGGTAACACTTCACAAATACGGGTACATGAATGCAGTAGTTAACATTTATATGCGTTTCTTATAATGTTCATAGTTTGCTCCTCCCTGCTTGCCCACAGTCCTCAGAATCACTCTTGGTGGTGGAAACACAGCATACCAAAAACTACCACACTGCTTAATACACCCCAACAAAGACTGCCGTGGGACATAGCCTTTAGTGGAAAAGCACCATAAGGCGCTTTGGATAAAAGCGTCTGCTAAATGACAAATATTACGTGCAGAGTTGTATGCAGTTTCACATGCTTGTCCTGATTTCATGTTTTGAGCTCTGAGATTAAAGACTAGTGTACAATGCTGCAGTGTATAATGAGTTAAGGTCATCTCGTTGATCGGGAGTGGAAGTTGAACCGAACTCCTAGGGAGTCCCTGTACGTATGGCATAATGCATGACAACACATTGACCTCTCATCAACCTATGTGCCTCTGAGCAGACAGTTAGGGTTACCCAGATGGTGAGGTAAAGGAGAGGTGAGGAGGGAGGGAGGGAGAGAGGGGATGGGATTGTGAGGAAGGGGGAGAAAGGGAGAAAGAAAGAGATATCCATCCAACAAATCAAATTAAACTAGAAGGTAACCCAGGTTCTCTGAAGGAGACGAGGGCACACTATGGGACATGCACTCTGTGTACATATTTGCTGACAACCCTATTCAATCATACCTGTCCAGACTGATGGCACTTCCAGGTATGTAGCCCTGCCTTGTGCCAAGCCTATAATGGCTCATTTATTCTGCAAACTATTCTTTGCAAGCTCAGTTGCAAGAGAGGAAATGAGGTGAACGGTTTCCTCGTCTTACTCCGAGAATCTGGGTTCTATTCGCAATCCCTAGTACTCTTTCAGTTGACTCAGTTCTACCACTATGGGAGCCTGCAAACATGCCCTGTCTGGTCGAACAGAAACCAGTACGTATACACATGTGTTCCTCGTCATCACACAGTCTTCAAACCAGAGAGGAGAGTAGATGAGAAGGGTGGGGAATGGTAAGGGAGCAATACCATGGAGATGCCTTTGAGAACAGATCTGGCGTTAGAGTGTAACATAACCTTGGTGTCGCCAGGAGCAACCTGAGTGCATGTAGAACGGACCGATAGCGCATGCAAGTCACTCACATGCTTGGCCATGGCCAGCATGAATAACAATTTGTCTTAATAGACAGCAACTTTACATTGATGGTCTGTTAGCGCCTCAAGAACCAGAGGCAGGTCCCACGAGGGACATAAAACGACTAACGAGGGCCTGTGATGTCCCTGTCAGAATGGGAGAAAGTGCTAGTTAGCCACACACCACTTACCGAACGCCCATTGTGTGACACCATCCCTGTGGTAGTGATGCATCTGGGCTCAAGTAGTCTGAGAACTAGGGAAACAAAACTAGCCAACCTTCCTGCGAACGTGATGCTAATAATATTTATATTTAATATTAGGCCTATTATATTTATTATATTCATATTTCCTGCACAAGGAAAATACATCATTTGCTTTGTCAAAGCTAGCTACGGGCTCAAATGATCCGTGAATCACAAACACTCGAAGCTAGCCGACCGTCCAAGTGCTAGCCATAGTTTAAACAAAGGACCTTATGAGATGTTATGAGATAACTTGAAGAATTAACATTGAGCTAGAAAGAGTTCAAAATATTCCAAATAATTAGCTAGCTAACGACCTTCCTCTGTTAGCCTGCTAACATGGAGAGTTACAGTTTTGCACAAGGGGAAAAACGATCGAACTTGGCTTCTAACCACATTTGGCTAGGTCTTCTGTGATTGTTAAGCTGGAACTGCAGGGTTCAAGTAGAGACGACCTAATGGCCTGAGCATCTGGAACAGTTAAGATAAGAAAACACACTAGGATAGGCTAAGCTTCAGACAGTCAGCCAGTGAAAACACACTAGGATAGGCTAAGCTTCAGACAGTCAGCCAGTGAAAACACACTAGGATAGGCTAAGCTTCAGACAGTCAGCCAGTGAAAACACACTAGGATAGGCTAAGCTTCAGACAGTCAGCCAGTGAAAACACACTAGGATAGGCTAAGCTTCAGACAGGCAGCCAGTGAAAACACACTAGGATAGGCTAAGCTTCAGACAGTCAGCCAGTGAAAACACACTAGGATAGGCTAAGCTTCAGACAGTCAGCCAGTGAAAACACACTAGGAGAGGCTAAGCTTCAGAAAACACACTAGGAGAGGCTAAGCTTCAGACAGTCAGCCAGTGAAAACACACTAGGATAGGCTAAGCTTCAGACAGTCAGCCAGTGAAAACACACTAGGATAGGCTAAGCTTCAGACAGTCAGCCAGTGAAAACACACTAGGATAGGCTAAGCTTCAGACAGTCAGCCAGTGAAAACACACTAGGATAGGCTAAGCTTCAGACAGTCAGCCAGTGAAAACACACTAGGATAGGCTAAGCTTCAGACAGTCAGCCAGTGAAAACACACTAGGATAGGCTAAGCTTCAGACAGGCAGCCAGTGAAAACACACTAGGATAGGCTAAGCTTCAGACAGTCAGCCAGTGAAAACACACTAGGATAGGCTAAGCTTCAGACAGTCAGCCAGTGAAAACACACTAGGATAGGCTAAGCTTCAGACAGTCAGCCAGTGAAAACACACTAGGATAGGCTAAGCTTCAGACAGTCAGCCAGTGAAAACACACTAGGAGAGGCTAAGCTTCAGACAGTCAGCCAGTGAAAACACACTAGGATAGGCTAAGCTTCAGACAGTCAGCCAGTGAAAACACACTAGGATAGGCTAAGCTTCAGACAGTCAGCCAGTGAAAACACACTAGGATAGGCTAAGCTTCAGACAGTCAGCCAGTGAAAACACACTAGGATAGGCTAAGCTTCAGACAGGCAGCCAGTGAAAACACACTAGGATAGGCTAAGCTTCAGACAGTCAGCCAGTGAAAACACACTAGGATAGGCTAAGCTTCAGACAGGCAGCCAGTGAAAACACACTAGGATAGGCTAAGCTTCAGACAGTCAGCCAGTGAAAACACACTAGGATAGGCTAAGCTTCAGACAGTCAGCCAGTGAAAACACACTAGGATAGGCTAAGCTTCAGACAGTCAGCCAGTGAAAACACACTAGGATAGGCTAAGCTTCAGACAGGCAGCCAGTGAAAACACACTAGGATAGGCTAAGCTTCAGACAGGCAGCCAGTGAAAACACACTAGGATAGGCTAAGCTTCAGACAGTCAGCCAGTGAAAACACACTAGGATAGGCTAAGCTTCAGACAGTCAGCCAGTGAAAACACACTAGGATAGGCTAAGCTTCAGACAGGCAGCCAGTGAAAACACACTAGGATAGGCTAAGCTTCAGACAGTCAGCCAGTGAAAACACACTAGGATAGGCTAAGCTTCAGACAGGCAGCCAGTGAAAACACACTAGGATAGGCTAAGCTTCAGACAGTCAGCCAGTGAAAACACACTAGGATAGGCTAAGCTTCAGACAGTCAGCCAGTGAAAACACACTAGGATAGGCTAAGCTTCAGACAGTCAGCCAGTGAAAACACACTAGGATAGGCTAAGCTTCAGACAGGCAGCCAGTGAAAACACACTAGGATAGGCTAAGCTTCAGACAGTCAGCCAGTGAAAACACACTAGGATAGGCTAAGCTTCAGACAGTCAGCCAGTGAAAACACACTAGGATAGGCTAAGCTTCAGACAGGCAGCCAGTGAAAACACACTAGGATAGGCTAAGCTTCAGACAGTCAGCCAGTGAAAACACACTAGGATAGGCTAAGCTTCAGACAGTCAGCCAGTGAAAACACACTAGGATAGGCTAAGCTTCAGACAGTCAGCCAGTGAAAACACACTAGGATAGGCTAAGCTTCAGACAGGCAGCCAGTGAAAACACACTAGGATAGGCTAAGCTTCAGACAGTCAGCCAGTGAAAACACACTAGGATAGGCTAAGCTTCAGACAGTCAGCCAGTGAAAACACACTAGGATAGGCTAAGCTTCAGACAGGCAGCCAGTGAAAACACACTAGGATAGGCTAAGCTTCAGACAGTCAGCCAGTGAAAACACACTAGGATAGGCTAAGCTTCAGACAGTCAGCCAGTGAAAACACACTAGGATAGGCTGAGCTTCAGACAGTCAGCCAGTGAAAACACACTAGGAGAGGCTAAGCTTCAGACAGGCAGCCAGTGAAGAGTGGAATGAGTAGATGAGCGTGCTACGCATGAGCCTGTCTAGTTTTGGCACTAAGCAGGGCTTCAAGGGCTTCCTCAGCATGTACAAACTTGCCTGTCCCATAATGAGGGGTCAAACCCAGTTGACTGAAAGAGAACTCTAATTCTGTCATCGTCCCTCGTCATCCAGACATATGCCACGCAAACATGCCAGGATGTAGCACAGATATTACCGTCCAATAACAACATATTACATGAAAATCCCTCCCATCAAGAGGGCATTAGTGTCTTATCTTCTTATATAGGCCTATTGGGAGAACATTGGTTTTCTAACATAGCAGGAAAATATAGCCAATTCAATAATTCATATACTATGAGATTGGGCCCATTTGAAGGTGACAGGGTCAGGTTGTGAAAGGTGTAGCGTTGTTTTATCTTGCTCAGCCACGGCCTATGCGAGGCCTGGCCAAGGATCTTAATACCTTGAGCACGGTGATCACACTGGGCGGATAGCTTAATCCCACCATGTTGGACGTCCTGCGGTACATCCTGTCAGGGAGAGATAACACACATCAGAACCCAACGTCAGGACACCCAGAGTGAAACACGAGGTGAACGTCGAAGAGGAGGAGGAGCCATGTTTGTGGAGGCCATGCTAGTGGTGTTAGCATTTTAAGGGTACTGAGGGTAATGTTTTAGGAAAATATACAACTTGCTTGTCAGATAACTGAGGATTTTGTATTTATTTACTGTGAGCTAGCAACTACCAACTGTATGCTTTGTAATACACTTGGGCTTAGGCATAGATTGCTGGATGCATGCTTTCGGTGTAAGTTAATCATCATTTTCCAAGCAGTAAGATGCTTTCAAAATGTTTATTTCTCTATTGATTTTCAGAGGTCGTTTCACGGACAAACCTTTCCACAAATATCCCAGCCTGCACTGCGTGGACGATGCTGCGGAAGCGGGGTTTCTCCTCGGTGCGTCGGAGCATCAGGCCCATTTGACGTGTGAAGGTGGAGGCCAGCCAGTCACGCACCTCCGACGGCACTGAGTCCGATTGGATGTCGCTGAGCTCATCTTCTGTGTCCACCAACCGCCTATGGAGTATGACACATGTCCACACAAGCACATAGTGATGCACGCACGCACACACACACACACACACACACACACACCAATCCTCCTATTTTACCAATCCTTCTCAAATAAGATATTCCCACATGGAATGAGAGCCGTGTTACATCATTCAATCAGCTCTATGGTATTTGGGCCAGCCTACAGTATCGACAGTCAGTTGAGGACGTGTGAATGAGAAATTCCCCTTCCATCGCTGGTCCATCTCGTCTTACTATTAAAGCTTAAATCAAGTTGAAAGGGTGATTTTGTTTGGGACGCTGGGTTTTGGTTGGTTGGGTTTTTCATTAGGAGCCAATTCTGCTCTCATTCTCTCTAACAAATGTGTAGATACTGTATGTGGAGAGAGAGAGAGAGAGAGAGAGAGAGAGAGAGAGAGAGAGAGAGAGAGGGAGAGAGAGAGGGAGGGAGAGCGAGAGAGAGAGAGAGAGGGAGAGAGAGAGAGAGGGAGAGAGAGAGAGGGAGGGAGAGAGAGAGAGAGGGAGAGAGAGAGGGAGAGAGAGAGGGACAGAGGGAATACAGTGGGACTGAACATATTTAGATAATAGACTATTAGGCCTTACTAAATACAACATTTCAAAGATGTCTTCTATTTGTTAAATGCTGCAGGCTAACGAACCGTGTTTCCTCGATGTATACAGACTCCAGGACAGTGGCAGCATACTCCAGGTTCTTCTTGAGGTCCACGACGGACGCCTCCCCTCGCTCCAACTGTTTCACCAAGCATCGTAACCTGGTGACCAAAACACATTTAATGAGATCACCTTCCTCAAGAGAATAGCACGATGACATGACTCATTGTTATTTGCCATCAGCTTCTTCGTGTCAAGGTTTTGTTGTAATGTAACACAGAAGACTCAAATCCTGTGTCTGACTCAAAACCAGACACTCTTGACAATGAATAAACATTTAACAGACATTTTAAGGGCTAATCCAGAGATCGTAGAGACATGCGGCATGTCACATGCCACTCCCTCGATTTAATTACTGTTGGTTTCGCGAGAGACGGGTAAGATGCCACCAGTCCCACATGGGGATACATTTCTGACCAATTACCACTCAGTTATAGATTAGTGTTACTGACATTGCTAGGTTCGCATTGGTAGGGTTGCATCTTTCTCGCGCGTTTCCCTGGCATCATGTGTGTAAGACTAGAGGCTAGGACCAAGGCCTCCAAGACCGAGGCATATATATGTATATATTTTGTAAGCCATTACAACCAACGATCAAATGACTTCAAAAGGAAAAGCTGTTAATTCATACCATTTTGGTGTGAGTGGAGTTTTTGTGGAGTTTTTGTGGAGTTTTTGTCCTGCCCTCCCATAGACGACCGGTCAAAAATAAAATTGCATTTGGTCTCCTTATTGAAAACAAGCTCCCAAAGTTGTGTCGCCAACATGGCAGTGGAGTGAACTGGCTTCCTTTAAAGAGTATTTGGCTAATCTTACACAGTTCAACCATGATTTAAAACCACACACTGAATTGCAGAGCATTAGAATGAGAAAGGAAGATGACCCTTCAGCTGTGTATTCATGCACACACACATTTGAATACTTTATTTGGTTCCACAAATTATATTATACAAACAGGGAATCAAATATTTCGGGGCTAAGCAGCACTGAACACTTAAGGGTACACATAACACCTCCTTCTCCACACGGCCAAGCTGCCAATAATAGCTGAGACAGAGCAAAATTTGGCAACCTGTTTGGCCTTTCTTTTAGTCATTGCAGCAATTCTCAGACCCCTCATGGTGTGTTGTCGATGTGTCTCTGTCCCGGAGGCCCGCAGCGCTGGTTGTATTCTCTCACGGATGAAGCAAAGCTGCGTTTCTATCCAAGCTGTCAGCGAGTCAGGTGTAAGGTCAGGGTTCGAGTTATGTGGGAGCCAATGGGAGCTGAGCTCCCATAGAGATGGTCTGAGACTCTCTGTGCTCCCATGAAGGCAGTAAAATCAAAAATCTGTGGGGGTCGCTAATAATACATTACCACAACTATTATTTGATCAAAATGTCAATGTAATGAATATTATTTAATTTATATTATAAATATTGTAAAATAAACACGTTTTCCAAAAGAGCTACGCGCACCATTAATCTCCTGTGAATGACAGTAGGCCTTTGACTGCCTGCACTTCACCACCAAGACACCATGGGGCGCAGTAGAATATTGTGCAACAGCAAAAGGATGATTAATCAGCTGTGCGGTAAACCGTTGGAACACACAGTGCACAGCTGATTAATCAATTAAACCAATAGAGTGAGACAGGATATGTTCATATACCAGTTGCCTTTCAGGAAGTAGTGAGATCGTGCACCTAGCCTATTATTGAGAAGCAAACATTCATTCATTAGCTATACAGGAGTATATACATACAGTAGCTACCATGCCGCCCAAAAAAAGGCAATTTTTTGACCCTCTCCCGTTCATCCAATCTTGGATAAAGAAAGAACATCGGACGTCAGCATCATGGGTTCCAGGACCGCGACCGCAGCCTACTGAAAACAGACCAAACAGGTCTATCTTGTCTCCGTAAAGGTAAGGTGGCTTTTACTTTTTACTAACCTAGTGTACATGTATTTTTCGCTCCTTCTGTATAGCAAAAATAACACAATTATTGGCCGAGATACATGTGTGACTATCGCTTTTATAGCTGTTGTTTCATGTGGGGCTGTTGATGTGGTGAAATGAGTAGCCTGCAGCTGTAGCGTCAGGATATGTTGGTATTTGAGGAGGAGGATGAGGATGAGGATGATGTTTCGGTACCGGTACCGTTTTTAAAGTATCGATTTGTCACCGGTATCGAATAAAACCCAAACTGTACCCAACCCTAACTATATGTTTACATGCCAACTAATTAGCTAATTCATTTCTGTCATTTAGAGCTGAGGGGAGCAACAGAGAGACGGACAACAGGACAGTAACAGAGAGACAACGGGAGAGGAGAGCAATAGAGACAGAACTGAATGCACTGAACTTTTTTTTTTATTCTTTGCATTATTAACACTGTTGTGTTATTGTGTTATTAAAGTGTTTAAGTGTTTTATGGTAAAGCATTATGAGTGGTGTGTGTGCAGGGTGCTCGTGAGTTGTATATTTTGGGGAGGGGGGAGGCTTGTGTATGGGGGCGGGGGGTCCTCACACAAAGGAGTAGCCTAGGCCTAGGGCCACTGACCACCTTAATCCGCTACTGCCTATAGCTAATTAAAACTTGTAAGTCCCATCGCTGTGTGGGCATGATTCGCGCGTGCATGAGAACATTTCGCACTGTTATTTTGGAGACCCCCACAGAGATCAGCTTATAACTCGAACCCTGTGTAAGGTCCACCGGGAAATCGACAGAGGGTGGGAATTTCTTCAGGATTCTGGCGACATATTTCAGAAGCTTGAATCCGTATGGACGCGCGTTTCCTAGCGTCGCGGAGAATATTCCTTTATGGAAAAAGTTAGTCCACTAGTCTGTCATTGGTCGTCTTGAAGTCTACGGGAACATCTCCGGCCGGTGTTGGGCTTGGGTCGCAGACGTTCGGGCGTTGTTTGTACACTCGCCCGCTGTTCAGGGCTTGTTTAAAAGTGAAAGTAAAAGACTTTCAAAAGTACTCAAAATAGATATTAAAAACTACTGAAAAATATACTACTAATAGTAGTAAATCGTTCCTTTCCACCTCTGGGGATTGTTAATGCTTTATGAAAGGCATGACCAATGGAGTAATTGAGGCTATTGAAAATTAGACAATAGAGCAAAGATCTGCAGGGGTATTTCATGCATTGTTTAAACCAGTCAAAGTCTATTAACTGAACACCCAGTCAAGATAACTGAGTTCAGTCCCCTCGCCAATTACTAGGGAGGATGATTGACAGCTAGTTGTCATGGCGACATAGACCTATGTTGGCCAGGAAGTGATATCGACCACAGACGGGAGGGCCAGACTGGTTAGTGTGTCAATATACCCTGTCTGTCATCTCACAGGACCATAGTTAAACACACACACACACACACGCACACGCACACGCACACGCACGCGCACATACACACACACACACACACACACACACACACACACACACACACACGCACACTTACATACACACACACACACACACACACACAGCAAACAGTGATAATCTCACTGACAGAGGTAGTTCCGTAACACTGTTGATCCGTACACATCTGGGAACACAGGACAGTGTTATAATGTCTTCCTAAAGTGACACAGCAGATTCTCAGTATTTGACTCTCACCTCTACGTAGCTTACGTGCACTTCTGCTTGATCAATGCAGATTTACTGTGAGTATGTATGTATGTGTGTGTGCGTGCGTGTGTGCATGCATGTGTATGTGCAAACGATATGTCTCTATGATATGTCGTTTGCATATATTAGTATGAGTACTGCGTGAGCGTTCTTTGCCAGTTGTGATGGAGGCCATATCTCTGTGTTAGCAGCTTGCCTGCTGACGTCATCCTTGACGTTGCTTCAAGGTCACACGATTAACTCTGACACAACGTTACAAGCGTAAGGGTTTATACTCCATGAAATATGCAAAGCCTATCATCCAATGATCCTATTGTTTCTTTCATCTTGTGATCTATGAAAACATCGAGGTCAGGGCGTCGACTTTTACTCCAATCTAGAAGGGTTTGTATCGCTATGTCTACAAAATATGAAGATGACGTTCAAATTCAAACATAAGAGACGCCCGGAGCTAAAAAACAACAACAACAACAACTGAAAACAGGAGGCATCTGAAATGTTGTTGTCATAACTGAGAACGAAGTTTTTCGGAACGAAAAGCGCTTCAAATTAATGACCAGTAATAATAATAATAATAAAAACAGAAAACAAACAAAGCAAAACTGAAACATTGACTAGGGGCCAAAGGCCTTGGAGAACAGATGTGTTTTGAGGGCTAATTTGAAGGAGTCCAGGGTGGGGGCGTTGCGGATCACTATGGGGAGGGCGTTCCAGAGAGTAGGTGCGTGCGGCCACACTGAAGAAGATGGGGAGGTCATAGTAAAGGCTGCCGCACTAGTTATTGAAATATCAAAACAATATTTGAATACCTGTAATCATTTGAACTTGGCCACGGTGCATCAGGACTCCTGGGCGTGCGTGTGATCCGCTGTGTGCTGCTGTGTGCTAAGCTGTGTTTCTGATCAGACTGATGTGCTTGGTGTTTCTGCTGCTGTTCCACTGTTAAACTGTGATGTTGCTTGTTTGATCCTGTGGTCTGTCCTGGACTGTATGAAGTGGTCTGTCCTGGACTGTATGAAGTGGTCTGTCCTGGACTGTATGAAGTGGTCTGTCCTGGACTGTATGAAGTGGTCTGTCCTGGACTGTATGAAGTGGTCTGTCCTGGACTGTATGAAGTGGTCTGTCCTGGACTGTATGAAGTGGTCTGTCCTGGACTGTATGAAGTGGTCTGTCCTGGACTGTATGAAGTGGTCTGTCCTGGACTGTATGAAGTGGTCTGTCCTGGACTGTATGAAGTGGTCTGTCCTGGACTGTATGAAGTGGTCTGTCCTGGACTGTATGAAGTGGTCTGTCCTGGACTGTATGAAGTGGTCTGTCCTGGACTGTATGAAGTGGTCTGTCCTGGACTGTATGAAGTGGTCTGTCCTGGACTGTATGAAGTGGTCTGTCCTGGACTGTATGAAGTGGTCTGTCCTGGACTGTATGAAGTGGTCTGTCCTGGACTGTATGAAGTGGTCTGTCCTGGACTGTATGAAGTGGTCTGTCCTGGACTGTATGAAGTGGTCTGTCCTGGACTGTATGAAGTGGTCTGTCCTGGACTGTATGAAGTGGTCTGTCCTGGACTGTATGAAGTGGTCTGTCCTGGACTGTATGAAGTGGTCTGTCCTGGACTGTATGAAGTGGTCTGTCCTGGACTGTATGAAGTGGTCTGTCCTGGACTGTATGAAGTGGTCTGTCCTGGACTGTATGAAGTGGTCTGTCCTGGACTGTATGAAGTGGTCTGTCCTGGACTGTATGAAGTGGTCTGTCCTGGACTGTATGAAGTGGTCTGTCCTGGACTGTATGAAGTGGTCTGTCCTGGACTGTATGAAGTGGTCTGTCCTGGACTGTATGAAGTGGTCTGTCCTGGACTGTATGAAGTGGTCTGTCCTGGACTGTATGAAGTGGTCTGTCCTGGACTGTATGAAGTGGTCTGTCCTGGACTGTATGAAGTGGTCTGTCCTGGACTGTATGAAGTGGTCTGTCCTGGACTGTATGAAGTGGTCTGTCCTGGACTGTATGAAGTGGTCTGTCCTGGACTGTATGAAGTGGTCTGTCCTGGACTGTATGAAGTGGTCTGTCCTGGACTGTATGAAGTGGTCTGTCCTGGACTGTATGAAGTGGTCTGTCCTGGACTGTATGAAGTGGTCTGTTCTGGACTGTATGAAGTGGTCTGTCCTGGACTGTATGAAGTGGTCTGTCCTGGACTGTATGAAGTGGTCTGTCCTGGACTGTATGAAGTGGTCTGTCCTGGACTGTATGAAGTGGTCTGTCCTGGACTGTATGAAGTGGTCTGTCCTGGACTGTATGAAGTGGTCTGTCCTGGACTGTATGAAGTGGTCTGTCCTGGACTGTATGAAGTGGTCTGTCCTGGACTGTATGAAGTGGTCTGTCCTGGACTGTATGAAGTGGTCTGTCCTGGACTGTATGAAGTGGTCTGTCCTGGACTGTATGAAGTGGTCTGTCCTGGACTGTATGAAGTGGTCTGTTCTGGACTGTATGAAGTGGTCTGTCCTGGACTGTATGAAGTGGTCTGTCCTGGACTGTATGAAGTGGTCTGTCCTGGACTGTATGAAGTGGTCTGTCCTGGACTGTATGAAGTGGTCTGTCCTGGACTGTATGAAGTGGTCTGTCCTGGACTGTATGAAGTGGTCTGTCCTGGACTGTATGAAGTGGTCTGTCCTGGACTGTATGAAGTGGTCTGTCCTGGACTGTATGAAGTGGTCTGTCCTGGACTGTATGAAGTGGTCTGTCCTGGACTGTATGAAGTGGTCTGTCCTGGACTGTATGAAGTGGTCTGTTCTGGACTGTATGAAGTGGTCTGTCCTGGACTGTATGAAGTGGTCTGTCCTGGACTGTATGAAGTGGTCTGTCCTGGACTGTATGAAGTGGTCTGTCCTGGACTGTATGAAGTGGTCTGTCCTGGACTGTATGAAGTGGTCTGTCCTGGACTGTATGAAGTGGTCTGTCCTGGACTGTATGAAGTGGTCTGTCCTGGACTGTATGAAGTGGTCTGTCCTGGACTGTATGAAGTGGTCTGTCCTGGACTGTATGAAGTGGTCTGTCCTGGACTGTATGAAGTGGTCTGTCCTGGACTGTATGAAGTGGTCTGTCCTGGACTGTATGAAGTGGTCTGTCCTGGACTGTATGAAGTGGTCTGTTCTGGACTGTATGAAGTGGTCTGTCCTGGACTGTATGAAGTGGTCTGTCCTGGACTGTATGAAGTGGTCTGTCCTGGACTGTATGAAGTGGTCTGTCCTGGACTGTATGAAGTGGTCTGTCCTGGACTGTATGAAGTGGTCTGTCCTGGACTGTATGAAGTGGTCTGTCCTGGACTGTATGAAGTGGTCTGTCCTGGACTGTATGAAGTGGTCTGTCCTGGACTGTATGAAGTGGTCTGTCCTGGACTGTATGAAGTGGTCTGTCCTGGACTGTATGAAGTGGTCTGTCCTGGACTGTATGAAGTGGTCTGCCCTGGACTGTATGAAGTGGTCTGCCCTGGACTGTATGAAGTGGTCTGTCCTGGACTGTATGAAGTGGTCTGTCCTGGACTGTATGAAGTGGTCTGTCCTGGACTGTATGAAGTGGTCTGTCCTGGACTGTATGAAGTGGTCTGTCCTGGACTGTATGAAGTGGTCTGTCCTGGACTGTATGAAGTGGTCTGTCCTGGACTGTATGAAGTGGTCTGCCCTGGACTGTATGAAGTGGTCTGTCCTGGACTGTATGAAGTGGTCTGTCCTGGACTGTATGAAGTGGTCTGTCCTGGACTGTATGAAGTGGTCTGTCCTGGACTGTATGAAGTGGTCTGTCCTGGACTGTATGAAGTGGTCTGTCCTGGACTGTATGAAGTGCTTATTCATGTCGCGGGTTGAGCCTAGGCAGTGTCGACGGCTGTCTGTAGTACTGAAAGTAATGCTATTACCTGGGGGGGGGGGGGGGGGGGTAGATGTTACCTGGGAGGGGGGGGAGATGTGGGGGAGGGGGGGGGAGATGTTAGTTGGGAGGGGGCGTAGACGTGGGGCGCACAAAACGATATTTCCACAAGGGCCTGTCGTGACTGGATTATGCCGTCAGGTGACAACTGTGAGAGAGTGTCTGTGTGTGTGTGTGTGTCTGTGAGAGAGAGAGAGAGAGAGAGAGAGAGAGAGAGAGAGAGAGAGAGAGAGAGAGAGAGACAGTGAGAGAGAGAGAGTGTGTGTGTGTGTGTGTCTGTGAGAGAGAGAGAGAGAGAGAGAGAGAGAGAGAGAGACAGAGAGTGAGAGAGAGAGTGCGTTCGTTTGTAATTTTGAGGAAGAGTGTCTGTGTGTAAGTGTGTGACGAATATGTGTGTTACGGGCAACAATGTGGGTGTTTATGTGTGTGTGTGTTATGACAGTGTAAGTGTGTGTGGCACACATGGGGACAGATTTGACCCAGTTCCTACCACAGCTGCTCATGCCACACAAAGTACAAACAGATGAGGGAGTGAACTGAAGAGTGAAATTGCAACGCCTCTTCTCCATGGGTTTTCCCACTTTTATTTATTCTTATTTTTACCCCCCAGAACAGGAGCAGCAACTGAAAGAGAATTTTCAACCTGTATTTTCTGTTTTTCCTCGTTTGTGTTACACCCGTGGTTGATCTGTCAGTAGATAAGGAGAGTAAGTCGAGTCAAGCACTTGCTGTTCATTCATACAGCTGAAGGTGGATGACTACAATGGCCCTATCAGAATCAGAATCAGAATTACTTTATTCGCCAAGTAGGTTTTCACATACAAGGAATTTGCTGTGGTAGATTGGTGCAAACAGGCAACATAAGAAGAAGAAGAAGAAGAATTAAAAAACAAGAAGTGCAAAAAACAAGTAGTGCAAAAACAATCAAGTAAGATATAAATATGAATGAATGGATATTTACAATATATAGTGTCTATGGGGGCGGGGTAAGAGTCAGTGTCAGTGGGGGCTATTTAATGGCCTGTCCTTTTGAACAACCATTGAAGTCGGTTTGCAACAGATAGGCTCAGCCTCATTATAGTGTAGTTTGAGTGAACTAAGAGAGCTTAACATCCAGATACAACTGATCTATATTACCTGAGGTATGAGAAGAAACCATTCAGTTTATAAATCACGCAACAAGGATTGTCCAGAGGGGGTTCAGTACCCAATGTTTGGAAGGTAGAATAGGGAATTGGATTATCTATATTTGTCACATTTCTTCATCTCATACAATACACACCTGATGGGTCTCTCAGAGAAGGTTTTTTTTTCTTTTCTGATGTCTTATTTTTTATTTATTTTTTACACAACTAAAAGGTGTCCTTTAATGACCTAGTTGTCTGTTTACTGAACTGTGCTTGACACGACATTGTACTGTTGTATGTTGTTTGTGTCTGAATGAGGAGTAAAGCTACAAATGAATCGCCCCCAGTGGGATCAATAAAGTTGTCTGAATCTGAATCTGAATCTGAATCTGAATCTGGATCTGACACACCAGACAAGAAGGAAGCAATCATGCTGCTTATTAAATAACACAACTTCATACGTCGTCCAATGACGAACGGAAGAGGAAAAGAAGGACACGGCGTTCTTCGATGTTATCAAAGTCAGTCGAGCATCAAAACCTGCCTTTCACTATCTCCCCCAGGGGATTCCGCTCATAGACAAACACATAATCGATGACTTACGTCAATGTCATCCCATTAAAGGATTAGCACTTCCCAGAATGCTCTTGGATTGGGAAATAATAAGAGGGAACAGGGCCCTGACATAAACTCAGGCACCTGTTATCATGTCCCTACAGAGGCAGCTTCCTATTTCTACTCAAACCACCATAGATCTCATTCTAACATCGGATGAGTCCAAAATCTCCAAGAGTGGGGTTATTGTATGTGGGCTAAGTGATCATTACATGATCTTTTGCACTCGTAAAAAACAAAAACCCAAGGCTGGCGGTCATAAAACTATAACTACTAGATCCCTTAAATCCTATTCTAGTGAGGCCTTAAACCATAAACTGGAGAATCAAGACTGGTTTGATGAACTAAAATGCACACAGGTTGAAGAGGCATGGCTAGGTTTCAAAACCAAATTCCTAAATATTATTGACAGTATAGCCCCCATGAGAACCACCAGGGTTAAAACCCGATCGGAACCATGGATGAATTCGGACATTCTAAATGCTATGAAAGTCAGAGACCTAAAATGCTCTGAAGTTCAAAAATGCAAATCAAAATTAGTGAAACACTTAAACGAAGATCACAAAACCCACTTTGAGAAAATTAAAAAACAATGCAACAAACTATGCAATCAGGTAATTACCATGACCAAATCTGCTAAGAAAGAATACCTCGATAACAAAATCGAAGAAAACTTAAACAAACCACGTGACCTTTGGAAGCTACTTAATAGCCAACTAGGTTGCAGTCAAAAACTCAAAACCAGGTCTACAAACATCAGCATCAAATCTGGTGATTCTCTCCTTACAGACAAGCTGGATGTGGCTAAGTGCTTAAACACTTTCTTTACAACCATAGCCACTAAATTAGTTAACAATCTACCACCCCACTCAGGGCGTTATGGTGTAGAGCACATCCGTGAGTTCTACAATAAACTGGGTGTACGCAATGATGATTTTAAACTCTCCATGGTGTCAAACGATGAGGTGTTTAAAAAGCTAGGCGCTCTACACTCAGAAAAGGCCACGGGCCATGACAATATTCCAGCCAGATTTCTAAAAGACTCAGCTGCCTCCATTACCCCAATCATCACCCACATAATAAACCTCTCCATCAAACAGGGACACGTCCCCCTTGACTTTAAAATAGCAAGGGTAACCCCACTGTATAAAAAAGGAAGCAAATTAGACCCAGGCAACTACCGACCTGTTTCTATTCTTAATTCCATCTCGAAACTTATGGAAAAAATAGTTTATGAACAGGTCGATAGGTACCTTACCGAAAAAAAGCTGATGTATGAATTTCAATCAGGATTCAGAACATCCCATTCCACTGACACATGCCTTCTCTATTTGAACGACCACATCAACCATGAGGTGGACTCGGGCAAGTACTGCGGCATGGTCATGCTGGACCTCCAGAAGGCCTTCGACACAGTAGATCACCACATATTGTTAGATAAACTGAAAGCAATTGGGTTCGATAGAACATCGGTGAGCTGGATGCAATCCTACTTAGAGGGGAGGGAACAGGTGGTTAGTGTGAACGGAACACTGTCCCCCCCCCTCCCAGTGACCTGCGGCGTTCCACAAGGAAGCATTTTGGGACCTTTACTGTTCCTAATATATGTGAATGACATGTCATCAGCATGTGATTGCAATTTATTCCTGTTCGCGGATGACTCGGCTCTGCTGGTCTCTGACAGGGACATATTGCAGGTGGAAAAAGCGCTAAGCACTGAACTGAGTAGAATCTGCATCTGGCTAGCTGACAATAAACTATCAATACACCTAGGTAAAACTGAAACCATCCTATACGGATCCCCATCTAAACTCAGAAAGGCTGAAAATTTTAAAATAAAAGTGGGTAACATTAATATCACAAGAAAAGAGGATATTACATACCTGGGCTCCATCTTAGAGGCAAATCTTTCCGGAGATAAAATGGCAGCAAAAGTAATCAAAAAAGTTAACCATAGAACTAGATTCTTGTACAGGATATCCTCACTTGTCAGTAAAAACACACTGAGGACCCTATCAGGAGCTCTCATTCAATGTCACTTCGACTATGCCGTAACATCATGGTACTATAGAACCACAAAGGCCCATAAAACAAGACTCCAGACAGCCCAAAATAAACTGGTTAGGCTTCTGCTAGGCCTCAACCCTAGGACACATCTAACCGCTGCTCATTTTTTGAGCCTTGATTGGCTACGAGTAGTTGACAGAGTGCAGCAGCTTGCACTGGGCCTGGTCTTCAAGATACGCTACACCACAAAGACACCCAAGTACCTGTCAACAACGTCCACACATACAACACCAGAGGAAGCTCCACGAACCACGTTCAACCGCGTTGCACCACAAACAAGGGGTTAAACTCGTTTGCAAACTATGCAGTAAAAATGTGGAACGCCCTTCCTATAATCTTAAAGGAGTGCAAAACACTGCCCACCTTCAAAACCACTCTCAAAAAACATTTACAGGAGGCTGCAATCCGTAACTGGACCCTCTAAATCAAAAATCAGATTAAAAGACCCGAACTACCCACTGTACATACTTTGTGTTTTGTCCCCCGCCCCCACCTGTGGTGTATGTCCCCACCTGTCCTACCCGCTGTACATACCTTATGTTTTGTTGTATTGTTCTTCCCATGATGGATGGGTGTTTATCTTGTAGATAGTAATAGTTATTTGTCTGTATTATCTTGTAGATAGTACTAGCTTTTTTGTCTGTCTTACATGTAACGATGAATTGAGAATCAAGGACCCCAATTGAAATAAGCCAGTGGCTTTCTTGGGTTTTTATCCTGTTAGTTGACCTTGTATGTAATATGTACTTTCATGTACCTACTTCTGCAAATCTTCTAATAAAGTTTTCAATCAATCAAAAACCTCTGTTCAGACTGTTCTATCTCCTAGGTCTTACTCGGCTATCGAGCAACTTAGAACTTTTAATTTCCACCTTTGTAGGTTAGGGTTAAACTGACACTTCCATTAGACTACCCAAAGCAAGACACCAGAGCACTCATATCTGCGTGTTTGTCACAGGGTGACAGTCACCCTGTTCCTCTGCAACAAACGCAGAGATTGTATGAGCGCCCCGGCGTCCCAGTCCAATGGAAGCGTCAGGCACAGCCTCCCCATAGAAATACACCATGTCATCACCACAGCCTCCCCATAGACATTTTACATTTACATTTTTGGCATTTAGCAGACGCCTTATTCCAAAGCGACTTACAGTCAATACATTTGAATACTAAGCATGTGAATCATCAGTCCACCATTCGTGGCAGGAAGAGTAATCTAGCTCAGGCCCGGGGCCACTGATAGAAGGAGAAACCTTCTTCTACCACCTTCTTCTAAAACTTGTTTTATTTTTATTTTTTTTTAATACTGGAGGAACAGAGAAACAGTACAAGGGGGACGATAGAAGTTCTTAGGGACACAGTAGAGGGGAAAGCGTACGTCTTTAGGAGACGTAGTGCTGAGGGCAGAAGATGTCTCAGGAGGAGCAGTTAAGGTGTAACCTGAAGAGGTGGGTCTTCAGTCTACGACGGAAGATGGGTAGTGACTCTGCCGTTCTGACAGCCGTGGGGAGCTCATTCCACCAGCGGGGAGCCAGAGTTGTGAAGAGACGTGATCGGGCAGCACGACTGCTGTGCAGAGGTGGTGGGGCCAGTCGGCCAGCCAAGGTGGAGGAGCGGAGTGAGCGGGCTGGAGTTTGGGGGGTTACCATTTCCTTCAGGTAGGCAGGGGCTGTCCCTTTAGCTGCCTGATATGCAAGCACCAGGGTCTTGAATCTGATGCGAGCTGCTATCGGGAGAGAGTGCAGGGTGCGAAGGAGAGGGGTGACATGAGAGTGTTTGGGGAGGTTGAATACCAGACGTGCAGCAGCGTTCTGGATGAGCTGCAGAGGTCTAATGGCGGAGGCGGGGAGACCGGCCAGGAGTACGTTGCAGTAATCCAGGCGGGAGATGACCAGTGCCTGGGTCAAGAGTTGCGCTGCCTCTCTGGTAAGGAATGGTCGTATCCTTCTGATGTTATAGAGAATACATACATACATAGTACAGTGGATAGTGTACATAGCCTTTATTTATGTAAACCAGCTCCTTCCCTTCTTGTGATTTTTTTTTCTAAAAGTTTTTTTGTTTGTTTTGTTTTCCCTTTCCTAACACCAGGGGAGCAACCCCTCCTAAATTTCGTTGTTTGGTACCTGTACTGTAGCAATGACAATAAAGTCCATTCATTCATTCATTCACATAGAAATACACCATGTGATCACCACAGCCTCCCCATAGAAATACACCATGTCATCTGAGTGCGATTTGACAGCGGATGGTGGTAGACATATTTAATGTAAAGTTATCGATCTAACATTAGGCTGATTTGTGCATGATAGGCGCGCATTTTGACATATTTCCATGTCATATTTCTCCCCTTTGATGGCATATGACGCCCAAAATGTTACTCTGGACTGTTGTCCTATATCAGTGCAGACCGGCAGGGTAGGAGCACAGACTAGCCTACAGAGCACTGTTATTCTGGTCTGATAATGAAGCATTGTTCTTTTTTATTTGGTGACTTGTTTGATCGATTGATAGCGTAAAACTTAAGTTGTGAACGAATCGCGAGCGTCAATGCTTTTCTATGACACTGCTGATGACGTATCAGGGTCTTGAAGGGTTGTCCCATTTCATAGGGGAAGATTTCAACCACTACAGCTTGTGGCTCTGTTCAGAGGCCTTGGTTCCAAAGTGAGTAGCACTCCAAAATGTGCTGTAGGGGTAGGGAAGGGAATCGGGATCGGCTATGTGGTATTCTTAGCTTTTTCATCCAAACCTGGTCATAGGATTTACATTGCAGTGAGTGCATACATTTTTCAGTATATATGTATATCCTCAACCATTGGGGCCCATTTTGGCATTCAGATTTTGGGCAAAATGCTTTAGTATGTATCTTTCTCCATCTCATCCCAAGGCATTGAACATGTCACCTGGCACTCACTGAAAGAACAATGACCACAGATAAGAAACAAACTCTCTCTCCTGATTTCCCATAGCAGTGTTTTATCATGTGTGTGGGTGTGTGTGTGTGTGTGTGTGTGTGTGTGTGTGTGTGTGTGTGTGTGAGTGAACATGCTGTATGTGAGTGTGTGTGTGTGTGTGTGTGTGTGTGTGTGTGTGTGTGTGTGTGAGTGAGTGAACATGCTGTATGTGAGTGTGTGTGTGTGTGTGTGTGTGTGTGTGTGTGAACACGCTGTATGTGAGTGTGTATGTGTGTGTGTATGAACATGCTGTGTGTGTGTGTGGGTGTGTGGGTGTGTGTGTGTGTGAACATGCTGTATGTGAGTGTGTATGTGTGTGTGTGTGTGTGTGTGTGTGAACATGCTGTGTGTGTGTGTGTGTGTGTGTGAGTGAAATGCTGTATGTGAGTGTGTGTGTGTGTGTGTGTGTGTGTGTGAACATGCTGTATGTGTGTGTGTGTGTGTGTGTGTGTGTGTGTGTGAGTGAACATGCTGTATGTGTGTGTGGGTGTGTGTGTGTGTGTGTGAGAGTGAAATGCTGTATGTGAGTGTGTGTGTGTGTGTGTGTGTGTGTGTGTGTGTGTGTGAGTGAACATGCTGTATGTGTGTGTGTGTGTGTGTCTACATCTGTGTGTGTGTGTGTGTGTGTGTGTGTGTGTGTGTGTGTGTGTGTGTGTCTATGTCTGTGTGAGTGTGTGTGTGTGTGTGTGTGTGTGTGTGTGAGAGAGAGTGAACATGGCGTATGGGTATGTGTATATATGTTACACAGTATTCCTTGAGGTGACGTTCTATTGTGGTTACTGGACGTCAATAGATTTACTTCTAGCAGGGCTGAGAGGACAGGAAAAGGCCATTAGAAAAGCACTCCCAGCAGAGATGAGGTGGATTCTAAACTGTGATACCCCCCTCCTCTACCTCCTCTTCACCTCTCCCTCACTCTCTCACCTTTAAAATGGTGCAAGGTCAGTCTTAAACCCACCCTCAATTTGACATTATTTCTCCTTCATTTCCTCTTTCTTCTGCCCCTATCCCTTCCACAACCCGTTCTCCTCCTCCTCTCAACCCTCATTTCCTTCCCTCTCCCGTCCTCCCTCCGTTCTCATAGACCATCCTCTGCACTCCGCCATAAGCAGTGATTAAGGTCAGTGTATAGGGCGTGTGCCAGACAGTATATGTGGGTAATTTATTACTTCACTAGATAGGACAATTTGCTCGACTTGCAGGAAAGTTCCAGGCATCATATTTCACGGAAGAATACAGTAGTTTAGGGGTGAGATGTGGGTAAGAGATGTGGATTCGAGCATGATGAAATTGCGTTGTTTATCATAATAATTAATCACTCTAAACTCATTTAAATGAAGGTGAACCATAACAGGGTGGGGGCTGGGAGGTGGTTGCATTCGGTGAATTCAACCTGACGTTTTCTTTTCAACAGAGAATTGAATGCACAGGGCTAGAAGTAATGAAGATTATTAGATGATTAGGTACGACTTTTTCTTTTGCAATGGGTGCAAATCGGGATGTTAACAAGAATGCACAGGCAAAAGAGGAGAGTTATCGTGGAGCTACAGCGAAAGGTTTAAGGGGGGCGGAGACTAGCTGACAATTTACTGTCCCTACTTTTTATTTATTTCACCCCCAAGAATGTCAATCAAGATTCTGGGGATCTGAGGTTATCATTAATAACGGAATACTTTTGAGGAAAAAGCGTGATGCAAGGAAATGACTGCAAATAGAAATTGTTGTACCAAGTGATCATTTGAAATATCAAATGAGTCTCCACACCACACAGTATTCTAAGCTATGATGGAGTGTTGTTTTGGAACCACATGACCTCCTCTGTGTGTCATTAATGGAAAAACCTTCACTGCTGAGTGGGGCCTTTTAATTTACCATGTTCCCCATGGTGAGTCCTGGAGCTTTGTGTGTGTGTGTGTGTGTGTGTGTGTGTGTGTGTGCATGTGTGTGTGTGTGTGTGTGTGTGTGTTCATCCTCTCCATGCCCTGCTTACAATCGCTATGGTGATGTGAGTGGGAGTGTCAGACAACTGGCACGAGTGGAGGGGGACATGTGTGGTGTCAGGTGGGGGGCCGCACGTCTTCCTGCCACCGCGAGTCAGGGACACGAGAGCCTGCTGAGAGAGAGAGGGGGGTTGTGGGTATTATGTGGTGTCCGAAATGCATGTGGGGGACAGGAAAAGGGCTTTCATCATCGCCCAGTGACTCATCGCTAATACGAACTCATCATTACCTCATCGACATCATCGATGTAGGAACTCATACATTCTCACTCCAAAAATGTAAACAGAATGAAAACATTGAAACTCGCGCCCTTTGTGTCCCTCCCCCTTGAGCGAGCCTAACAGCCAATCACACCCAAACGAAAGCAAACATGTTATTTCAGCCCACCCCCGAAGCGCGTCAGAAAAAGCATGAGAAACTTAGAAGAAGCTTATTTTGCTGATAGATTCTACTTATTTAATGAACGTAAAACTGTTCGGAAAAAATAACGAGTGGGTAAACTCGCCAAGAAGATTCACATGCAAAACCCCAACCCTTCTACACCCCCCCCCCCTCCCCCATCCCTCATGGACACTTGACTGGCCCGATCAAGGTGTTATCGTGATGACACTCTGCGGTCGCCGAGATTGGACTTCCGTCAAGGACTATACAGTACATACATGGACATGCACCCCCCCCCCCCCCCCATCCCGCCGCCTTCGCCGCCCCCACCCCCCTCCCCACAGTGGCAGCACAGTGCGCCGATTAGATAGCAGATGTCTACAGAGGGTGATGTAACCCCTCCCTCCCCTCCCTTCCCCCACCCCTCCCCTACTGTTGTCTCGTGTCCCCTCCCCCCCACCTTTTGTAATCATTGTATGTTTTCTATTGTAAAGTGCTTTGAGTTGCATTTCATGTACGAAAGGCGCTATATAAATAAAGTTGTACTTACTTACTTCCAAGCTTCAAGTTGAATGTTAGCAAAAAAGAAAGAAAATCTGACTGAAAGGGTTTCAAGACCGATTTCCCCTATTTCTGTTCGCCGTCTGGTTGCTCCAAACACTAGCCGGTGACACATTTCATTACCACAGACACTGTCATCACTTTATAAGAAACATTATGCTATTGCTCAGTGGCTGGTGTCCAAAAGTATAAGTTGATAACCAATGACACACAAAATTAAAATGTCAAAATTAACAAACAAAGCAGAGGGACGAATTTACTGTGCGTCAATTTGGCTTTCCCCTTCACCTGATAGACAGCCATGTTAATGTCTGTCTTAGATCTCATCAGTGGAGGAGTGTCCAGTAAAAGACCCAAAGCAGTGTGTAAAAAGCCCTGTAAACCCTCTAATCTCCCTCACCAGAGCACCTCAGCACACTGCCTTCGACTGCTTTCACCGTCGCCTAATTGGATTCACCGCAATTACTCACACCGACATGCCAGATACAAGAGGGGACGCTGCAGCATCGACAAGGATGACCGACTCATCAACCTAGCCTCGTAGCAAGGTCTACGACTTTCAATTAACGAAAAAATGCTGTGTCCATTCCATTGTGTAATTCTCCCAACTCCTCCTTCCCGGCCTCACCTCAGACACACATACATTTCTAGGAATTTGTAGCCAAATAGAGGATTTCCAACACCAATAGTAGTAAACACTCTAAGCCATGTGAGCTTTTCATGTATTCTCCTTTTTTTTGTTTTGTTATTTTTTCTGAGTGGGGCAGTCCCACTCATATTTTTCTTGTGATACAGATAGTAGAGATATGACAGGAAGGATGGGTGAGAGAGAGAGATGGGATGACATGCAGGATATGTCCACGGCCGGAATCGAACCGGGAACCCTGCGGTTACGTGGTCAACGCTTAGTCCTCTACGCCACCAAGCGCCCCCTCCAGTAAGGCTTGGCATGACGCCTGTCTAAAGCTATTCAAATCAGATGTGGATGGAGAGAAAGTGAGTAAGTGACAGAGAGAGATCTCAGGAGGGAGGAGCTAATACTATTCTGCTATCTCATACAGCAGCAGAACATCACCTGTTCCTTCCCCTTCATTTAACCAATTAGGGAGATAACAGAATGATGGATGGAGAGCAAAAGAGGGGGGAGACGAGAGGGATAGATGGAGAGATGGAGGGATGATGGGGAAGAGGGGTAACAACGTGGTGGGCGGCAGGGGAAAATGTGATTCTATCTAATGAAGGAGGCAGAGAGGAGAGAGAGAGAGAGAGAGAGAGAGAGAGAGAGAGAGAGAGAGAGAGAGAGAGAGAGAGAGAGAGAGAGAGAGAGAGAGAGAGGGAGAGAGAGAGAGAGAAACTGTGTAGAGAGACAGAGACTAATAAAGTGACCCTGATTAACCAGCTGACTCTTACCTAATGAAGCCTTCTCCTAATTACAGGTCTAATCAATGCCATCCTATGGGAGGATGAAAAGTTGCATTGCTCAAGTTCAAGTTCAAGTTTATGGTCATATGTATTAATACAATGAAGTTCTTCAGCCTCGTCTCTCTCTGTAGTATCACACACGACAAACATAGTCCACAATACAAACAACACAACAACACAGTACAAGGTGCTTAGTGCAGGGTGGAAAGTGCCAAGTGCAGTGCGCATGGTTCAGCTGTTCAGCAACCTGACTGTCTGTGGGAAGAAACTATCTCTGAGGCGGGTGGTGCGTGAGTTGATACTTCTATAGCGTTTTCGGGATGAGAGGAGTGTGAATAGTGCATAGGCAGGGTGGCTGGTGTCTTTAATGATGTTTTGAGCTTTCTTTATACAGCGGGTGTTGTAGATGTTATTGAGTTGTGGCTGTTCTGTGTTGATTATTGGTGATTATTGGTGCTGGTGTCACATAATGTGGGATTCTCAATAATACGGATATTGTCTTGAAATCACACCAAAACATAATGACCACCTGTCTAATATATACTTCATATACAGTAGCCTTTGTTGTGCAACATGAGCCTTGGGCGCCCAACACCCTGTTGCAGGTTTGTGGCTTGTCCCTCCACGGACAATAATAATAAATAATAATACATTTTATTTATGGGTGCCTTTCAAGGCTCTTAAGGACACCTTACAAGACAGTTTAAAACCACATATCAAAACATTCAAATCAACAAAGCAAATGAGATAAAAAAACAGCAAAATCAGATATAACAACAAACAAAATACAGGAGATCAAACCAAGTAAGCCATTGTGAAAAGGTTTTAAGACTGGATTTGAAAGTGGTGAGAGTGTCAATATTGTGTATGTTGGGTGGCAGAGAGTTCCAGAGGCGGGGAGCAGAACGGCTGAAGGCTCTAGATCCCATAGTAGTCAGGCGGGCAGAAGGGATGACAAGTTGGTTGGCAGAGGAGGATCTGAGACTACGGGAGGGAGTGTGAGTAAGAAGGAGTTCAGAGAGGTATGAGGGTGCTAGGTTATGGAGAGCCTTAAAGGTGAGAAGGAGAATCTTAAAGTGAATACGGAATTTAATGGGGAGCCAATGAAGTTGTTGGAGAACTGGAGTGATATGGTGAATGGAGGGAGTTCTGGTAATGATGCGTGCAGCTGAAGTTTATGGATCACTGTGGGAAGGTACTCATCACTACTGACCAACAAAAGTGGCCCTTTTGTCAAAGTTGCTCAGGTCCTTTACTCCTGCCCATTTCTCCTGCATCCAACACATCAACTTCAATAACTGACTGTTCACTTTCTGTCTATATCCATTCCCCTTGACAGGTGCCATTGTAACAAGATATGTAACATGCTCATTGTTTTGGCTTATTGGTGTAATACTGTACACACTAACCCCATGGCTTCAGTGTAGGTTCAGAGAGCATTAAATAACCCTCACACATACCCCCCCCCCCCACACACACACACACACACACACAGAGAGACACACACTGGACGAGCGCATAGTGAATGTCATTGTTCTGCATGTTCTGACTCTCTCTCTTTAATTCTGCATTGCCGCACACTGGTAAAAGTCAGTTTAGAACAGCCGTGAGGGGTCATTTGACCCCATGTGAGTAAAGAAAATGTTTATATCTTTGCAAAATGTCACATTTCAGGACCCTCCTTTCATAACTTTTCCTAGATATGTGCGTTCTACCACCCAGTATCCTTACATTTTCAAAATCACATCAAGATAAGCTAGCTAGTTTGACGTTTTCCTGTGTAGGAATTACAAGCGGCAACGAACGAGTGGTCGTTGTGTGTAAATACTTTGTAATATTATAAGCTAAATGTCAACATCACAGCAGCACTGGTTAGCCTAACAACAGTGTTAGCATAACAACATATTTTGGACTTTTCGATGCAGACAGTCAATTGTTTGAATGAGGAAGTACACAGCACTCCCCAACCCCCCAGCTGCAGCTCCCACTCCCTGAGTGTTTTTGCCTGATTGCTATCCTTTTATCGCACTCTATGTGCACGTAGCGTCACCCTCACCCTCACCCTCACCCCTCTCTCTCTGTCTCTCTGTCTCTCGCTGCATGCTGTTCTGTTCAGACACATTTTCCCAGCGGCCCAGAACACGAGGAAGTGAGAGCTGCTCAGTGCTTTGGTGATTCTGAACGCCTAGCTATGTTCACACACCTAGACATGTGTGAACATGAGGGGCCCTCACACGTCGCGCACACACACACACACACACACACACACACACACACACACACACACACACATACATACACACACCATGTTCACACCTTTCACCCACACTCTCTCTCTTGCTTGTCCTCCACCCTTTGACCTTTCTCCATCTTTGTCACCCCCTCCTTCTTCTGTTTCCTGCCACCTATTCTCGCACCCTGTCTTTTCTCTTCTCCACTCCCTCCCTTTTTCTCTCTCTCCTCCTCCTCCTCCTCCTCATGTCTCCCGTCATCGTCATCCCAGCATACAGTTGCAGTAACCTGAGCCAGTGGCACAAGGTTGAGAACCCCCCCCCCCACCCTCCCCCTCGCCCAAACCATAGCCAAGGGACCATACAGTCACCATGGCCCAGGATTAAGACTCTGGCTATAGTCAGATGTGCCAGACACACACGCGCACGCACACGCACACAAACACACACACACACCTGAAATATCTACACTTTAGCTATTTCAAATAGAGATAAGACATTCAAAGCAATAAACGCTGTGAATAATGATCCTATGAATAACTTCAATAACCATAACAACCAACACATAAGGCTGTCTCTGTGACCTCATCATATATTCCATGTTGACTTTGTGTCTGCTACCTTCTCAACTCAACCTATTAAAAATGAATTCTATCCACTAAGAACAGCAGAGAGGGAGTCACAGAGAGAAGAGGGAGAGAGAGAGAGAGAAATAAGGGGACAACCACACAGCTACCGTGTGAATTTAGATTGAATGCTTCTAATTGATGCAGGTTCATTTTCACAGTCAGCCATGTCGAAATATGCAGACTTGCTCTCTCCCTCTCCCTCCATCTACCCCCATCTCTCTCCCTCTCCCTCTCTCTCTCCCTCTCCCTCCATCTACCCCCATCTCTCTCCATCTACCCCCATCTCTGTCCCTCTCTCCCTCCATCTCCCCCCATCTCTCTCTCCCTCTCCCTCCATCTCTCTCTCTCTCTCTCTCTCTCTCTCTCTCTCTCTCTCTCTCTGTGGTGAAGGTTAGCTGTGCTGTTAGAGGTCACTACAAGCCTTTAGTCTACCACATCTTCCTTGCCTGCCTTGCCATCTGCAGAGAGACACGCACGCGCGCGCACACACACACACACACACACACACACACACACACACACACACACACACACACACACACACACACATCGTTACTCTAATGCTTTGACAATACACAGCACAGCAGACAGTTTCCTGTCCTAAAACATAAATTAACTATCACAGCTTCTTCTCTCTACATTAGATTACAGGTACAGTTAATTATATATATATGTAGGAGAACCTGCAATACTGGCATTATTCATGTTCAGTAAGAGTTCCGCCAGGAATCAGTATGCACGGGAACATAATTAAACGGTTTTCAAAAAATGCCGGTTGAGAGAGGACGCTGGCGTTGCTTGTTCGCCGCTTCTCCGCCCGAAATCTAGGTGTCATTGCAGTATACAGAGTAGATTGTCCTACAAAGACACTTAGACTTAGATTTAGTAATCCAAGCGTCTTTGTGTGTCTAGAAAAGCGCTATATAAGTCTAATGTATTATTATTATTATTATTATTATTATTATATATTCAACACCTTATCTCTGCCCATAAAGAAATGCTCTCTCTGTCAACCACACACTGAGAGAGCAACCTATGTACTGTAGGTAATCATCAAAAATACATGCTTATTTGAGGATTATAATCAGATTAGTGTCAGAGTAAATCAGAGAGCAAATACAACATCCGTACGCCAAAACAGTGCAGGAAGGACACAGCAACGGATCAGCTGACAACTGAGGGAGCCAGAATGGCTCCAGTCCTCCTGAAAAGTTAGAGTTGAGCTTAAAGTGTTGTGCTTAAAGTGTTGTGCTTTAAGTGTTGTGCTTAAAGTGTTGTGCAGTGCGACTGAGCAGAACCGTGTCAAAGTCAGTGTCATGTGGTAAATTTACCTCTGTCCAGAATGAATCTGAACAAACAGGATTCCATATAGCTTTGCCAACCATCTGACGCAACCAATCGGGTCATGGCCCGAGAGAGCTCAAGGTTATCACAGTGGAATCACACACACACGTGCATGGTAACTCACAAATTCTTAGATTCCCACTTACAGAACGGACTTGCAATCTTTGACTGACTTACATGCATGAAGTAGAACAATTCTCTCCCTGTTTCCTTCCATCTCACTTGCACTCTTTCTTTCAATCGTCCTGTCATTCCCTGTCATTGTCCACAGCACGTCCCCCAGGCCTCATGACAAATGACTGACGATGTGTGTGTGCTCTCGGACAGATGATAGTACGGTCTGTGTGTGTGTGTGTGTACTTCTGATATTAGGGGGCTTCTTCAAGGCCAATGGATTGCCATTCTCATAGGATTAACACTAGAACAGCCATGTCCATTTTACCTACTATAAGAGCCGCATCGGGGGTCAAATGACACCCTCTTTACAATCCTCAAGCTGCTATTTACACACAACGACCACTAGTTGGCCGTTTGTAAATTAGCCTGCTTCCTACACAGAAAAACTGCAAAATAGCTTTATATTAGCCTATCCTGATGTCATTTTGAAAATGTAAGGATACTGGGTGGTAGAACGCACATATCTAGGAAAAGTTATGAAAGGAGGGTCCTGAAATTTGATCGAGTGCAAAGATATAACCATTTTCTTTACTCACAGGGGTCAAATGGCTGGTTAAGTGTTAATGATGGTAGGTGCATTCACAGAGGTAACTGTTTGACAGTAGCGCAGCAGGCAATGCAATGTGATGGTGGAGAGAGGACAGAGGAGAGTAAGGTTTGATCATGCAAGCACAACATTTTAAGCCACCGTGTGTACTAGGGGTGTAACGATACATCGATTCACATCGATGCATCGATTCATTGACTAACGATCTGATTACATCGATGCAATGTAAAAATATCGATATATATCGTCATCTTAAAGATACACCTTTATTTTGAAATGGCACATTCTGCGTGACTGTCACCATTTCCGTGCAGCGCGCGACTAGCAGCGGCAAATTACAAAGTCAAAGAGCGCTGCACACTGTGTGTTCTGCATTTTGTGACTGCGGCGGAGAACAGCGAAGCGGTTTTAGCTGCGACTGCCAAGCCCGCCCACGGCCGACTGTGATTGGTCAATGCTCTAGTCTAGCCGACTGTGATTGGTCAATGCTCTGGCAAAGCATCTGTCTTATGAATGGGCAAAGGCTGCAGGTTGGACCTTACTTACTTTACTCCGGTTTGCTTGTCCAATTTCATTGGATAAACCTGAACAAAATTCCTATTGATAACATCTACAGGTAAATCATTACTCCCGTAATCAGTGATCTAACATGACTGTCCAAGCATAGCCTTACCTTTCACCAATCAACACATCATATCAGATCAGTGCTTCCTAGAGGAAGTGTGATGGATGGCCCTATATTAAAAATTATCCTGACCTGCGTTCAGAGCGTAGTGTTTTGTCCTGAACATGTTGATCAGTTAGTTTTTTTGAAGAAAAACCTCCCAAAGAAGAACACTGGAGGATATACTTAACTTATTTTGGTTAAGAAGAATGTATATAAGATGTACTGCACTGTACTGCATTTGCACTTATTATTTATTATTATTTTATTATTATTGCACAAATATACTGTAGGTTAAATGGTGACCTTGGTTCAGTTCTAACTGTTAAAAATACTGTGTTTATGAGACAGTAAAAAAGTGAACGTTTACAAAAATCCTGCCTTAAAAAAGGGGGGACAAGTTCTTCCAGTTTTGTTTCATAGGACATTAATGTTTTAAAGCTGAATATCTCTTGTTTGTGAGACTAGTGAACGGGTCTATGTTTCTTTTTGTAACAGAAGAATACTGTATAATACAATATGATTTAAATGCTGGATACCTGGAAGAGCTCACAAATAAAATGGTCAAATAATATTCTAGTTGTTTTTGTGAGTTGATAATTGTGTTAGATTGGCATATGATATCGCGTCATATCGATCATATCGTCATATCGATCTTGAATCGAATCGAATCGAAATCGTATCGTGACTGACATTGTGATATCGTCAAACATTGTATCGTCATACAAACAAATCGATATAATATCGTATCGTGATGAAGCTGGTGATTTACACCCCTAGTGTGTACACAGTGTATCCTGTTTATATTGTGTAGAGTAGACAATACAGACGGAGCAGGCGCCAGACTAGACTAGATGATCGTGAGTGAAGATATTATCAAAGCGTACGGGTGATCGACAGGCACGTACGCTTTGACAATATCTTCACTCCACGATCATCTAGTCTAGTCTCGCGCCTGCGCCGTCTGTTGTTCTTCCTGCACACAGGTAAAAATATCCAGGATCTAGCAGCGTTGTCGTGCTCGTGCAAACAAACCCGGCGAAAGTTTGACTTGCTCCGGACAAGTAAAACTGCGTTAATGTCGAGCCCTGCTTTAACATTCATGCATCAACGATAACTCCCTCCAAAACTGGATATCAGCCAGTTCTTTTGAGAACTGTGGGGAAGTAGTCCCAGGGCCAAAGTGGTGGGCAGTCCACATTGCTTTACACAGATGTCCAAACCCTAATGCATTTTCAAATGCCACGGCCGAAACAGAAATGTTACATGTCCACTGAGGGACCCTGGCTTGGAGCTAAATTGAGAGGACCTGGATCTTTTCATGGATGTTGACATTTGATGTTGTTTTTGGACTTGGAGGTGATTGGCTGGCAGGCTGAGAGGGTGGAATATGAATTGACTTATTTGATGTGGAGGAACATCCATCTTACTGGCTGACTTGATTTCGGCCTATCGGCAAGACCGTGGCAGTTAATTTAGTCATCACTCTCTTTCTCTCTCTCTCTCTCCCCCCCCCCCCTTACAGATTGAGCAGAAAGAGACAGGGATGGTGAGTCGTGGTACCGTAAGAGAGGGGGGCAGGTGGGTAACAGGCCATTGCCTTTATTAGAAAAGCTGTGACAACAACTTTGTTAAGCTCCCAACACAACCAGCTTCAGAATTAGGGAGGAAAGAACAAGGAAAATCTGACCTTGATTGTGTGGTGTGTGCGTGCGTGTGTGTGTGTGTGTGTGTGTGTGTGTGTGTGTCTGTGTGTGTGTCTGTGTGTGTGTCTGTGTGTGTGTGTTTGGGGGGAGGGGGTAACAGGCTGACAGAAAGATGAGTCTGAAGAATGGCCTGTGCCGTAGATCTCCTATCTCCACAGTAGGTCAATGCGAGGCCAATGGCCCATGGAGCATAACCCTCCCCAAACACCCTAGGCCTGTTCAGTCACAGTCTGTGTGCAGTGACAGAGATGACAGAGATGAACGGCCACTGACCTGGAACCCTACCCTGGTTTCTGTTAGGGCCGCATGCAGACCTCACATAATACGGTAGACTACGTTTCCCGCCGTTCCCTCTACGCGGTGTGCTGTTCTAGTTGCTCTTAAAGTCTGTTCATTTAAGGCCCCCGGTGTCCATTATCACATTTAGCTATTCCCGAAAAAAATCTGTAAATATTTGTTTTTTTAAAAACACATTTAGGCTACTTAGTCAATGGGTCCTATTCTTTACCATCGCAATGCAGTATGGGTAAAATTCTAAATGATGATTATCACAGCAACTCATTGCTTGCTTTGTTTGTTTTTTTCACTCACTAAACATTACAAACTCTCTCATGAGTTGATGGGCATTTACCTCCCTCTCACGCACACCAAATATAGTTCTGTTTACATGATTGCATCATAATGAAATCGGGTTATTACATTTCAATTCTGTCAATTCAGGAAGGGATGAGTTCATAATAAAACAATGAATGATCATAATTCATCAGTTCATAAATCCATTTTTTTACTAAAACATAAACATTTTGAAAACACTTTAATTCCTCCATCAGAGGCCTTCTACAACAACTCTGAAAGGTGAAAAAAATTTGCTCATTTTTTTCTATCCCTGCGTCTTACAGGGTATCATGATACCAATGCGTTCAAGCGATTTTACTGTTAAGCGGGAAAAAACAACAACACGTCATATCTGTGCAGTTTGTATGCTGCAACTCAAGCAAAAACTCAAAAGACACCAGACGCAAACCCTTGTAATGTTAAGTAGCAAAGCACCATTACCCAGAGTAAATGAAAAACGTCAGCTGTCATAGCTGTCTGAGACAGATCTTCGGGGTGGGCGCTGGGCACTGGGACCAAAGTAATCCCATAAATAAAAGTTCCCTTAGCTGGGCTCCCATGAGCAGAGCCCTTGATGTGCCTGATTGTATACGATCACTCAGCTATGGTCAAATCCATCACAGCTGGGCTTTCACAGGCCTCTACTGACTAATAGTCACAGGCACAGCAGCCAGCTCCCCCCAGGAGTCCGTTTACATTCGCTTCAGCTCTCTAGTGAGAATATTTGGAGTCAGGCAAAGGTTAAGTCTGCATTTCAAACAATCATTCAAATGGAGGCCAGGTTGAGGGATGATGTAATGAAGAAAAGGAAAAAATGCACATCCTTGTGTGTACATAGCAATACCTGGTCACTCTCAACAGGTCAGACCACCGTCAACACCCCAGGAAGTGGACGAATGAAGGGATACAATTGAGTTTATTGACCCCAACCTGACCCACGTCTCAAAGCTTCACACTTTCCATTCCAAGCCAGGCCTCACCATCGCTCCTCTGAACAGCATTTCGTGACGTTAGAATTATATGGTTCTATCTCCATTTTTGTCAGAATTTTGTTTTTTTTATTAATGCCTGTGTGGTGTTATTTTTAAAATGTTGAATTTTTTGGGTTAGTAATTCATAAGGTTCCCATCTCACAAAACATAATGGAATGTAAAGACTTTGACGCACAATATCTCTGAACTACCCTAAACGGAGATGGAACCTCATAATTCTAAGCTCACGATTTCGGCAAGTCACCCTCAATAGAGTGTCAACTCAATCCAACTGTTGATTAGCTAACTAGTTAGTTGAGTTATGAATTTAAACACGTGTAAGGCGGAAGTAAAACATTTATTCAAAAGAATCTAGAGCCAGAATGAATTAATTAATTAAACGGTGATCAAAGGGCAGATTCCGTACAGCTCAGCTAATTAGTTTGACGCTGCGAGGAACACAAACCTGTGTTGAAAGCTTCACGAGTGACAAACACACTCAGCAATCGCTGCCCTTTTGTTCCCTTAAAGCACCCCGAGGAAGTTAAGGCGACGTCCCTCGTTCAATGTTCTCCTCCCTGCACACGGAGATAAACCAGAACTCATTCCATTTCCTGTCTAATGGAGTCTGGGAGAAGAAAGGGGGGAAGGGGAAGGAAAGATGCGGGCAAAGACTCACATCTTCATTTCATCATATACAGCTGGTCATATAATTAGAATATCATCAAAAAGTTGATTTATTTCAGTAATTCCATTCAAAAAGTGAAACTTGTATAATGTATACATTCATTCCACATAGACTGATATATTTCAAGTGTTTATTGCTTTTAATTTGGATGATTATTACTGACAACTAATGAAAACCCCAAATTTAGTATCTCAGAAAATTAGAATATTGTGAAAAGGGTCAATATTGAAGACCCCTGGTGCCACACTCTAATCAGCTAATTAACTCAAAACACCTGCAAACGCCTTTAAATGGTCCCTCAGTCCAGTTCTGTAGGCTACACAATCATGGGGAAGACTGCTGACCTGACAGTTGTCCAAAAGACGACCATTGACACCTTGCACAAGGAGGGCAAGACACAAAAGGTCATTGCTAAAGAGGCTGGCTGTTCACAGAGCTCTGTGTCCAAGCAAATTAATAGAGAGGCGAAGGGAAGGAAAAGATGTGGTAGAAAACAGTGTACAAGCAATAGGGATAACCGCACCCTGGAGAGGATTGTGAAACAAAGCCGATTCAAAAATGTGGGGGAGATTCACAAAGAGTGGACTGCAGCTGGAGTCAGTGCTTCAAGAACCACCACACACAGACGTATGCAAGACATGGGTTTCAGCTGTCGCATTCCTTGTGTTAAGCCACTCTTGAACAAGAGACAGCGTCAGAAGCGTCTCGCCTGGGCTAAAGACAAAAAGGACTGGACTGCTGCTGAGTGGTCGAAAGTTATGTTCTCTGATGAAAGTACATTTTGCATTTCCTTTGGAAATCAAGGTCCCAGAGTCTGGAGGAAGAGAGGAGAGGCACAGAATCCACGTTGCTTGAAGTCCAGTGTAAAGTTTCCACCGTCAGTGATGGTTTGGGGTGCCATGTCATCTGCTGGTGTTGGTCCACTGTGTTTTCTGAGGTCCAGGGTCAACGCAAGCCGTCTACCAGGAAGTTTTAGAGCACTTCATGCTTCCTGCTGCTGACCAACTTTATGGAGATGCAGATTTCATTTTCCAACAGGACTTGGCACCTGCACACAGTGCCAAAGATACCAGTACCTGGTTTAAGGACCATGGTATCCCTGTTCTTAATTGGCCAGCAAACTCGCCTGACCTTAGCCCCATAGAAAATCTATGGGGTATTGTGAAGAGGAAGATGCGATGCGCCAGACCCAACAATGCAGAAGAGCTGAAGGCCACTATCAGAGCAACCTGGGCTCTCATAACACCTGAGCAGTGCCACAGACTGATGGACTCCATGCCACGCCGCATTGCTGCAGTAATTCAGGCATAAGGAGCCCCAACTAAGTATTGAGTGCTGTACATGCTTATACTTTCCATGTTCATACTTTTCAGTTGGCGAACATTTAAAAAAAAACTTGTTTTGTATTGGTCTTAAGTAATATTCAAATTTTCTGAGATACTGAATTGGGGGTTTTCATTAGTTGTCAGTAATAATCATCAAAATTAAAAGCAATAAACACTTGAAATATATCAGTCTGTGTGGAATGAATGTATACATTATACAAGTTTCACTTTTTGAATGGAATTACTGAAATAAATCAACTTTTTTATGATATTCTAATTATATGACCAGCACCTACAGTATATACACACACACACACACACACACACACACACACACACACACACACACAGACAGACACAGACACACACCCACAGACACACACACACACACACACACACACACACACACACACACAGACACAGACACAGACACAGACACACACACACACACACACACACACACACACACACACACACACACACACACACACACACACACACACACACACACACACACACACACACACCAAAAAGCCCATCCAAGGCTATCACCTACACAGACACCCCCACCCTCACATACAATTAAGACCCCTTTCCTCTTTAATCTTCCCAGCCCTTGTACGTATATGAGAGATGTATCAAGAGGCCCTTTTGAGAGGAGAAGCAGTGGGGTTCACCTTAAATGTGAATAGACATATAAGCAAAGCCTTTCATGTGGAAAAACCCTATGAGTTCTGAACTGAACGATCACCATTGACAGACTGACAGGAATATGAGGTGTGTGGGTAGTCAAACCAAATGTCAAAGGATTTTCCAGGGCTGGCAATGTGTCACTTTGTGATCATTGCATACATACCGTAAACGCTTCTCACTGGGGTAATTATCCATGGTAATTATCATGTGCAGACGGCGTGATTCAGTCTGTGGAGTGATCAATTAACAAGCTCCGATCAGGCATGCCCTGGCATCGCTGCGCTAAACTCGCTCAACCAAAACAGACACTTTACTGACTAATAAGCAACCAGGCACAGAGAAGACCCATAAAACAACATCAAAACAACACTCAAACACAACAACTGGGCCATTAGTAAAGTGCCAGTGCCATTTAGTAAAACGCCAATTACCAAAAAAAGAGCTTAAAACGACTAAGATGAAAAGAGACAGGTCTTGTGCTTCGTCTCAAACTATCAAACGCATAAAAGGGGCAACCGTTTCAGCTCGGAACAACCCAGACGCACTTTCTGAAGGAGGAAACAGAGCACACGTGTTTGTAGCGAGAGAGAGGAAAAAGGCTGAGAGAGAAAAACTTGACAAGGATACAAAAACAAAACCATCTGGCCGTCGTTCGTTCTGCTCAGCGGAGGAGGTGTCACATTTATTACACCATGTGTGAGAAACAGATTGAGCCGACTGCAGGATACGTGGCTCCGGAATGGCCTCCGCTTTAAGCCGCTTCCAACTGGGTAGTCGGCCATAATTAGATCATCAGAAAGGCCACGCGGATGACTATTACATCCGCCAGTGTGAATATGTTGGCAGTTTGTCAATGAGCACGGATGCGAGTTTGGGTCAAGCTTGGCAATCGAGTAAGGGCATTGCGCTAGCGAAAGCTACACACAAATGAAGCAAAGGCAAAGGCTTGTTCTAGGAAGCATTATGTTTCATCATGGAGATACAAATACAAAATGATCGCAGGTTGTTTGACACCGAGGATGTGATTCTACCATTCCAAGTGCAAGGACCTTATTTACGCTTGTCTGTCTGGTTTGATTCTTTCTGACGGGACTTAAAACAGCGCTCCCTAGATGGACAGCAATAGCTGTCTTCTTAGGCTTAACATCTTTAATGTGTTTAATCTTCCTGTCACTCACAGATCTTTAAACATTGCATCTGCTTGCTGCTCAAGCCTTAGGGTTAAGGATTTTTTGTTGTTGTCCTGAAATGGCTTTTTGTATCTCAGACGTTAGTTAAGTGGCACATTGCATTTGGACCTGATTCCTCTCTGTGGCTTTGGGAAATATATCACTCAAATTACGTCACCGAAAAGGAGGGGGGAAAAGAGGGGGAAACAAACTCAAATTGGTAAATGGACTGCCCTTACATCGAGCCTTATTCCAAAGCGCTTCACAATACCTGTCATTCACCCATTCACACACACATTACTGACATGCTGATTCGCATGGGATTCCTACTTTCACAGGACCTCCGTAATCAGCAAAATATGGTAGGTCATTTGCGGTGGAATTCTTACGGACATCTTTACGGACATGGCCCGATTCGCTAGTACATGGCCGATACTCGTCCCATGCGAATAGGGCTTTAGATAAAACTCTCTTTCCACAATATACTGAACATTAGTCCAGACATACAGGCTATTGTTGTTAATTAGCCAAGTTTGACCAAAAACTGTCCCGTTAGGGTCATTACCTTTGGGTTTGCAGATTAGTGGCCAACATAGACCAAGTAGAATAGCATCTTGAGTCTTTTTTTTTGCTTTTATTCAACTATCTTCCATTCAGTAACAATGGATATGGAGACTGTAGCTGTTTCTGGAAATATTTACATTTACATTTACATTTACATTTTTGGCATTTAGCAGACGCCTTATTCCAAAGCGACTTACAATCAATACATTTGAATACTAAGCATGTGAATCAGCAGTCCACTATTCGTTGCAGGAAGAGTACTCTAGCTCGGGCCCGGGGCCACTGATAGAAGGAAAAACCTTCTCCCTAGTATTATCGCCTTCTACTAAAACGTTTTTTTTTTTTTTTTTTACTGGAGAAACTGACAAACAGTACAAGGGGGGCAGTAGAAGTTCTTAGGGACACAGTAGAGGGAAAAGCGGGTGTCTTTAGGAGACGTAGTGGTGAGGGTCAGAAGATGTCTCAGGAGGAGCAGTTAAGATGTAACCTGAAGAGATGGGTCTTCAGTCTACGACGGAAGATGGGTAGTGACTCTGCCGTTCTGACGGCCGTGGGGAGCTCATTCCACCAGCGGGGAGCCAGTGTTGTGAAGAGACGTGATCGGGCAGCCCGACTGCTGTGTAGAGGAGGTGGGGCCAGTCGGCCAGCCGAGGTGGAGGAACGGAGTGAGCGGGCAGGGGTTTGGGGGGTTACCATTTCCTTCAGGTAGGCAGGGGCTGTCCCTTTAGCTGCCTGGTATGCAAGCACCAGGGTCTTGAATCTGATGCGAGCTGTTATCGGGAGCCAGTGCAGGGTGCGAAGGAGAGGGGTGACATGCGAGTATTTGGGGAGGTTGAATACCAGCCGGGCAGCAGCATTCTGGATGAGCTGCAGAGGTCTAATGGCTGAAGCGGGGAGCCCAGCCAGGAGTACATTGCAGTAATCCAGGCGGGAGATGACCAGTGCCTGGGTCAAGAGTTGCGCTGCCTCTCTGGTAAGGAATGGTCGTATCCTTCTGATGTTGTAGAGGAGGAATCTGCAGGAGCGAGCCGTTGCTGCAATGTTCTCCGCACAGGATAGTCGGTTATCCAGGATCACTCCAAGGTTCTTGGCTGTCAGGGAGTTGGTTACAGTAGAGTTCTCCACTGTGATGGAGAAGTCTTGGAGAGGGCAGGCTTTCCCGGGGATGAAGAGGAGCTCGGTCTTGTTAAGATTGAGCTTGAGATGGTGGTCAGCCATCCAAGTTGAAATGTCAGCGAGACATGCTGAGATACGGGTTGCCACGTGTACATCAGACGGGGGGAAGGACAGGAAGAGTTGAGTGTCGTCTGCGTAGCTGTGGTAGGAGAGCCCATGTGAAGAGATTACCGAGCCAAGGGACTTGGTGTAGAGGGAGAAGAGTAGGGGCCCTAGGACGGAACCCTGGGGAACTCCAGTGGAGAGGGTTCGTGGAGAAGATAGCGATTCTCTCCAGGTCACCTGGTAGGAGCGGCCCGCCAGGTAGGAAGAAAACCAGGAGTGTGCGGTGCCAGAGATGCCCAGGTCTGAGAGGATGGAGAGAAGGATCTGGTGATTGACTGTGTCGAAGGCAGCAGACAGGTCAAGGAGAATGAGAACAGAGGAGAGGGAGGAAGCTTGGGCAGAGTGGAGGGCTTCCGTGACAGCAAGGAGCGCAGTCTCAGTGGAAATATAATAATAATAATTCATTACATTTATATAGCGCTTTTCCGAGGCTCAAAGACGCTGAAATATCCAATCAATGGTCACTTCAATCAAGTGGGCTGGAAAAAGAAAACCATTAGCACAACACCATGTGGTCAGAATGCAGACATATTCTGCCCACCAGCAAATGCTAGCTAACAACCTGGAATTAGGGAATTTGAGCTGGCCACCAATCAATGGCTAAGTGATAATGCAATCAAGAGATGGAGTCCAAATTGAAAAGCTGGAGACTCCAACCCTACCGATCAATAGTGGACAGGCTGCAGGCTTTGAGGTGCCACAACACAAATGTGAGACCCGGGACTGAGCAGAACATCTATCAACTATTTGAACAGAGTTTACTTTCACTATCTCCAGCTCATACGATGCATTGTAGCCTGTGATAGGAGCAAGTTACAGATTGCCAATTATAAATGCAGAATGGAGTAACAGTACGCCTGACCTGGATAACGTCAATGAAAGTGTTGTTTTTTCCCCTCCTAGCTCCCTGCATGAGGTATGACGTATCAGGACTACACACAGCAGCACAGCTGTTTCACGTCACATTAGCGATATGAGCAATGTTCATAACTATCAGCCAGCATAACCTACATAAGGCTGTATCACCGACATCAGCTCCCAGACACAAAACAACAGATTCCCACAGATGCCTTTGTTTGACTAATCAGGATCTCTAACCCAGGAAAACAGGACAGTCTCTCAAATGAGTCTGATAATGTTGGTGGAGATCACAGAGATGATACTGAGATAACCATGGAGCCAATAGAAAGTTCTCAAAATAGCATAAAATTAGGACATCCTTTGTGTTTTTCTACTCAACTGGGTGCAGTTAATACAAATTTGGAAGAAAATTTGGAAGAATTTTACGCAATGATACATTACTTCAGGCTAGCTCTAGTCAAATTACTCCCAACACGAGGAGACATCTATTATAGTCATAAAAGACAATCGCTGAAATGTGGAGCACGGCGAGACAGAAACTCTCAGTGACCCTGTTGCTCAAATCTAAAATATGCTTTTTCGCAGTCTGACATGAAAGATGTTGGTCTTTCTACATCTACTGTATTTCTTTTCAAGGTTCAAGTAAAGTTCTCCCCGGCCATGTCACTGTACAGCACCCTATGATTAATCAAACAGATCAACATAACAGCTTTGTCATAGAGGGTGGAGGGTGAGTCATCATACCCTGATATATTCACGAAACATCACCGAGTCAGACTCTCCTTTCGACCACAAAGATACATGAAGCTCCATGACACACCGGATGTGTCCTTGACACACTTGATGGTACTGTAACTTTACCCGAGGAGCCGGTAGTCATGGTCCCTATTGAATATAGTTTCCTATTCAACAATGAGAATGAAGATGGGTCAGGTTGGCTCCACACTCTCTACACTAGCGCCACTAGGGGAGTTTTGCTTTTGAACACATTTGAGAGAGAGAGAGAGAGAGGGAAAGAGAGTGAGAGAGAGAGAAAGAGAGAGAGAGATAGAGAGGGAGAGAGAGAGAGAGATAGAGAGAGAGGGAAAGAGAGATGGAAAGAGAGAGAGAGAGAAAGAGAGAGAAAGAGAGAGAGAGAGAGACCCCATGGATGGTGTAATTATGTCTAATGAAACATCTCTCCCGGGCAGACGGTTGAGACATACTGGCCCCTGCCGCAGTCTGGTCCAGAGTGGCAGCTGAAGATGACTTGGGTTTGGTTTCTCACTTTGGCTTTCTGTGTTCTAGGGCGATCAAGGAGCCTCGTGTTGTTGGCTTTCATAATGGACCAGAGCTTCACCAAGGTCAGGAGAGACGAAGGTGGGTGGCAGCCAAGCTCAAGCACCCCTCTGACGTCATTAACCCCTATCCCCTTTTCCCTCTTATCAGGATCAGTGCTATATCTCACACACACACACAGACACAGACACACAGACACACACATACGCCTGCATGCAGGCACGCGCACACACACACCAGACCAGTAAAGCCTGTGCCCCATGCTATGCTAATGTAATAATCGATAACATCCAGTCATTCAAATGAATGTAGCAAGCATCTATTCAGTTTGCTCTAGATAGTCTCATTGTAATAACAACATTGATTAGGGAATGTTATTGACAGGCTCTTGAATTGCTTCACCTATCTTCACCGAACTAGGGTAGTATAGTTGAATAAAAAAAGACCATCAAGATTCACTGAGTGGTTGAATCTACAGAAACATCTCTCACACACAGTCAGTACAAAATGCAGTAGTGGACATGGATGTGGTTTTTAGTAACATTGATTTTATTATTTCTTGAGCTGGCTTCATCACATGAATTGGTTAGCAAAGTGTTTGAAAGCTGTGTCTTGGGTAGTCAGAGACATCATCTTGGCTTCAGGCTTACCTTTGTGACGTCTTCTTGTATTTCCTTCTGTCGGAGGAAAAACAATGAAGTTATTTTTTAGGCCGTCATTCCTATTTCTGATTTTCAAATGCATGAATTAGAGTCCAACCATCCCATATGATAATCCATCCCAAGTTCATCCTATTCGGTTGTTAAGTCTGACGTCAAACGTGACGTTTTGCAATTTCCGGGTCCAAACCAGAAATTCCCCGCACCAGAGTATCAGTGTACTATAGCGGTAGAATGACAGTTCAATCGTTTTTTAGACTCGGATCTATTCATACAACAAGGGACACAGCACTTTCCCGTTTTCCCCATATTGTCAGGGTCTTTGAGCCTCGTAAAAGCGCTATATAAATATAATGAATTATTATTATTACTGAGGCATTTCGAAGAGAGCGCCTCAGCCAACGTTGGACCCGGAAACATCTGTCACGACTTAACAACCGAATTGATAGATCACTGATGTCAGTCTGTTGTGTTATCATGTCCATTATGCAACGTCCCATCAGAGCAATGATGCTCTTTGGGTTGTGGTTCTCTGTTACAGTAGCACCTGTTGACCTCTTGCTATTGGGCCAGTTTTACTGTGCATGTCGTGTAACTGAATAGGATGTTCCCTCCACCTCGAAGTGACGTTTTAGTAATACAAACACATTATTAACACTAGAACAGCCGTGCCTTTTTACCTTGCCTTTTGCCTTAAAAGAGCCGCTCTTTACAATGCTCAAGCTGCTATTTACACACAACGACCACTAGTTGGCCGCTTGTAAATGATCCTGCTTCCTACACAGAAAAACAGCAAAATAGCTTTATATTAGCTTATTAGCGTGATTTAGAAAATGTAAGGATACTGGGTGGTAGAACGCACATATCTAGGAAAAGTCATGAAAGGAGGGTCCTGAAATTTGATCGAGTGCAAAGATATAAAAAATGTCTTTACTGACAGGCTCGTGGCTGTTCTAGTGTTAAGAAAAGAAAAGGAAAGTGAAGTTGCTAGTAAATAAAGGACCTTGGTTCAGCATTAAAGGTGTGAATACTGTGATAAATCTGCAAGTATTATTGCAATCAATTCTTAAGTTCACAAAGTACACCATGATCAGTTGATTGATGGACAACAATGAATGGATTGTTCTCTTAAAAAGCATGGAATTAGAGATACATTTCCTTTCAAACTGAAAGTGCCTCGTCCTGAAATTGTGTCACGATAAACATTTAACAAGCTGATGATTGACAAGAGGGACAGAACAGAGACGACAAACGTAAAAAAAAAGGGTTTGGTTTGTACCTGCTGAATTGTGAATAAAGACTGCTGTATTTGTGTAATTAATTAATTAATCAATGGGTAGTGGGTTAATTTGACATTCCCAGCTCATTACTACGAAGGCTGATGACTCTAGATCTATTTTGACTGGTGTGTGGGGTGTGTCTACTCATCTTGTCTGATTTATCATAGGGTGGGTCTGATTATACCTCCTCTGCTCATCAGGGAGAGCCTTGATTGGTTGAAGAGGGGTCAGCTGGACTGTATGGTTAACCAGAATCACTTCCTCTGTCTCTGTCTCTGTCCGTCAGTCTGTCTCAATACGCACCATTGATATACAGTACGCTACCATTGAGGAAGGCTGGTGGTAAATGCATGGAATGGAATGAGGAATTATATCACGTTTGATACCATTTACTCCTTCCTACTATGTAATACAGTCAGTCTGTCTTCCGACGTATATCTCCACAACACCTCCTGGATGAGATGATAAATGGATGGGCCAAAACACCCATGAAGCCGTTCCAGAATGATGAGCCCTAAACTTTAATGTCTGCATGTCTGTGGTCATTTACCAAGCAGACTCGTTACGGCCAAAACTACCAGGAGCACCATAAACCCATGAGGGCAATGGCATATTGTGAGCTTAGAATGATCCGGTTCTATCTCCGTTTAGGGTAGTTCAGAGATATTGAGCGTCAAATATTGAGCGTCTAACTCAAAAATTTCAATATTTTAAAACAATATTTAAACACCTAATGAATCAGATTATGTAAAAAAACACAATTTTGAACAAAAATGGAGATAGAACCGTATCATTCTAACGTCACGATAGGCTTTATAGGATGTGTAAACCAGGGGGGAAACGTGGCCATGCTTCCCGTACTCTCTCCCTCCCCGTTCCCCCACTCGTTCCTCAACGAACGCACGGACAGAAAACCCATCTGGAGGGACAGAGAAGCCAGGAGGAGAGTTCACGCTTCTGGCAGTCAATCAACGTCAGGATGACACTGTGGGATGGTCACTGAGATTATGGTTGGACAAAATGACACTTGTCTGGAGCCACCTGTCTATTCAAGAGGGGGGTGGGGGGGGGGGGTTGGAGTCACTTGATTGTCAGTGTCTGATCTGGTCATCCTAGATATCTGGCACTCCCCTGGGAGGTTGTCACTCATACTGTAACAGAGCACTAACAGGAAGTACAGCCAGAGGGTTGTACCCGTGAGTCTTGTCCTGTTGTATGTGAAAGACATTGTCCATGTCTGTTTGTGAATGCATCCCATCTGTGCCTTCAGTATTTGTGTCCCTGTATACTTGTCTCTATGTGGACATAAATAAATGATTAAAATGTGTGTTTTCTTTACAGAACAAACTAATATTCTGGGTAGACATACATATATACATAAATACACAAAAGAAAACACATAAACACATTGCCATGAGCAGCTGTACTCTTTCTCCATCCTCAATCTTGACTGCGTACTTCATAAATGATGTTGTGATAGAATATTTGTTGTGATTCACACTCTCTCCCTCACGCAAAAAAAGAAGCAAAGCGGTAGAGCGGGATCAAATACGTACTGTATCTTTGGGGGTCAAATTTAGAAGGTCATAGTGGTACAACAATCTTTCTAAAGAAAGAAATCCATAATAGTTTTTCATACGCTTTCCTCTTTCAGGGTTTTTATTTTATTAAGTGTATTAATTCACAAGGGAAAGCAGTAAACAGTGAGAAATGGTGAGTAATAGGGAGTAATTGTTAACTGTGTGTGTGTGTGTGTGTGTGTGTGTGTGTGTGTGTGTGTGTGTGTGTGTGTGAGTGTGCGTGTGCGTGTGCGTGTGTTGACTGCCTGCATAACCTCTCTCTCGGTCCCTAATGTTTGCTGCTTTCTGCTACATTAACCTGATTGCCGCATGAACTTTACCTATGGATCGTTCGATAAAGCAATACAGAATATATCCTCTGGCAATAACTGAAGGAAAACAAAACCACAAAGCTTCGATAGACTAACCAGGAAAAAGGGAAATATCGATTTATTTTTAATATATAAAATAAATATGTTTTAATTATTCTTACATCTTACATTATTTTACATCTTAGCATCACTGTTATGTCGGTTTTATTTTTCCTTTTTTTCGGTGCTTTCAATATAGTAGAGATGCAAATGTCAAAAGATGAAAATATAGTTTATGAATGGAATTCATGTCACATCATGAACTGATGTCGAGCTGTAGAACACCCCTGAGAGTAACACTATGAAACATCCCGTTATAAGGATCTCTCTGATGGCTATCCCAGACCTGATCATTCATGCTCAACTACCGTATGGAAAGGCAACACTGTCACATCTCACTACAACGAAAGAGGAAACTTTGAATGAGTCAAGGTCTTGCTAAAGGAATTCCAAATTCATTCTCTAACCCTAATCCCAAGTGCCATGAGTACAGAGAAAAAATGTGCACTACTACACACTGAAACACAAGCACAAACACATGAACAGTGCACAACCACAGTAGTAGTAGTAGTAGTAGTAGTAGTAGTAGTAGTAGTAGTAGTAGTAGTAGTAGTAGTAGTAGTAGTAGTAGTAGTAGAGAATAGAGTGTACTTACAGTCCTCTCAGTCTCAGCCAGATCTTCTCTATCTGATCCGGCTGCAGATACTTCAGAGAGTTACTCTCAAAATCCTCTATCTCCTTGGTGGGCGATTCCATGTCGAAGATGTCAACCAAGCTCCAAGACATGAAAGTCTGTTCCCCTTGGGTAGAGACCACTTCACGACAAGTAGTGGAGAATATTGTCGTTTTTTTCCCCCCAGGCACAAGTCCACCTTACGTCTGTCCCTGTTGCCTTATCCGCTCTCCCGATTCCTATCCCATCTCTCTTAGTGTGACAGCTGGTGTATGTCCTTGCATCCTCTCGCTCCCTTCATTCCTCCCTCTATCTCTCTCTCTCTCTCTCTCTCTCTCTCTCTCTCTCTCTCTCTTTCAGGTTACGTTGAGGCTGGCTGTGGGGCTGCACGGAGGGCACCTGCGTGGAGCTGCTTGAGGGAGGGCTCCTCTCGTGTCTTGCCTTTGCTCTGAGAGCTCCAGTCACCGGCTCCGGCTTCTCAGGTGTGAACTGAGCGCATGCAACGGGCGGGAGGAGGCAGGGGGGGGGTTCCTCGCTCTGCCTCATAAATATGGGAGGGAGGGAGGAGGCACTGGAAGGGGGGAAGGGATTAAGGGTCTGCTGCTGTCATCACACGGGGCATCAAAGAGCAGTCGTTTTGTCTGATAACACCATGCTTCAGCCACTACTACCATTAATATCTGTACTTAACCCAGAGAGAAAGAGAGAGAGAGAGAGAGAGAGAGAGAGAGAGAGAGAGATGGGGGGGTGGCTGATATTCTATTGTATAGACCCTGTTGTTGAGCTGGGATGCCCTGAAAAAAGACTGCTCCCTCTCTCCCTTTATTCCTCCTTCCCCAGTCAAAACAAGACACTCAGCGTTACATTATTAGAGGCAGGATCATACAGGGCAATATTGTGACGAATTTTGAGAAGAGACAGAAATGGAACCAGAGAGGAAAGGGTTGAGGACTGAAGGATAGAGAACAAATCAACTCACCTAATATGAGAATGATGAAACAATGAAACAAACATTGACTTTAACCTGGCAGAAACGATAGTCTGCTATTGACACAAAAAGTCTACCAATGGTGACACTTACTGTATATATCCCAGCAAGCACAAAGACGTCATAAAGACGTTGTGATGATCTCTTTCAGAGACGTCCAGGACTAGGCCAGATCACATGGCGATTTTGCGATTAATTAAACTCTCCATGTGATCTGGCCTTGTCCTGGTCGTCTCTGCTAGACGTCATCCCAACGTCATTTGGCTTGCTGCTCCCTTTCACTAATTAACCTTGGCAGAAACACGGGCCGGCTGTGGCGCAGGAGGTAGAGTCGCCGCCTAATGATCACAAGGTTGGCAGATCGGTGGTTCGAGCCCCGGCTGGCCACATGTCGAAGTGTCCTTGGGCAAGACACTGAACCCCAAAATTGCTCCCAGTGAGCGGGCCAGCGCCTTGCATGGCAGCTTGCCGACACTGGTGTGTGAATGTGTGTGTGAATGGGTGAATGAGAGGCCGTTGTAAAGCGCTTTGGAGCAGCAAAAAAAGCGCTATATAAGTGCAGTCCATTTACCATGTAATTTTGTAGAACAATGTTTTAATTATGAACAATAACTTTCAATTACAAAAAAAATAACAATTATCTAATTATGAACAAAATCTTTACAATTACATTTACAATGACGTACAACTGTGTCAATATAACTTTTGATTTACAAAACTTTGACAGTTAATACACCGCTTCACCTCTTCTGGAACTGAATATAATGAACATATTGTCAGAAATATGACCAAAAAGAGTTTTGAGTTCATTTTCAAACAATTTATAAATCGGCTCAAATTATGTTTCCGATGTAACACAATAAGTGCTGGTCGGAAAAATAGTTAATTTGGCCTCGATTAACCATTTAGTTATTTCAGTGGCAAAGTATTTTTCTGTAAACATTTATATTAATGTAAATTGGATGATATTCTGGGCCAGATACTAACAAGTGGTGATAGTGGTGAGCTGGCCGTTAATCGGGCTCGTCCAAATTCGTCTGTGCTGATCTCTCTCAAGCTGAACAAATTATCAACATAACTTTGGTGACATGTTGTGACATGAAGTGCTGGTCGGAATTTTTTTTATTTCGAACTCGATTAACCATTTAGATATTTCAGTGGCAAAGTCTTCTTCTGTAAAATGTATATTAATTGAAATAGGGTGATATTCTTGGCCAGATACTAACTGTGTTGTTATTATAGTACATAACATTGGTTCCGCCCTATGTTGTACCCGGACCGGGGGACCGGGGTTAGAGAGCTACAGAGTGTCTAGAAGACGGATGTGCAACGTGTTATTAAAAGCCAGTTAAGAAACCCCTGCCTGTTTAATCCTAGTTAGGAATACCAGGAAACAACGAACATAACATGCATGAGGGACATTTGGGTGAGGAAAAATGTAAACGTAGAGCGCGTGAAGTAATGTACTGGCCAAGGCTCAACCAAGACATCAGCCACACCACAGCTGCATGTGAAATATGTCTCACCTACAGGTCCAAACAACAAGCAGAGCCGCTCATGCCCCACCCTGTACCTGATCGCCCGTACCAGAAGGTCGGAGTGGATTTGTTTGACTGTAACGGTAAAAGCAACATTGTAGTCACAGATTACTTCTCCAACTACCCGGAAGTTGCAACACTGCAGTCAACATCCAGCAGAACAGTCATAGCCTACCTTAAAACAGTCTTTGCGAGACATGGAGTTCCCTGTGAGGTGTTTTCAGATAACGGGCCACAGTTTTCCAGCAGCGAGTTTGCTGGTTTTGCAGAGGACTGGGGTTTTCACCATGCCACCTCAAGCCCTAACTACCCGAGATCCAATGGGCTCGCAGAGAGTTCAGTCAAGGTTGTCAAGGCTCTCATGAAGAAGGCTCAAGATGGACAGGAGGAGTTCCAGAGGAGTCTGATGGTATACAGGAGTGCCCCTTTGGAAAATGGTTTGTCCCCAGCCCAGATGCTGATGGGAAGGCGCTTACGCACTAACCTTCCTATCCATGAGAACCTGTTGACACCTGTAGGAGCGCACACAATGAGGACAAGGAAACAAGAACAAAAAGAGAAACACAAGTTGCAACATGACAAGAAGGCAAAACGCTTACCAAGCCTCAAGCCAGGCGATACAATCCGTATCCTGGATCACACAAAAGGCACATGGAGGCAAGGAGGATGCGTGCAAAGAGAAGTTGCACCACGCTCATACCTGATCCGGACAGACCATGGTGCAGCTCTGAGACGAAATCGTGTGGATCTAAGACCACAGGTAACGGTCCCAGAGACAGATTCTCAACAACAAAGCACTGCAGAAGTGTTAGATGCTCCCAGGAGTGAGCAGTTTGGTCAGAGTTCTCCGGACCGCAGTGACTCTGTCATGCCAAAGGGGGGCAGCACACCCTCTGAGACCTGTTGCAGGCCTAAAAGGACTGTTAAACCTCCTGAGAGACTTATTGCACAGTGCTAAAAACCATGTGGACTGTGGGCATGAGACAGAGTAAAGAAAAGAGGGCACTTATTGTTGAGAGTTAAATGTAAATGAAAATGTTTGTGGAAAAAGAAAAGAGATATGTGATACATATGCTTATTATTTGAATGCATAGGTTCATGTTTGAAATGCAGGTTTATTATTGGAATGCACAGATTTAAGAACAGTCAGAAACTAATGTTTTGTTATGTGACTACAAGAAAAGAACAAGTTGTTTTGTTTTGAAAGAAGGGAAGATGTGTTGTTATTATAGTACATAACATTGGTTCCGCCCTATGTTGTACCCGGACCGGGGGACCGGGGTTAGAGAGCTACAGAGTGTCTAGAAGACGGATGTGCAACGTGTTATTAAAAGCCAGTTAAGAAACCCCTGCCTGTTTAATCCTAGTTAGGAATACCAGGAAACAACGAACATAACACTAACTAGTCGTGATATGACTTGATCTGTCCGTTATCCGTCGGTGCGTGCTGGGATCATCGACCCCTACAAATAAAATAATAATAATAATAATAATAAAAAAGAACGTTGAGTTGACCGTATAATGAGATGTAATTCTGTGTGTGATGATCGTCTTCAGCCACGGGCTCGTGACAGGCCGCCAGATTCCAAACAACTTGACGTGGCGGAACAACAAGCCTCCCGACAACAGAGGTAATGATGCATCGCCAATCATGTCTAGCCAAACACACCAGATTGATCACAGGGTCTGTTGGAATACATAATCCACCATTGATCCTTTCATACAGAGACAGTCGAGGATGTTTCTTAACTGCATCAGATACTGTGGCTATTATTGAATTACACTGACTTATGAGGGAAGGAAAATAACCAATGAAGTACCATTAGGCCTTTCCTCCATCCCGAAATCTAGGTGTAATTGCAGTATACAGAGTAGATTGTCCTACAAAGACACCTAGATTTAGATTTAGTAATCAAAAAATGATAATATGATATGATGTATATATGATATATATATGATAGATATGATATGATCACTTTTCAAAAAATGACTACTACTCGATCTTTTCAGTTTGTAAAGCGTCTTTGAGTGTCTAGAAAAGCACTATATAAGTCTAATGTATTGTTATTATTATTATTATTATTATCTCTGTGCATGTCGTCGTCGTTGTTGTTTGTTATGACTTGGCCCGGAAATTGAATGGTCCTATCATAATAGCAGGAATCAAAACACATAAATGAAGCCCTGAGAAAAGCACAGGCTTTGTAAGGGAAGAGAGTGGTTGAAACAGAACTCCACTATCCAAGTGTTATTGACCACGTGCTTATAACCAACTGGATTACGTTACGACCTGCCTCCTGTGTCCAATAAATGCATACTGTATGTACGACTTTAGGAATGATTATCTATAGGTCAGGAATAGTTGATAAATGGGTATGGAACTGATGAGTCACAAAATATGATTACAATACTCAAATAGATATGTACTAAGAGAATTGATTTGTCATTGAACAGTTACGTATTAAGACAGGCACTACAGAACGATGAACACCGATCTCACATGTGGATTGTGATTCCTTATCCAGCACCACAGCGACCTTCCCTGGAGTCTGATTCAAATCCAAGAACACCTTCTAGAAGCCAAAGTGAAATATAACCCCGGAGTCACAAGGTCTACAGCGGGGGATAACCCCGGAGTCACAAGGTCTACAGCGGGGCGGAGTCACAAGGTCTACAGCGGGGGATAACCCCGGAGTCACAAGGTCTACAGCGGGGGAAACCCCGGAGTCACAAGGTCTACAGCGGGGCGGAGTCACAAGGTCTACAGCGGGGCGGAGTCACAAGCTCTACAGCGGGGGAAACCCCGGAGTCACAAGGTCTACAGCGGGGGAAACACCTTTTAAGCAAAAGCTGAGATTACTAACCATGTTAACCATGTTTTATTTATTTATTATTTATTTAATTTAAAATAAAAAAAATAAAAATAAATACAATTAATTAATTATAACCATGTCTCTCATCTCTTTCTGCCTTTTGTCCTCTCTCCATCCATATCCTTCTCTTTCAGGGGGTGAGTCAACCCAGCCCTTTCAATTACCTGATCTAGGGACAGGGAGAACACCAGGGGCCAACCACAAAGAGGCCATCTCTCCCCCTCTCTTTTACCATCTCTCTCTCTCTCTCTTTCACCCTCTCTCTCTCTCTCTCTCTTTCACCATCTCTCTCTCTCTCTCTCTCTTTCACCATCTCTCTCTTTCACCCTCTCTCTCTCTCTCTCTCTCTCTTTCACCCTCTCTCTCTCTCTTTCACGATCTCTCTCTCTCTCTCTTTCACCATCTCTCTCTCTCTCTCTCTCTCTCTCTTTCACCATCTCTCCCCCTCTCTTTCACCATCTCTCTCTCTCTCTCTTTCACCATCTCTCTCTCTCTCTCTTTCTGCCTTCTTTCAAGTGCCAAAATAACTCATCCTGTACCTCCACACCCCCCCCACCCCCACAATTCTGTCTGTCTATCTAAGTGTAACAGGGCCGGGAACTTTCAGGAATGATCCTCACCAGGGGGAGACGGACCGCTGTGAGAGAGCCACGGGAGGAGTTGCCTGAGCCTGTTGGTGCCATGAAGCTGTGATGGCTGAGGGGAAACCTCTTCCTTCAAGTCCCAGATTACTCATGCAATGCACACCCACATTAGAGAATAGTCTGTGTGTGTGTGTGTGTGTGTGTGTGTGTGTGTGTCCGTAAGCTGGCTGTTTCCAGGTAAATCAATGTAAATTAGATTCCTAACTGTAGAGTGGTGCACAATTCAATTAACAGCAGGAGACATGGGCTGCTGTTTTGGCAGCAGTTAGGCTAAATGGCCTCTCACTGTGCCGAACCTCAGCAGGGAGAAGTACTGCTTGTGTGACACTCAATCCCCTCCATCTTAAACACATTACCAACATTGCCACACAAAAGCAATTTTATGTTTGATCACAACATTAAAGAAGGTTTATGCTTGTTCCTTTTTCAAATCAAATCAAATGGCAAATGGACTGACTTATTCCAAAGCGCTTTACAATGGCCTCTCATTTACCCATTCACACATGCATTCACACACCAATGGCGGAAAGCTACCATGCAAGGCGCTGGCCCGCTCATTGGGAGCAATTTGGGGTTCAGTGTCTTGCCCAAAGACACCTCGACATGTGGCCAACCAGGGTTCGAACCGCCGATCTGCCAACCTTGCGATCATTAGACGCCGGCTCTACGTCCTGCACTACAGCCGCCCCTCAAATTGTACTTGTCACATATATTGCATACAGTTGTAACTGACACAGTGAAATGCTCAACAACAGCAGTCAGCAACAATCAACAATTCAATAATAAGTAATAAAAAGTAACAATAAATAGTACTAGTGCAATAATGTCAGTGTGCAATAATATGTATTTTCCTTAGACTTCATGTTGATGCATTGGTGGTACCAAGAGACCTGCATGATGTGTGAGGATCGATATTAGATTAAACAACAAATAGATTTTAAAAACCTAGTCAAAGACTCATCTTATGCTCAGCACTTAATTAAAATGAACTAAATTGAGAAACTGTGAAATACTGTACTGAACCCATCTCTGACTGAAACTGTCATTAACAATCCAACAACTGCAAGTCAATTCAATTACAGTAAACACATAATTCACTTACAGTTGTAAGTTTAAGAATGATGCCACAAAGTCAGACGCTAAACAGGCTCTAACCAAGATATGACTTACTTCAATAAAACATATTGGCCCAGTTTTAAGAACTTTCACACCGGCAAAGAATCGTTACGGTTCGCGTTCGGGAACCCCCAAACCTTGGTGCTGTCTGGCGAACCAACCCGCGTTCATACCAGTGTAACCAGAAACATCCGCGGCATCAACGATGGGTGATGAAGGGGCGGGATAAACAAAAATGTCACAACTAGATGACAGCTACTTCACTGGAAATGAGGCTAATATTTTCCACTACAGTATCTGAAATAAACACTATTTTCTATGAAACAAAACAAAAGACACCTTCTACACACGTTCTCTTACTAGCCAGCTGCTCCATTACTGGAATAGAACATGTGTGTGTGTTTACTGAGCATGTGAGGAAGATAGAGAGAATGATGAAACTTTTGATAATTGTTTTGATCACTAATGATTAGATTTAGATTACATTTTTTCTCCTTCCTTCTTGCTGGTCTTTGCAGCCTAGAATATGACACACACACTGACAACGTGACTGTTCTGTTCCCGCTTGAGAACCACTATTTTCTGGTTCCCGCTGCTAACCAACTTTTCAGTCTCCGAACCAATTGACTTTCAGTCTGAACCGGAACGGTTCTTTGCCGGTGTGAAAGCCCTGAATGACTATGAAGGAATGACTATTTCCTTATGGCAAGGCAAGTTTATTTGTATAGCACATTTCATACAACAGATGCAATTCAAAGTGCTTTACATACATTATTTAAAAATACAGAGGAGCATAGTAAGATTATTTTTTTTACAATGAATAAAAGCAAATATAAGAAGTAAATAGATAAAACATTTAAAAAGACAATAGTTCATGCGAAAAAAAGACATTGATAGAAGTGTTTGTGTTTAATCATAACTGGTGCAAAACATGAAGGTTTTTAGCTTAGATTTAAATATTTTAAGGGTTTGGGCCTGTTTGATTTCTTCAGGGAGCATGCAGCAGCGTGACTGAAAGCTGCTGCACCGTGTTTTGTTTTTACTCTTGGAATTATTAGCTGATTAGTCTCAGCTGACCTTAGGGACCTTGCGGGAATATAGGGTGGGAGGAGATCTGATATGTATTTTGGTCCAAGACCATTTTGTGATTTGTATGTAATTAGGAGGATTTTGAATTCAATTCTCTGAGAGACTGGTAGCCAGTGCAGGGATCTCAGGATTGGTGTAATGTGTTCAAATGTCTTTTGTTAGGACCCTAGCAGCGGCATTTTGTATGAGCTGCAATTTATGAACAGCTCCTTTAGATAGGCCTGTTAGTAGACCATTACAATAATCAAGTCTACTCGAAACAAATGCATGGATGAGTTTTTCAAGGTCTTGCTTGGACATGACACCTCTCATTATTGTTATGTTTTTCAAGTGATAGTAGGCTGATTTAGTTATCGAGTTTATGTGGCTGATGAAGTTTAGATCGGAGTCTATAATTACATCAAGATTTCTGCCCAGTTTTTTTGTTTGAAGAGAGAGAGAATCAAGTGTTGCACTGACTTTCGATCTTTTGTCAGGTGCACTGAATACAATTATCTCTGTTTTGTCCTTGTTTAGTTGGAGGAAGTTTTGTGTCATCCAGGCGTTTATTAGCTCAATGCAATTACAGAGATTGTCAATGGGACTATAGTCGTTCGGTGAGAGGGCTATGTAGATTTGAGTGTCATCCGCATAGTTGTGGTAGGCAATTTTGTTCTTTTTTATGATGTGTCCCAATGGAAGCATGTAGAGATTGAATAGAAGGGGGCCAATGTCTCAAAGGCATAAGCCTCCGTGGGTTTACGCATAGTTTTTTCTAACTTCAGTCAGTCAGCTTTTGCATTTGTACATTACATGACATGCAGACAGCATTATACACATTAATTATTCAATCTGACCTTGATAAACCTTGATAAACAGACATGTAAAAAGCAAACAGCATCAATATATAGAACATAAATATTAAGTAGGATGTAGGTCGATGCATATGCAAATCTGAGTTTAAATACACTACCGTTCAAAAGTTTGGGGTCACCCAGACAATTTTGTGTTTTCCATGAAAACTATTTTGTGTTTTCCATGAAAACAACATGAGTTGCAAAATGAATAGAAAATATAGTCAAGACATTGAAAAGGTTAGAAATAATGATTTTTATTTGAAATAATAATTTTGTCCTTCAAACTTTGCTTTCATCAAAGAATGCTCCCTTTGCAGCAATTACAGCATTGCAGACCTTTGGCATTCTAGCTGTTAATTTGTTGAGGTAATCTGAAGAAATTTCACCCCACGCTTCCTGAAGCACCTCCCACAAGTTGGATTGGCTTAATGGGCACTTCTTGCGTACCATACAGTCAAACAGCTCAATGGGGTTGAGATCTGGTGACTCCGCTGGCCACTCCATTACAGATAGAATACTAGCTGCCTGCTTCTTCCCTAAATAGTTCTTGCATAATTTGGAGGTGTGCTTTGGGTCATTGTCCTGTTGTAGGAGGAAATTGGCTCCAATCAAGCGCTGTCCACAGGGTATGGCATGGCGTTGCAAAATTGAGTGATAGCCTTCCTTATTCAAAATCCCTTTTACCTTGTACAAATCTCCCACGTTACCAGCACCAAAGCAGCCCCAGACCATCACATTACCTCCACCATGCTTGACAGATGGCGTCAGGCACTCTTCCAGCATCTTTTCACTTGTTCTGCGTCTCACAAATGTTCTTCTGTGTGATCCAAACACCTCAAACTTCGATTTGTCTGTCCATAACACTTTTTTCCAATCTTCCTCTGTCCAATGTCTGTGTTCTTTTGGCCATATTAATCTTTTCTATTTATTGGCCAGTCTCAGATATGGCTTTTTCTTTGCCACTCTGCCTCGAAGGCCAGCATCCCAGAGTCGCCTCTTCACTGTAGACGTTGACACTGGCGTTTTGCGGGTACCATTTAATGAAGCTGCCAGTTCAGGACCTGTGAGGCGTCTATTTCTCAAACTAGAGACTCTAATGTACTTGTCTTCTTGCTCAGTTGTGCACCGGGGCCTCCCAACTTGCCATTCCAGGCAAAGTTGCCTCAGGTTCACCTGTCAGTGAAACAAAACCATCCATAAGGAAGGAGGAGCAGCAGTGTCTGTCCTTCTGTACAACTCAACTTTCCAGCACTGGCGTAAGGGATCTCTGTACTGTTTTCACAAGAGCCACAGATTCCACTCAGTTCTGCTTCTTATCAAGAACAGGACTCTCAGCGGAAATAACCAGGCTGCTTACAGCCGGAGTGGTTGGAGCAGGGCCTGTAAGAACATACGCCCGGAAACGGCTCCCTCCTGGTCTCAACATGTCTATCTTCAAAGACAGTTTTATGTGTCAACACAAAGGACAGCAGCGTCTTCAATCTTTGACACATTTTGTAAATAAGCCCTTTAGCAAACTCTTGCCTGTCAAATTTGCAACAATTCCTAAAACGCAGACGATAAGCCTCTTTCGTTGCAGGGAACAGCGACTTCCACTCCTCGGCTGTCTTCGCGTTCACGGAGACGCATCTATCTTCATCTGTCCCTGACGAGGCGGTGGAGCTAGAGGGATTCTCCGCGTTCCGGGCTGACAGAGACTTCGAGGCGGTGAGCAAGTCTAGGGGTGGGGGGTTACTGTTCTTTGTAAACGTGCGCTGGAGTTCCGAGGTGACAGTGCTCCACAAACACTGTTCCACAGCTATAGAATCCCTATTCATCCTCTGCCGTCCATTCTATTCCCCCCGTGAGTTCAGCTCATTCATTCTCGCGTGTGTCTACATTCCACCTGATGCTGACGTCACCGCAGCAGTAGACACACTGGCAGAGCAATTGATGAGTGTGGAACGTAGTTACCCGGACAGTTTTGTTGTTGTTTTGGGGGATTTTAACCAGGCTAATCTTAGCCGGGCGCTCCCCAAATACAGGCAGCAAGTCACGTGTCCCACCAGGGGGGTGAACACTCTGGACCATTGCTACTGTACAGCTCGTCAAGCCTACCATTCTGTCCCCCGTGCTGCACTGGGCTACAGTGACCACATCCTCATACACCTGATCCCTTGCTACAGGCAGAGGTTAAAACTCTCTAAACCTGTTGTACGGCGATTCAGGGTGTGGTCCAGTGAGGCATGTGAGCGACTCTGCGCCTGGTTGGAGAGTGCAGGCTGTGACCAGGACTTGGTGGAGTGGGCGGGGCCAGAGGCTGGTAACAATCTGGATGTATACACAGACACTGTTACATCATTTATCAGCTTTGGCGAGGAGGTGTGTGTCCCCCTCCGCTCCAGGAAGTCCTTCAACAACGACAAGCCCTGGTTTTCATCCCAACTCAGGCGTCTGAGGTCAGAGAAGGAGGTGGCTAGGCGCAGTGGGGACGTGGACCGGGTCAAGCAGGCCAAGTACAGGTTCGCCAAAGCGGTGAAGGAGGCGAAGCATCGCTTTTCGGAGAAGCTGCAGCAACAGCTCTCTGAGGGGGATTCCGCCTCCGTCTGGAAAGGCCTGAAGACCATCACCAACTACAAACCCAGGTCCCCGCTGATGTCCGACAACCTCCCTCTCGCTAACGAGCTGAACGAGTTCTACTGTAGGTTTGAGAAAGAGAGGTTCCCGCCCACCCCCGCCCTCTCCCTCCACCCCCCCCGGCTACAACCACCACCCCCGTCCCCCAGGGGGGCCAATGTCCCTCCTGCTACCCCCACCCTCCCCCCTCCCTCCCCCCTCCTCACCCGCCCCGCCCACCCCCACCCCCCTTTCCCCACCCCCTCTCTCTGTCACAGTGCGAGAGGTAAACAGACTGTTTAAGAGGCAGAATCCCCGGAAGGCAGCTGGTCCGGATTCCGTCTCTCCCTCTGTCCTGAAGCACTGCGCCGACCAGCTGGCCCCGGTGTTTACCCACATCTTCAACGCCTCGCTGGAGCTGTGTCACGTCCCAGCGTGCTTCAAGGCATCAACCATCATCCCCGTCCCCAAGAAGGCCAAGGTCACAGGCCTCAACGACTACAGACCCGTCGCTCTGACCTCTGTCGTCATGAAGGTCCTGGAGCGCCTTGTCCTGGCCTACCTGAAGCTCATCACGGATCCTGTGCTGGACCCCCTGCAGTTCGCGTACAGAGCCAATAGATCCACGGAGGACGCCGTGAACATGGCTCTGCACTACGTACTAGAACACCTAGACACTGCAGGCAACTACGCCAGGATCCTGTTCGTGGACTTCAGCTCGGCCTTCAACACGATCCTCCCACACATCCTGGAGCACCAGCTATCCCTGCTGCAGGTGCCGGTCTCCACCTGCAGGTGGATCACGGACTTCCTGACTGACAGGTCTCAGCGGGTGAAGCTGGGGAAGAGCATTTCCAGCTCCAGGTCCACCAGCACGGGCTCCCCGCAGGGCTGCGTCCTGTCTCCAGCACTATTCTCCCTTTACACCAACAGCTGTGTCTCCCGCCACCCCTCGGTCAAGCTCCTGAAGTTTGCAGACGACACCACCCTGGTGGGCCTCATCTCCGGGGGGGACGAATCTGCCTACAGGGGTGAGATCGAGGGGCTGCAGAGCTGGTGCAGTTTAAACAATCTGGAGCTAAATGCTCTGAAAACAGTGGAGATGGTGGTGGACTTCCGAAGGAAAGCAGCCCTGCCCCCTCCCATCACGCTGGGAGGTACCCCGGTGGCCTCCGTGGAGTCATGCCGCTTTCTAGGCATGACCATCTCCCGGGACCTAAAGTGGGAGCAGAACACCGAGGCCCTCACGAAGAAGGCCCAGAAGAGGATGTTCTTCCTCCGGCAGCTGAGGAAACTCAGGCTGCCGAGGTCCATGATGATCCAGTTTTACACGGCCATCATAGAGTCCATCCTCACCCACTCCATCATCACCTGGTTCCCTGCTGCAACGACCAAGGACAAGGCCAAGTTGCAGCGGGTGCTACGTTCAGCTGAGAGGGTGATCGGCTGTCCCTTGCCCTCCCTCAACTCCCTGCATGACACCAGGGCTCTGAGGAGGGCAAGGAAGATCATGGCAGACCCCTTCCACCCCGGCCACGGCCTCCTCACCCTGCTTCCCTCTGGAAGAAGGTTGCGGCTGCCTAAGGCACTGAAGGCCCGCCACAGGCTCAGTTTCTACCCCTCAGCCGCCAGGCTGATAAATGACTCTGGCTTCCCCCCCCCCCCCCCCGCCCCCAAGTCTGCCCAGGACTGAATATGCACTGGACTCACTGTAAAAACTCTGCACTGCACTTTATACTGCACTATCCAATGCACTGTTGTCTGTCCTGTGTTGTTGTTGTTGTGTTGTCCTGTTTTTTGACACGTGAAAAAAGTATAAACGCACTTACTGTAATGACGACGCAAATTCCTATATGTGTAATGCATAATGGCAATAAACGTTATCTGAATCTGAATCTGAATCTGAATCTGGGACAAATGCATAAGCCCGCAAGATGGCGGCTTTAACAGTCATAGTCAGTGCTTTTCTCAAAGGTCAAAGTAGAATGCTTACTGTGCTTTTCCAATCAGGACACACTGCAGTAGTAGTGTCCATACATTAACAGGCCAATCCAGCGTGATGGCCACACACTCAAAAGTAGGAAAATATTTCTCAACATCCCTCTCTACAAAAGGTGGAACCAATTCATATTTCAGTTGACATCAAATCTAGAAGACTCAGAACGCTGAGAACCCTGAAGCAAGCCAAATTCTAACTCTTTCATCATCCATTCAAGTTCTAACACCAATTGCCTCTCTTTCATCCACACCTGCCTTTCCTGCAATTCTAACTCTTTAAGCCTCAATTGAATTGCAGCCTCAGGAAGTTGTGAAGACGAAGACGAGGGAGGTTCAAGGAAAAGCATTCCCAATTAATGCAGCACACAGCTACCCAACAAATCCAAAACAGTCTCCCTGCTATACTACACAACAAGCAAACACAGTGATAAAAGGTGCCACCCCAAAGGTCTGAAACGTGTACCCTCGCCAGAGTCTGTAGCCTCTGCCCACAAGAAAGGCAAAAGAATAAATGAGGGGTCTGATTGAAGTACCGATGGTTCAGTTCAGCTTGCCAACTCAGCCACTACCTAACCAGGGTTTACTTTCCAACAACCCCCCCCCCCCAAAAAATGTACATGGATAGCACTCAAACAACCCACTCACCATGCATGCCCAGGTAGAATAGCGTAACCATTGCCAATCACCACTTCAAAAAGCAAAAAGAAAACAAAAACAAATGATCTCTCCATAAATCTAGGGGTTTAACTATGAATGCAAACAGATCCCGGACGAGCCCCCAATATGTTACAACCCTGGCTCAAAGGGAAGCAACATAACGGACACAAAGGTTTAACCAAGGTTTAAATGTAAAAGTAACATTGTTTATTAACTCAAAATAAGGAACTTAAGGGGAAATGTGATGGTTGGGGAAGACACTGCTCCACCACTGTCTTCCAGTTGAATGAGAGAGAGGAAGTGTGTGGTGGAATGGGAGCTTTTAAGCCATCCCAACAGGTGCCTGTGTCACAAACCGGACCTACTTGTCATACTTGTCCACAATTTTCAAAAGCTGATCTTTAGTGCAATGATCCAAAAACTCCTCACGTGGAGCAGCAACAAAATCATCTATCCCTGCCTGTTACGGTAGTCTTTATGTTTCAATATGTACAAGAGTATTGGACCCAGGTGCGGTGCAGATCAGAGTAACAGAGACGGAACGGGAGTAAAATAAAGTCTCTCTTTACTTCAAAACAGTTGATGTAATTAAAATTACAGGTTTTTTATGATGTGTCCCAATGGAAGCATGTAGGGATTGAATAGAAGGGGGCCAAGGATTGACCCTTGGGGAACCCCACTTGTCATTCTAATTTGGTCAGACACAAAGTTGCCAATGGAGACATAGTAGCTTCTGTCCTGTAGGTAGGATCTAAACCAGTTTAGGGCAGTGCCCGAAAGTCCTACCCAGGTTTTTAGTCTATCTATTAGAATGGCATGCTCTACAGTGTCAAAGGCGCTAAGATCCAGTAGTACAGACTTTGGTATTAACTCAAACAATCCAGACAAAAAATCTAAACATTAAAGTCCATATGTAAATAAAGTTATGTGTAATAAAGTGGAATGAAACAGGAAAAAAGTATTGAACACACTAAGAAAAAGCAGCACACCACAGCAAGGAAAGGCAGGGAACCAGCTGAAAACCATAACTCTACCTCCAATCTGTGCTAATTAATGTCAGCTGGGTTAGAATATATTGATGGGCTATAAAAGTTTATTTTTTGTTACCAAGGTGCCACACAACAAACATCTAATGATGGGTAAAAGCTGTCTCAAGACCTTTGCAACCAACCAGATTGCTGCAAAACATGAAAATGGAATTGGCTACAGACGTATATTTCACAACTTTTCACAACCAGTAAGCACCATTGGGGCATTATCCATAAGTGGAAGCAACATCACTCAACCATCAACCGGCCACGCACAGGAGTTCCTCGCAAAATTTCTGATCAGGGAGTCAGAAGGATACTGAGAAGAGTAGCCAAAGAGCCAAGGACCACTAGGAAAGAGCTCCAGAAAGACTTGGAGGCAGCAGGTACAGCTGACAAAAAGGACAGTAGGCAATGCACTCCACTGCCATGGTCTCTGTGCACGCTCAGCCCGCAAGACTCCACTACTGAAAAAAAGACAATGTTGAAGCTTGTTTAAGGTTTGCCAAACAAGATTTGGACAAGCCAGTGAACTACTGGGAACATGTCCTCTTGTCAGATGAGACCAAAATTGAACTGTTTGGCTGTCACACAACACACCATGTTTGGAGGAGAAATGGCACTGCACATTACCCGAATAACACTATACCAACAGTGAAGTTTGGAGGTGGAAGTATCATGGTGTGGGGCTGTTTCTCCTCTCGTGGTACTCACAGACTTCATGTCATTGAAGGAACAATGAATGGAGCCATGTACGGAGAGATTCTTGAGATGAACCTGCTGCCATCCACCAGGATGATGAGGATGAGACGTGGGTGGACCTTCCAGCAGGACAACGATCCAAAGCATACAGCAAAGGAAACTCGCAATTGGTTTCAGAGAAAGAAAATCAACTTGTTGGAATGGCCCAGTCAATCACCTGACTTAAACCCCCCACAATCTTCAAGATTTACAGACAATCTGTCTAGAGGAATGGGCCAAAATCCCACCTGAATACTGCTGGCGATTAGTTACTTCATACAGAAAGTGCCTTGAATCTGTCTTTACAAAAAAAGGAATTTACTCCTAATTTACACTGTCTGTTCAATACTTTTTTCCTGTTTCATTCCACTTTATTACACATAACTTTATTTACATATGGACTTAAATGTTTAGTGTATGGATTGTTTGAGTTAATACCAAAGTCTGGTGCAAATTTCGCTTGAATAGGCTCATTGGAAATAAATTTACTGGACATAGACATAGTTTGAATAACCAGGAAGATAGATACGTCGAAGAATATGCAACAATGGTCAGATAGGGCAATGTCAGTTACAACAACATTTGAAATATCTAGGCCTTTGTTGATGATAGGTCACACAGAGTGTCACACAGAGTGTGACCTCGATTATGAGTAGGGAGGTTCACGTTGTTGAAGTTCAAAAACATCTAACAGAACAGAAAGTTCTTTGGCTTTGTTGTTAACACACCAAACCACACAGGACCAAAACAACCCTGACCAAAATAACAACCAAACCAAGCAAACAAATCAACTTCCATCTCCAAAATGCATCTCCCAACACCGGGTGTGCTGAACGTACTCATTAACATACGACTGAGCCAAAACCCATACGACTACCAAAACCCCAGATCCGACCGGCACCTAACAACGGCCTCAACCCAATCAAAACAAAGGACGAGCCCTCACTTGTCACAAACCGGACCGGTCATGACAAAAAGAGGGAGACGCACACAACCAAGTAAACTATCCCAAAAAAGTGTTTACTAACCAAAAACAATAACATAAAGAAAGATATAGGGTGTGTGTAATCAGTAACGTCAATAGTGTAAGTGAGTGTATGAGTGAAAGAGTGTGTAGGTGTAATGTTGTATGGTGCAATAGCCAAAGCCAAACGTCAACCAAAACAAAGGTGTTTCAAGGCAGAGAGCACACTGCCCCCCTGACTGCAAACCAATCGCAGAGCTTTCAATCCAGCCATGTTCATTGAGGAGTGGAACGATGGCAAAGAGAATTGTATTCATATGAAGACATGAAACCATGGATTTGAATCAATGCACGTCATTTACTAAATATGTTTTTCATCCAAAGCATCGCCGACTTCAGACAAGAGCATGTGTGGGAGCAGAGTAATAATAATAATAATAATAATAATAATAATAATAATAATAATAATACATTAGACGTATATAGCGCTTTTCTAGACACTCAAAAACACTCAAAGAGTGGGCTACATAATCATTATTACTTTCAAATGTTTGTACTCCGAGAGAAGAGAGAGAGAGAGAGAGAGAGAGAGAGAGAGAGAGAGAGAGAGAGAGAGAGAGAGAGAGAGGAATAATCACTATGCACAGAATAATATTAATCAACATGGCTGCCATATGGAGGCTTGACACATTTCTATAATGGTGTTCTTTCTACAATTACATCCCTCCCTCCACCCAAACAATTGAACAGACAACACACCACCTAAATGGGAAAAGTAAAAGGATGTTGTGGACAAGCTCATTACCGTCCACTACACTCATACATAATTGACATTTTAATCCTGCTGCTGTATTCTTGAAGCCCATAGTTGGGTCTCTGTGTGCACTGGGTTCACATGTCTGGAGGGGGGCAGAGTGATACTGAATAAACGTTCCTCTGGCCACTGAACAGAGCAGCCAGCCCCCCTCAGGTCACGTAGAGTTACCGGGCCAGGGAAGGAGACACTCTCAGGGGAGCTCGCGCTTTGTTGAAATTGTGAAAGGTCGACCAATGCATGGGGAAGACAGGACAATGGGATCACTTACAAGTGATTAATTGGCTCGACCTCGTCAAGCGCCCTTCAAAAGGGAGACATGTAATAATGAGTGACTGATTCGGACCTCCGTAGCCAGACACTCACACTAATCATGATGTTAGAATTATAAGGTTCTATCTCCATTTTTGTCAAAATTGAGTTTTCTACATAATCTGATCCACTAGTTGTTTATTAATGCCTGTGTGGTGTTATTTTTAAAATGTTGATTTTTTTTGTTAGTAATTAATAAAATACAAAGGTTCCATCTCACAGAACATAATGGAATGTAAAAACTGTGACGCTCAATATCTCTGAACTACCCTAAACTGAGATAGAACCTTATAATTCTAAGCTCACGACATGCTAGGTAGATTTTGCATACATGTGAGAGAGAGAGAGAGAGAGAGAGAGAGAGAGAGAGAGAGAGAGAGAGAGAGAGAGAGAGAGAGAGAGAGAGAGAGAGAGAGTAAGAGTATGTGCATGCTTGCACAGAGTGGGTGGAATGACTTCAGGTTTACTGTTTTCCAATGAAAAACAGAGGACAGAGGGGGACAGTGAGTCAGAGATTGTCAAAGTCAGGCCACCTGTCCTGTGTGTGCACTTTATGAGCTTGTATGGCAGGTAAGAGACATCAAAACATACATCTGAGGGTGGATATAGCCATTTTAGATGGTGGTCATTGGATGCCCTTGCTAGAATGTCAAACAGACACACACACATAGACACGCACACGCACACGCAAACACACACACACACACACACACACACACACTGTCTTGTTTGTTTAGCGAAATGAGGCCGGTAACATGGCGGGCAACCCTCTCTAATTTATTATCCATTAATTTGAAGAACCACTATTAACATAGTCATGCTAATGAGGGTCTACCATCTCCAATGCTTGATCTATTGACACATTGGAGTAGAGGGAGAGAGAGAGAGAGAGAGAGAGAGAGAGAGAGAGAGAGAGAGAGAGAGAGAGAGAGAGAGAGAGAGAGAGAGAGAGAGCGATGAGATGAGAGAGAGAGAGGTAGATAGATAGCTGACTAAAAGTGTGTTGCTAGCTATTGCTTCTCAATATCCTGTCATCACTCTTATACAAGCACACATTGCATACAGTCATGTGATGTTAGGCTGTATGAGTAGCGTTTCTATGTTAGAATGAGTTCTTCTACATCCCTGTTTTTCTCTGAGAGCTTAGCCTATTGATTTCTGATTGTCATCACCTCCTGTTGAGAGGGAAAGAGCCTTTGAAATCTCCTCTGAATATCACACACACACACACGCACATACACACACACATATACACACACACACACACACACACACATACACACACACACACACACACACACACACATATACACACACACACACACACAGACACACACACACACACACACACATTTTTCTTATGTGGGGGCTTGGAAAGGAGATCAATCACACCTCTGCATCCCAGAAAACTGAGAGGTCAGAGGTCATATGTGTAATCATAACCCAGGCTTTACACTGATCCACTGGGGGTTTGAACACTGCTGGCTCAAGTCTGGGATCAAATCACGTCTGATTACACAAGCTGTGAAAGCATGACAACTCTGACTCTAAGTGGTCTAAGTGGTTCTACTAGTTAACTAACTACCTGTACTATCATTCATATTACTACTAAAGTACTCTATACTAGTTAACTAACTACCTGTACTATCATTCATATTACTACTAAAGTACTCTATACTAGTTAACTAACTACCTGTACTATCATTCATATTACTACTAAAGTACTCTAGCACTAGTAGTACTACTCCACTGAAAGAGAAAACAGCAATACATCACAAAACATGTTTCTTTTCATGAATATAATCACGAGAGTACATCATTTGGTAAGGTATGACCATGCTATGCCTCTCATGAGGTGGATTATACTGTTCATATATATTATGTCCTGAAATCTCAACGATATTGGACAGTGGCTTCACACACAATCCAAATAAGACCGTGATACCAAATGGAGGAGCACGTAGATGAATCCTCCATTTATATGATCACATGACCATGAGGATAAGGTGTGTGTGCCCTTCCTTTGAACAGTACTCTATACAGGGTCCTCTATATACACATTTGACATTAGAAATGCCTAACGCTTGTGTAATGAGCATTACGTATGTATCCCGCCACTTCATTATCCAGTCACTCACTCTAACGATGTTAAAGCCCTCGCAATTGACAAAGATGCTGAGGGTAAGTCGTTGATCCAGGACTAATCTATGACTTACATGTTTTCTTTAGGGCATTTCTCCTTTTATTAGGATACAGACAGTAGAGATTGACAGGAAGGATGGGTGAGAGACGGAGGAGGGATGACATGCAGGATAGGTCGATGGCCATCCCAGTGGCCCTGAATTACATACGTTTGCGGTAAAGGTTAGCTAGTTGACATGATCCTATCCCTTTTTTTTCACATTTAATTTAGTGTCTGGACACCATGTGTGTGTGTGTGTGTGTGTGTGTGTGTGTGTGTGTGTGTGTGTGTGTGTGTATGCTTGTGTGTATGTGTGTGTGTGTGTGTGTGTGTGTGTGTGTGTGTGTGTGCGTGTGTGTGAGTGCATGTGATTCCTTCTCGCTACACAAAAATAAATGTTTACCAAACTCCTCCAATAATAATATATCAAAGAGGCTAATGATTCATATTCATCAGTAATCTGTGAGTGTAGCAAATTAAAGCATAACCACTCCAACAAGCAGTGTGACTCACTCAAAACCACCACAGAGTCACGAATCTCTATTTACCGACAGCTTGGTCTCAGAATGGCCGTGGTCGTTTACTCTGTCACAGTTTGTTCACGCTAACCTAACGGTTTTCCCACATCATTCTCCCTGCCTGGCACCACTCAACTGGAAAATTAGGTTTCTCTACTAAAATAAGCCCAGTGCACTATAGTCTTGGCACTATTTCACTATACTATTGGCATGGAGGAGGCAAAAGGTCCAGGGGGGAGAGAGAGAGAGAGAGAGGGAGAGGTTGATATTCTAGTTGTACAGACCATTTTGTTGAGCTGCGGATGCCCTCAAAAAGAATGCTGTCTCTCTTTCTCTCTATTCCTCCTTCCCCCAGTCAAAACATGCCACCGAGTATTACATTATTAGAGGCAAGGATCATACAGGCCAATTTTGTGACAGCCAGTGAGATTATTTCCAAAGATAACAAAGAGCCGGAAATGGAACCAGAGAAGAAGGGTTTGAGGACTGAAAGATAGAGAACAAATCAACTCACATAATATGAGAGAGTAGAGAGAGAGAGAGAGAGGGGGGGGGGGGGGGGGGGGAGGGGAGAGAGATAATCAAGAGCAAAGCCAGGGAGTAAAAGAAAGAGGCAACATGAGAATCCTCTTGTGTTACACACACACACACACACACACACACGCGCACACATACACACACACACACACACACACACACACACACACACACACACACACATACACACACACACACACACACACACACACAAACACACACACACACCCACACACAGCTTAGATTTGGATCACTGGAGGGTGGAGAAAAAAGCCTTGCAAAGGTCAAATCATCCATAAGTGTGTGTGTCCATTGGAGGGAGGTAAAGTCACCTATAATGGCTTGCTCCTGATGTATGGAGCAGGGATGTGAATTGTGACGCCTCCGTGCTGGGAGAGCCTTCCAACTCAAGGAGATTACTTTTCCATCTGATATGTCCAGTTTCCATCAGTCTGGAATCATAGATGGTCTGTTTTTCCTTCATCCCGTTTTTGTATTCATTTGTTTGTGTCCTGGGTATATTTGATTTGAAACAGTCATCCTTGCACACAACGGAATGCAAATCCTTGTGTCTGGAGGGAAAAAAAGCGCACGAGAGAGAAATAGCCCTGATGGCTATCCATGTTGGAATCAGCTGTATGTATTCCTATATTTCAATAAAGTAGCAACACACTGTCACGTTTTCAATGTGAGTGAGATCAATATAAAACCCAGTGTCCTATTTTCAGTCTAAACCAGACACATAAAATACACAATTCAGTCAAGGACACCATTTATTGCATGAACAGGGTCATACATTTAGGCTTGGCAAGTAATTGGATGGTCCGCTCAGTATAGCTCGCTGCCTGTAGTAAAACAACACAACATTTATTTGTGTTTGTGTTTATTTGTATTTATTTATTTTGTGTTGTTTAATATTAAGAATGGAAAACTATTAGTACTGTTGATACTAATGAATTAATTAGCTGGATTATATCATTTAAGTATAATTGTTCTCACTTGAGAGTGACGGATAGGGGTAGGACAGGATAAGCTTAGGCTTCATCCTACTCCCTTTTGAACATTGATAGGCCGGTACTCTTCATATTAGTTATTTGTTCTTTTATTATTTTAAATCATGTTCGAAATAAAAGATTCATTCATTCATTCATTCATTCAACATACAAATATACAGTAGGGCAGGGAGGGAGCCCATGATTTTGTGAGCTTAGAATGATAAGGTTCTATCTCCGTTTAGGGCAGTTCAGAGATATTGAGCGTTTTTACATTCCATTAAGTTTTGTGAGATGGAACCTTTGTATTTTATACATTCCTAACTAAAAAATGTCAACATTTTAAAAATAACACCACACAGGCATTAATAAACACCTAATGGATCAGATTATGTAAAAAACTAAATTTTGACAAAAATGGAACCTTATAACAAGATGTGTTGGTAGCACTGTCAAAAATATGGTGGGTTTTATACATAACTTTCAAGTCTGTTCAGTAGACTTGTCTTTATATAGGCCTTGTCTGCTTACTGGTATTTACTGTTGTATGATTTAGTGCAGTCATAAAGTCATAGCTATAGTTGAGAACCTTATAATTCTAACGTCACGATTTATCAAAACCCCATGGGCACCGTAGGCTACCTACAGTACAGAGTAACTGAGCAGGTGGAGGCTAGGGGTGGTGGTTGGGATGACCACACAGAATGTACTCTCATAACCCAGTGGAACCAAGCCACAGCTTTTGGACACTATGGAATAAACGTAAATGTAGCTGCTTTAAAGCCTCTGTCCCTTGTGATGAAGGTTTTGGCGTACGTGTGAACCAGCTGTCCCTGTCAACTAACGGACGGCTGCCATGTCGACTGAGAGTGCCCTGACTGAACTAACGCTCTTCTCTTCATAGACAACTCATTGGCCAGTGACATAGGAACAATGAACAGACAGAGTGAGAGTGAGGGAATGACGTAATGTCTTCTCGTCAAAGTCTTCTGGACGGTGCTCATCTGAGAGCTAAAGTCACCTTTGAGGGATTTAACGCTTTAAGTGTGACCACGAACCACCCCAATCAGGGGAAGGCCAGACTTCCTTAGCTATGCTTATAAGTCATGGATTAACTGTAGGGAACCCCTGTCAATCACCCTCTGATGGCTGTTAGAAGCTAACACCATGCAGCAAAGACCAGCAGAGTGACTCCGCCGCCCTCAGGGGATCAACGCTAACCTTTCCCGTCATTGGTCCTCTAAAGGTCTCCACGGTGTTGCGTCAAAGCACAGTTCCACAACCTTTTGGTCTATAACCCTGGGGTAGGTCTAGGTTAGGTATTGCCTTTTGATCATACTATGCTAGCAATTCTTAAATCACCGCCAAAGCCTTGAGTCCTAGAAAGCTTTGTCATGGGAAGGTGACGCTCGGGTGGTCACAATCAAAGAGCTTTTATAGATTAAGAGTACCGTGTCATTGCACTGCTGAATCCCCTGGTTACTGTATGTCCCTGAAAGCCTTCATGACACACCATTGATACACACTCAAGGGGGCCGACACGGAAATCCTCCTACCCACAGTCCTTTGCCTGGTTCCTAGTGGACCTCTCTGTGAAGACTGTCTGGCTTTTTTTTGGTCCACCTCCACATCACCTCCCCTCTCTGCCTTCTTTGCAAACATACTGCTATCACACATCACATCTGGGGTCCCTGACGGCTGGCCGTGGTAAGTTTGGTGTGTGTGTGTGTGTGTGTGTGTGTGTGTGTGTGAGTGTGTGTGTGTGTGTGTGTGTGAGTGCGTGTATGTTCGTGTGTGACCTGTCTAGTAGGTCTTCTGACATCCTTTCATTTCACATTTACATAGCGTTGAGCAGCAGCTATGTCCCCACTGAGGTGGCATTTCCACATTTGGACAACACAAAGGTGCTTTGATCCTAGGGGTGGGGTGTGTGTGTGTGTGTGTGTGTGTGTGTGTATGTGTGTGAGAGAGAGAGTGCATGCTTGTTTATACCAGTGGCGGCTGGCCAATAGAGGGCGCTAGGGCGCCGCCCCCACCTTCCAACGCAGCCCCACTTCCTAGTTGCTACTTGTAAAAGATTTTTTAAAATAAACATTGTTTATTCATAAAATGCAGCTGATATTCTGTCGGCGCCTATCAGCATTCATTAAAAATCCTCCAATACAATAAACATTTTATCTGTGTGTGTGTAAAATTCACTGTGAAAATACATAGGGGAGGAGTCCGGGACGCCGGCCGAATGGCAGTCTATGGCAGTCCAACTACTTTTGGCTTACACGTGAGCTGTAGCAGCGCTCCAATTGGCTGTCTCCTATTTCTCGGCATGCGCATGCGCAGATTATAGGCTTACCTAGGCTGCAGCCTAGGGCCACTACCACTAGGGGTAGTAAAAATTAAAAAATGCGTGAGACTTGAGAGCCCTGAATATCCGGTTGTTAAGTCTGACCTCAAACGTGACGTTTTGCAATTTCCGGGTCCAAACCAGAAATTCTCCGCACCAGAATACCAGTGTACTACAGCGGTAGAATGACAGTTTAATCGTTTTTTAGACTCGGATCTATTCATACAACAAGGGACACAGCACTTTCCCGTTTTCCCCATATTGTCAGGGTATTTGAGCCTCGGAAAAGCGATATATAAATATAATTAATTATTATTATTATTGTGGCATTTCGAAGACAGCGCCTCAGCCAACTTTGTACCCGGAAACACGTCGCGACTTAACAACCGATATTCGGACAGACAACAGGAGAGGAGAGCAACGGAGAGACAGACAACAGGAGAGGAGAGCAATAGAGACAGAACTGAGGTGAGGTGAGCAACAGAGATAGTTCAGGATGATAACAAACAGTTCAGTATGACAGAGACAACTAATAGAAAGACAACTGTATGATTATAGAGTTTACATGTTCAAGGAAATATTGTATGATAATAGAAAGGTACACTTTAATTTAATTAAAGAAGTAACAAAGAACACATTTATTATTACAATTGCATTGTGTTCCATGTCTTTCTCCATTGAATAAATAATGCCTAGTTGAATGGCTAAACAAGACAACTGTCTGGACAGTACTGCTAGAATTATTCACCTTACCGCTGCACAGATAGACAAAGGGTATAAGTCCATTCTGTTAACATTAGGTCTACTCTGCTAACAAAGACTATTCCAGTTGATTTGTCAGTTGTTGTGCATTATATTTTTGTTGTGTTTGCAGTTTGCCCTTTAATAAGTTATATATAAAAATAATTAAGTTATATATATATTCTCATGCTAAAATCGACTGTAAATCCAGATTTTAAAGTTGATATTCTTCCCCGTGGAGCATGCCCCCATAACCTGTGCCCCACCCAAAATGTTTATCACCAGCCGCCACTGGTTTATACCTTTGGGTTCACACTCCAAGGAAACTGTGAGGAGATAGTTGATAACACTGTCTGCTGCCTTTGGAAGACAGAGAGAGGTCAAACCAGGGCATGTTTTGTTATTAATTAGGCATTTATAAGAAGTAATCTATTCATCATTACTGCTAACCACCCCAGCTCCTACCCCCAGTCAGAGGAGCCGCCAACTGCAACATCCCGCACGTGTCATAACGACCATCACCGTGCCGACAATGACACCTTAATAGAACATTAGGGAATTCAGTGGAGCACTGTTTGCTGTGGTATTTATAGGAGGTTGTAGCGCGGTATTGACGTCAGAGGTGATGCCATATGGCGGAGACAGGCGGTCTGCAGTCTTTATAAGCTCAGTTAGGCTGATGGATGATCAGCTGGGTGATGGGGGGAGACTCGTTTCCTTTATTCACTCCCTCCATAGTCTCATGTGGGCTACAGGAGGTTAGTGAGTGTGTGTGTGTGTGTGTGTGTGTGTGTGTGTGTGTGTGTGTGTGTGAGGTTTGTTGTTGATGTGCAAGTGTAACTTCTGCATATATTATGGTTATATATATGGATATATTCTGCATATATAATATATTATACATCATCTTCTTGATAATATAAGGTATTTCCATGTCTTTCTACCATGGAAAGCGAGGCTAGGCTTCAGTATGGTGTCAGACTGCTGTGTCATGTGTAGTTTGTACCTCTACTCTGGCTTTAGTTTGAGACTGACAGACTCCCACATTGCAAAAAGTTTCAACTATTTGACACCTTTTAATTTCTCCGACCTATTTGAAAGAAGAAGAATCGGTCTTTCTGTGACATAACCATCAGAGACTATTGACAAGTCATTCACTGATCACAATCAGCCAAGACATCATTCTTCTTCCTGACAATAGCAGTCATTTCTTCCTCTCTTTTGGTATGAAAGCTCCTCCAGCCATGTCTTCTTGACTTTGGCTAAAAGCTTTGTGATATAGCAAGTGCTATGGATTATGAGATGTAACTGGTCCTGCAGAACAGTGAGTTATAAAGAGGAGGGTGGTATTACAGCTGGCAATGACCCCAAAGTGTTCTTTCATCAGGCCCTGCACAGCACAGCACAGCCTTCTGACACATTTTTCGCAAGGCGTTTATGAAACTCCAGTGTGTTGTCCTTCTAATGCTTCCAATGTCCTGTGTGATTAAGAGATTGTTTTTAGAAATTGGGAATGGGGTAAAAAACAACAAATAGGCCTAATGTCTCTTTTTTAGAAGACTAATTCTCCATCTGTTTTGGGTTTGCTTGCTGCTGTGTGGTTAACACAGGGAACAGCTCATGGTTCAATCCATCATTACACGCTTGAATGCCTCCCTGTTTGAGTTAAAACTATCATTCTGATCTCATGGATGGCTACTCCTTGCATACATAGCTCTGTCTCTGAAATTGAGAGTGGTTCCATTTCTCCAGCCCACTCCCTCAGCATTTTACGGCTTTTTGGGCGGCTGTGGCGCAGCTGGTAGAGTCGGCGACTAATGATCACAAGGTGGCAGATTGGCGGTTCCAGCCCCAGCTGGCCACATGTTGAAGTGTCCTTGGACAAGACACTGGACCCCAACATTGCTACCAGTGAGCGGGCCAGCGCCTTGCATGGCAGCTTGCCGCCATTGGTGTGTGAATGTGTGTGTGAATGGGTGAATGAGAGGCCCTTGTAAAGCGCTTTGGAGCTGCTTTGGAGCAGCAAAAAAGGCGCTATATAAGTGCAGTCCATTTACCATTTTACCATTAAATTAAATTAAAATGTTTACCCGAAAAAGTGGTGGGGAGCTTTGTGGTTGTTTGAATTAAAGGTTGCGACTTTAAATCTGCACCTTCATTGTCTATGCATGTAATATCAACACCAATGTTTAACACACAAATACAGATACATGCACAGACACAGTCGCTCATCATTATCAAAAGATCTTGAAAGGCCACTCAACATAGGGACACAATTACCATACAACACCATACCATTCTGTCAAAGTGAGATTATCCTCTTGGCTTCATACGCACACCTACACACGCACAGTACACACACACACACACACACACACACACACACACACACACACACACACACACACACACACTCTCATATGCACACACTCATACATTGTCAGCATTTGTCAGCATTTGATCTTGAGACAGACAGCATGTTCCACTGACTGAGGAACAAGCTGTGCTGGAAGGTTTTAATGACAGTATAGATGTGCCTGCTCCTCTCCGGAGACACCAGACAGGACGATGTGGTAGGTAGCACTCACAGTGATCTCTCCCTGGGTGTTTTCTGTCTATTTAACTCTCGCTGTGTCTATTTAACTATAGCTATTACTTTATGACTGCACTAAATCATACAACAGTAAATACCAGTAGCAGACAAGGCCTACTGTATATAAAGACAAGTCTACTGAACAGACTTGAAAATGTTTATGTATGAAACCCACATTATTTTTGACAGTGCTGTGAACACATCTTGTTATGAAACGACTTTATCCCGATTAGATTTCATGACCCAAGTTGTGCATATTTCGACAAATGTTCTTTGAAGGTATCACTATCAAAGAACAACATATTTTTTACAATCGGTCTATGTATTGGAAACAACGATAATCTCGTCATCATCTTGCCCAGAGACAGCACACAGCAACAGATTACACTTGAGCTTTGGAAACCATCGATCACGCGGATCAATAACCCCCACACACCTGCCAAAGCCACCTGCCACTCACCTCAGTCACTCTATTACTGAAAGGATTAAGCTACATTGGGCATACAGCGACACAGAGATGCAGCCTACAGTGAACACCTTGTTACAACACAGAACACAGATGTTCGTTTTCTCTATGGTGAGGATGTGTGCAGGACATTTACAATAATGTGTTTGAGTTTAAAACCCTGTATGGCCCCCTGTTGCAATATTACAACATGACATTTAGCTATCCAAACCACATTTTGATAGTCAATGGGTCCTATTCTTTACCCTCGCAATGCAGTATGGTTAAACTTCTAAATGATGATTATCACAGCAACTCATTAGTATTGCTTTGTTTTTGTTTTTCACTCACTAAACATTACAAACTCTCTCATGAGTTGATGGGTGTTTACCTCCCTCTCACGCACACACACAAAATGTTGTTTACATGATTGCATCATAATTAAATTGGGTTATTCAATTTCAATTCAATCAATTCAGGAAGGAATTTGAATTCATCATTCAAAAATGAATGATCATAATTCATGAGATCCTAAAATACATTTAAAAACGTACTAAAACGTAAACATTTTGCATCAGAGGCCTCCTACAACAACATCTGAGAGGTGGAAAAAAAATGGTAATGTTTTTCTATACCTGGTCTTACAGGGTTTACGAGAGAGGGACAGAGAGGAGGATCAAGGGAGATCCTCGAAGATACAGAAACAGAGAGGGAGTGTATGTCTGTGTATTATGGAACGTGTTGTTTTAAGGACTGTTAAGGGGAGCGGATCGCCACCCATAATTTCTGTGTATGTGAAAAATATATATAGGGTTCCCACACCTTCTGAAACATCAAATTCAAGCACCTTTCAAGGACTTTCAAGACTGTGAATTCCCTCAAATTCAAGGACCCAACACGGCATAGTTTGAGACAGATCTAGATGAGAATTTATATAAGAGGAACTATCCGCTCGCAGACAACAATTAAAAAGAGAGGCTTGAATGTGTGAACACTAGATGGTCTCTTGCCTTCTCTACCACAGCACAGCAAAACAACATATTGTGAAATATGTGTAAAGTTAAGCAATACAGAGACTTATTTACTAGTTGACGAGCTAAGTAAAACATTTTTCACAAACTTTCAAGGATTTCAAGGACCCGTGGGAACCCTGTATATACATATATATATATATATATATATATATATATATATATATATATATATATATATATATATATATATATATATATATTCTAATGTCTCTGCGTCATGTGTCCTGTCCAGACCTGATGGCTGTCCGCTCCATGGCGTCGGGCCCGTCCACTGCAGGGAGCTCGTCAGCCAGGATCTCTTCGGGGCTGCGCGGGTCAATGACGATCCCCCTCTTGTCCTTATCTTTGATTCCGATCCCTGCCGTGATGGCGTTCCACAAGGCATTCTGGGACTTGGAGCCTACACACAGGAAATCAGAACTTTTGTAGAGATCTTTCTTTCTAATTCAACTCTCTCGGGTCTATCGGCTGGAATATCACAGAATGGATTTGTTGTAGCTGAGAATTCTTCAAAGGAATAAAAGCTATAGTGTGACAAATGGCAAGGTGAAGGTGTAGGCTACAAAAAACGTTATGTTTGATAACGTTATGATATGTAGGCTACAAGGTTAACAGTCAGACCAAGCAGGTTTCGAGAGACGGTGAGGTTAGCAACAGTACACAGTCACAACTGCTGCTGTGGGTGTTTGTCGCCCCCTGTTGTTTTGTCCCGTATTATTGTAAATAAAGTATTGCACTTTAATTCGAATTGTTTGTGACTTGTTATTCGTTATCCCCACATTAAGCTGGGTGCATACACTTTTTTTGTTTTTAGCTCCCCTACACCCTAGATGTAGAGCAGTACGATCTGGGAGTAGTAACACCGACAATGAAAAGCAACAGGAGATCACTCAATATACCCTAGGATAGGAATCCCGGTTACATTGGCTCATGCTATCATCAGGTTGACATTATTGGTCAAAAGCCTAGTGTTAAGCCTAGTGTTAAATGGGAAATCTGGGATTCAAATAGCAAGAAAGCTGTCACCACCACGCCCACATTTATGGTAATCAGCTGCGGGATGGAGCTGGAGAAATGTAACCCCTCTCAAATGCATAATGTGGCATCAGGTACTCAAAGCCCGAATGGCCGTGGCTAATCAGTTGATTAACATACTGCGGGACAACGCTGCCTTTTTGGTACACAACGGGAGGTCCCTCAGGACTACACTAAGCACTCAGGTTGGGGAATGAGGTAGCATTGCATTGGGAGTCTATGCTTTTAAAATGTTGACTTTACGTTCAAATGTTATACAGAAAGGTGGTGGCTATACTTGCTTTTGTAATAAAATGAGGGTAGGGCAACTGGCTGTAGAGGGGGATGCTACCACCTCAGCAGTCTCAGGACAGGCACACGGTGAATCTGTGAAGGTGCACACACACAGCAAACACACACAGCAAAACCACAGCAAACACACGGCATGCGCACAGCAGACAGTGATCTAACTAACCCCAGTGGTTAAACAATGACACTTCACACACACCACATGCCGTGTAAGGAGACTAGGCCTAGGGAACCAGACTACCCTCTCCATGCCAGTGCCCCCCCCTGGAGTTGGTTCATAGTAGGAAAGAACACAAATAGCAAGAAATGTAATATGCGCCAAATACAATGAGTTCCCATTAGGCTAAAATCTACTCTGAGCAAAAAACAGCAGCTAGCAGTCCAGAGTGGACCAAAAGTGTACGCTAATCATGCGTGTCCTTGTCTCTTAAATCGTCATGTCCACTCAGATTTCCCCTCTAAGGTACGCTTAAGTAGAGCTTATTGCCTACAAGTGCTACCTGTTACACATAGAAAGGACCATCCATGAGATCTATACAGTATAATAGTTTTTAAAGGAAAGTTACTTGTGTTTTTGTTGTCTTAATAGCCAGGGACCAGTATATATATATTTTAAAATCTAGAACAGAATGATCTAGATTGTTGTTTGTTGCTATCCAGGATCATATCTAACTGGCAGATTTCTAGTATTGGGAAATCAGCGCTCTGTCTGAGAGCAAAACAAATAAAAAAAAATAATATATATATTATATATAAAACATACAAGGCAGTATCTTATTTGGGAGTAAGAATCTCCCCTCTCCCTAAAGCTTTTTTGCTTTTCTTTTTTTATTGTGAATTATGCCCAAATACTCTGGGTAAAATCCTCGCTTTTGATCTACAAAACGTGCTTGGAAGCTGTTTTCACATGCCCACATATTTGTGAAGTGACCATTTAACCATGTTTTGAAGCTATACAGTGTTTATGTACTGTATATTGTTGATAAACAATGGTGTACAACAAGCTTACATGTTGGGTTCATTTGGGATAAGACAGTTGAACTACACTCATGAGGCTTTTAGAAGTTATATTCCTCAAGAATCAATGTCTTTTTTTATTAATTTAAATGAGTGTAGAAAAAGGCATGCAGCAATTCCAGACTGCCCCTTTAATATTAGCTAGACTCTAATTAGGATGTATAGAACTACACAGTGGTATAGCCTGTTCACAGGTACAATGTACACTTGATACATGTACTGTCTAAATATTTCATGTGCTGCCATGTCCAAACCGTACTGTATCCAGTCTTGTTGATGAACACAGCAGCAAATAGCTAATCATAATCCATCATTGCCTTTAAGTAAGAATGAAAATAATATCATAGCCCATGTCAAATGTTTTTTCAGGTGTTTTTCTTAAACCACAATGTAACATGTGCTTCAATTCGTGACGTTAGAATTATAAGGTTGAGTTTTTTACATAATCTGATCCATTAGGGGTTTATTAATGCCTGTGTGGTGTTATTTTTAAAATGTTGAAATGTTTTAGTTAGTAATTCATAAAATACAAAGGTTCCATCTCACAAAATATTATGGAATGTAAAAACTTTGACGCTCAATATCTCTGAACTACCCTAAACGGTGATAGAACCTTATAATTCTAAACTCATGAATTGAGCTGTGCAGTAGGCCGTAGGAGTGCGAGAGTGCAGGACTCACGTGCTAAGCGATTCAGTGGTCGAGGGCTGCTCTCCCCAGCTTTATTGGCAACTGTGAAGAGAGAGAGACAGATGAATCAGATAGAGAACGTGGAAGGCGATGAAACGGAGGAGAGGAGGAGCTGAAAAGAAGATTGAGAGAGTGGTAAATGGTAAATGGACGGCACTTATGTATATAGTGCCTTATTCCAAAGCGCTTTACGATGGCCTCTCGTTCACCTATTCACACACACATTCACACACCGATGGCGGCAAGCTACCATGCAAGGCGCCCGGCCTGCTCATTGGGAGCCATTTGCAATTGGGGGGTTCAGTGTCTTGACACCTCGACACATGGACAGGAGGAGCCCAGGGATCAAACCACCAACCTGGCGATCATTAGATGCCGGCTCTACGTCCTGAGCCACAGCCGCCCTGCCCCCCCCCCAGAGGGGAATAAGTGAGTGACGAAATGAAAGAATCCTACTTTATTTGTTGCAACAGCATCCTTGTAGTCTGACGGGAAATGCTTCATAGAGCACCAACTGTTCAGTGACAACAGGCCTTAAGGTGACTTTCTTACTTGCATGTATGAATGGATGAAATTTCAACAGGCACAGATCAATTGTAATAGTTGTGAGAGTACATGTTGCTGGGGATAGCATCTGCTGCCCTCAGTCTACAGCAAACAAGAACACCCTCTCAATTCCCCTTCCAAATGTCCATGTTCCAACAATATGTTTAGTATCGTTTATTTTAATTGAATTGAATTGAATTTAAATGAATATTGAGAGCCTGTGATGTATTTAATGTACCTCATCATGCAGTCCCTAAATGTTCCTACTTAAATGTTTCAGTTTAGCGTCAACTAACTTCTACTGGGTTCTCACCTAGTCGCTCTGTGGTCTCCTTTACCTCCTGCTGTCCCACATCTGGATGAGTCAGAATGGAGATTATGGATAATAATAATAATAATAATAATAATAATAATAACAATAATACGACTAATAATAACAATAACAATAATAATAATAACAATAATAATAATAAAAACAACAATAATAATAACAATAATAATAATAAAAAACTATAATATAATAATAACAATAATAATAATAATAATAATAATAATAACAATAATAATAATAGTAATAATAATAATAATACATTGGACGCTTTTCTAGACACTCAAAGACGCTTTACAAGATCGTGTAGTAATAATAAAAAGAAACAAAAGATAAATAAAATAAAGTATAGGGGTCTAATACATTTTGTTATTACTAATCTAAATCTAAGTGTCTTCTACTCTGACAATCTACTCTGTATACTGCAATTACACCTAGATTTCGGGCGGAGAAGCGGGCGAACAAGCAACGCCAGCGTCCTCTCTCGACCGGCATTTTTGGAAAAGTAAACAAATATCCATAGTATCATTTTAACTAAAAGAATCATAAAGGTTTTCAATAATTCAAAATCATCCACATTATATGCCCTTTCCTCAAGCTCTTGACATTTGCAGATGATGTGGCGAAGCCTCAACCCTGCCCGGTAAGCCCAGTGATTGCCAGTAATGAATCTGGGACTCAGGCAGGCAGAGAAAGAGATGGAGACAGCGCCCCCTACAGCACAGTGTTCCTAGTGACAAGAGAATCAGCTATGACAAGACAAAGATGTATGACTGTGCATGTGAGAGACCTTCCTTCCCTCCCTTCACTCCTGTCTTCATGTAGGGGTAGGGCCAAGTGTTAGGGCTACATAGCCCCTCCAAACTGAGATGTTTAAGTTGTACACTCCGAACAGAGTCACAAACGAAGTGTTCTGAAATCCCAGAATGGCTTGCGAATCATCGGCACGATAGTGGAAGGAAGAAAACAATCAGGAAGAGAATACCACAAATGTAATTATTTTCTTCGTTAATAAAGATGTTAAAATGTATGATAACCAGTGTGTTATCTTTGTTGAATGTAATTTCAATATATTAGAGACTTTTTTTTTTTATAACAAGCATTGCAAGCATCGTTAGCTATCTATCTAACGTTAGAACAATATTTTAAGGCTGATTTGTGCATGATAGTCCCGCATTTTGACATAATTTCCATGTCGCATTTTCCCCCTTTTATGGCATATGACGCCCAAAATTCTGCCGTGAAGTTGTTGCACTGTTGTTACTGGTCCTCTAATATCAGTGCAGACTGGCAGGGTAGGAGCAGGGTTGCTAGCCTACAGACTGGCAGGGTAGAAGCAGGGTTGCTAGCCTACAGACTGGCAGGGTAGGAGCAGGGTTGCTAGCCTACAGACTGGCAGGGTAGGAGCACGGGTTGCTAATCTACAGACTGGCAGGGTAGGAGCACGGGTTGCTAGCCTACAGACTGGCAGGGTAGGAGCACAGGTTGCTAGCCTACAGACTGGCAGGGTAGGAGCAGGGTTGCTAGCCTACAGACTGGCAGGGTAGGAGCAGGGTTGCTAGCCTACAGACTGGCAGGGTAGGAGCAGGGTTGCTAGCCTACAGACTGGCAGGGTAGGAGCAGGGCTGTTAGCCTACAGACTGGCAGGGTAGGAGCAGGGTTGCTAGCCTACAGACTGGCATGGTAGGAGCACAGGTTGCTAGCCTACAGACTGGCAGGGTAGGAGCACAGGTTGCTAGCCTACAGACTGGCAGGGTAGGAGCACGGGTTGCTAGCCTACAGACTGGCAGGGTAGGAGCACGGGTTGCTAGCCTACAGACTGGCAGGGTAGGAGCACGGGTTGCTAATCTACAGAGCACCGCTATTCTGTCACGAACAGGCCTGAAGCATAATGAAGCATTGTTCTTTTTTATTTGATTACTTGTTGATCGATTGATAACGTGAAACTTGCGTGAATGAATCGCGAGCGTTGATGCTTTTTTTTATGATACTACTGATGGTGTATCAGGGCCTTGAAGGGTTATCCCATTTCATAGGGGAAGATTTTCAACGACTACCCCTTGTGACTCTGTTACCCGAGGGGCAAGCTGAAAAGCGAGTAGCACTCCAAAACGAGGGGCTGGGGTACAAAAGGGAAATGGGATAGGGTCAGTGGCGGCTGGTGCTAAAAATGTTGGGTGGGGCACAGATTATGGGGGCATGCTCCACGGGGAAGAATATCAACTTTAAAATCTGGATTTACAGTCGATTTTAGCATGAGAATAACAGTGTTTCCCCTAGGTTTGCTGCCTTGGGGGGGTGGCATGGACCGTGGCATGGACCCCCCCCCCCCAGGGGGTAAGACCCTGCGACATACCAGCGTCATGTCCAGGGGGTGTACTAACTTGTACATTAAGCCGCCTCACGCTACGGAAACAGGAGATAGGCTCCTGTCCTATGGGCCATTAGGCTGGAGAACCATCGGTTCTCAAGGCTACTTACTTATGTGGTCTTGACTACCTGTCCACTTTCTCACCTGGTTCTTGCTCTCTCTCTCTGGTGTGCCGACACCATCCTGCTCTCTCTCCTTCTCTCCCTCTCTATCCTCCTCTCTCCCTTTTGCTGTCAACCAAAAGGCAAACATAACAACCAGAGTATTTATAATCTAATAAGAGGTATAAATTGATCCATATCAATTGTTATTCATATATACATACATATCATATATTCGTCATAGTCAGGGACTCCAATTAAATGTCACGTAGCCTATAGGCATCTCCATCAATCCAGGATTCATTACATTGTCTACTGTCACATTGCCCATATAGTGGGCTGTTGTTCAGGTATTGATGTTAGCCATTGATGTAGTCAGGATTATAGAGTTGGTTTAATTACCTGGATGTAGTGTGCCATGGCCTCTCTGTGGTCCGTGAAGGAGGCAGTGTTGTTAACAAATGTGACAATCAGCTTGCGTGGAAATAACAGCCCATACCTCACGTTAGCCTCCCGCGGGGTTGAGGTCCCAGCTTGTCGGCACCAAACACGTCGCATAACAGGGAATTCATAAAAGCAGTGGGATTGCCTTTCTCACTGTCTTCAGGCAGTCCCAACACTCGAATATTAAAACTGCGGCTACGTGCTTCATTCAATCTGTTCAATTTTCTGTTTCAGTGACATATTATCCGACTGTGATTGAGAAAGTTTTTGTTCGATATCAGTTAGACGGCGTTCCGTCTCGTTAGCGGCTGTTTCCAGGTCCTTTACCTTGGTCGTATTGGAAATCATATCCTTGCGGAGTGAATCCAGACATTCTTTAATTGGTTTAAGTTTCAGATCAAATGCGGAGTCAAGCTCTTCACGTATGACTTCTCTCATAATTGATGCAAGTTCTCCGCGGTCCATCACCGTAACTTTTTGTTTTAGATCGCTTCTTAGATTTCTTAACTCTCTGCTGCCAGCAGCGTTGGCCATACAACTTGAGTAACCTATATCAAACAATCAACAAACAGCCGGTGCGGAGATTGCGACCACAAACGAGATAAGTTTGACTTCGGTAATAGGTCCAGTTGCAATATCCTCAAGTTAGGAACAAAAGATGCATCCTTCTAATCCATTTGTTCAATTTGTTTACAGAAATAAATCCTCCTTACATTGTAAAAAACTTAATTTGTTAGGAGAGCAGTCGTGCGTGCGTTCAATCCATGCTGCCCCGGAAGTCGGAAGTCCTCAGCATATGCATTTTCTGCTATACAACAATTTTTGCGCCCCGGCCGAGAAATAGGAGACAGCCAATTGGAGCGCTGCTACAGCTCACGTGTAAGCGAAAAGTATTTGGCCTGCAATAGACTTGCATTCGGCCGGCGTCCCGACTCCTCCCCCTATGTATTTTAACAGTGAATTTTACACACACACAGATAAAATGTTTATTGTATTGGAGGATTTTTAATGAATGCTGATAGGCGGCGACAGAATATCAGCCGCATTTTGTGAATAAACAATGTTTATTGTTTTTAAAAACTTTTACAAATCGCAACTAGGAAGTGAAGGTGGGGGCGGCGCCCCAGCGCCCTCTATCGGCCAGCCGCCACTGGATAGGGTGTCTAAATCTCTACAAGATCTCCTCACACATTTGCACTGAGCTATTACACGCTCACCTGTGGCTCTACATTTTGTAAAAGGCAAAACTCCACAGTTGCCAGGAGACATGTACAATATATGTGTTCTTCACTGAGCCCCTTGTTCAATGCAGATCTGTCCCTTTACGGTAGCGTGAACAGCATGAATGTCAAACAACATAATGACGGACTGAGATTATTAAGCAGATGCCTGTGCTGAGGTCATAGACCTTCACTTTGTAAGTGGTGTTTACAGAGTGAGCGTGGGAGGTAAGCTATAGTAGTGCACATTATGTTCATACACACACCATCTGATAGCCTGAGGTTTTTTAATTCCATGCACCTCACGGTGGCTTTGTTTACGTAAAAACTCTGACTAATGTGGAGAAGAGGGGAAAACAAAGGCTTCGCCAGACCTTTGTAATACGAGCTTAGAAGACCAAAAGCAGAATGAACAACACATTTTCAATGAACTTTTGAAATCGATACTGTACAAAGGTCCTCATTCAGATATTGTAGGCCTTGTGAAAGAGCGTGGTTACATGGACTGTTCATGGCATTCTACATTTCGAGGCGAGGCAGGTTCATCATAATGACTCTAGCTGCAAAGTCGTTACAGCAGGTCATTATGTGGGGATTTATTCTCTTATAGGCTACTCTGGATCACAATGGAGCTCTGCTCTCTCTACCTCACTTCTGACCACCCTCATAGACCTGTGTGTGTGTGTGTGTGTGTGTGTGTGTGTGTGTGTGTGTGTGTGTGTGTGTGTGTGTGTGAGAGAGAGAGAGAGAGAGAGAGAGATGAAGGGGGGGGTATTTGAGTATTTGATCCCTTGCTGATTTTGTAAGTTTGCCCACTTACAAAGAAATGAACGGTCTATAATTTTAATGGTAGTTTAATGGTTTTTTTTAACAGTGAGAGACCCAAAAAAATGGAAAAACACATTATATAAAAGTTATAAATTGATTTGCATTTGATCGAGGGGAAAAAAGTATTTGATCCCCTAGCAAAACACGACTTAGAACTTGGAGGAGTGAGAAACCTTTGTTGGCGAGCACGGAGGTCAGACGTTTCTTGTAGTTGGTCACCAGGTTTGCTCACATCTCAGGAGGGATTTTGGCCCACTCCTCTTTGAAGATCCTCTCCAAATCCTTAAGGTTTGGAGGTTGGCGCTTGGCAACTCGAACCTTCAGCTCCCTCCACAGATGTTCTATGGGATTAAGGTCCGGAGACTGACTAGGCCACTCCATGACCTTAATGTGCTTCTTCTTCAGCCACTCCTTTGTTGCCTTGGCCGTATGTATTGGGTCATTGTCGTGCTGGAAGACCCATCCACGACCCATTTTCAGTGTGTTTTTCAGTTTAGTTTTTTAAATATTCCAGTCTCTCACTGTTAAAATTAACCTACCATTAAAATGATAGACCGTTCATTTCTTTGTAGGTTCATTTCTTTGAAATGGAGGCAGGGACAGAAATCTAGAGACAGATAGTAAAGAGATAAAACAAACAAAAAAAAACTAAAAAAAAAGGGGTCAGGTAAAGTGAACAAGTGAGAGATGGAGAGGAAGATTGAGCGAGCCTCGGCAAGACTCAGGAGTGCCCGCCTGGTCATTAAGTGGAAGTGGGCAATCCACAGGGGCCAGCAGGTAATTAGGGGAAATCAGAGTTTCTCCAGGAGAAGGCCTTTTAGCCACCCAGACGGGGGGTGGGGATAGAGGGAGGAGAGAGGCAGAGGGGCTGCTCTGCAGTCCGTGTGTCTGGGCGCCAGTGATGGGAGAGGCCACTTCATTAGAGATAATGACTCCCCATTGCTCTGCCATGGACCACCCTGCTAATGCTGTGACGACTGAGGCGACACACACACACACACACACACACACACACACACACTCACAAGGATCCCCTCATCATCCTTTCCCCAGATCTCTGTAGTATCTCACCTCTGCCAGGTAACCAGAGGCTAGAGTTTATCCCAGAAAGGCCTGCTCCGTGCCCCTGACACTGAGACACCACAGTCAGGGTTAGTTACTGAACAGGTGTGTGTGTTAATGAGGTCTCCACAGAGCACTCAGCCACTGAGCCAGGGAGGAGAGGATGTGAGAGGGGAGGGGGATGGTTTATTTACCACACACACACACACACACACACACACACACACACACACACTGTACGCATGCACACACGCTCACACACACACACCCACACAAATAACCTTCAGTATTTTCTTTAACTTCGCCTGGTGATGTCACAGCCTCTCTCTCCCTGTCCCCATGGCGACCGTAATCACTCATCACACAAGGCAACCGTGGGCAGGTAAAGTGAGAGAGAGGGAGACCCTTATCAGCAAGTGACAACTCAGAGCGAGAGAGAGGGTGTTTACATGGCTTCATTTATACTCCTTATGGCAGCAGGTGGACCTCTGAAGTCAATCCCATATGTGTTTACTCAGATGAGCCTTATCATGAACAACTACAGCACACATGTGCTCAATACATACATATTGTAGATATAATACAATAGATATCCGCAACACCGCTTCTCTTTCCACCTTCAAATCCTGCCTGAAATCCTCCCCCACCTTTTTAAACTGGCGTATTTTTTTAATCGATTGTTGTTTTGAAGTCTTTTGTTTTGTCTTGTTTTGGTTTGTTTTGTTTGTTTGAATCACTTGTTTGAACCTGTTTGAATCTGTTGCTTGTTTTTAAATGATGCTCTGTAAGGTGTCCTTGAGTGCTCTGAAAGACGCCAATAAATAAAATGCATTATTGATTATTATTATTATTATTATTATTATTCATACATTTACAACAACTCAAAGGAGTAGGCAGTTCTGCATGTACAGTATTAATACTTTATAGTTTGTCATTAGGTTTGACATTAGGGTTAGGGTTAGTACAAAGAGTTACATACTGTATTAAGATTTTTCGTTTTAATGTTAATTATTACTATATTGAAGAGGCAATAGAAGAGTGTCACTGTTACATGCATTGACAATGGTATTTGATAAAGATCATCAGTATCACACACACTATTCACTGCTCTGAACATCCATGGGATACATTCAAGATCGCCTTCAACTGTGTTTGATCATGTTGCATTTGACATTGTTGTTGAGATTGTTGAACATGTCAGTGTTCATTGACAACCTCCAGCCACGTACTGTTGTTGCACAGGATCAAACCACGGTTTGTTTATTCCTCAGGATGGCCTCTCCTCCAGTCAATTTCCCCAGCCCTGCAGAACCTGAGGACTGAGTGAACAACAGTGGTAGACTTATGTAACATTTACCACTTGACCTTTGAAAGGATGGTAATTACTGTGGTTCCGTTTACCCTGTGATGAACAACGGTCATGTCACTCTGCCACTCACACCATATTGTTTAGCACCCCTCATTTAAATACAAATGACTGCTGCTAGTTCTGTTTTGGCTTGTCACATTAGAGGAATATGATATTTAACAGAGCTATAATAGACTACAGGATTCTCTTTTTTGGCGGGGGGGGGGGCACTCTCAGAGTCATTCTGAGTCATACTCCAAAGAAAAGACGGCATAGGTCATTATGCAATATCATTCTGCTCAGGCAATGCTAGAGTATTCAACTCAACAAAGAGTTGACTGAATGAGACAAATGTTCACCCCATTGCATTCGGGTCATTATCCCTCCGTGCATCAACCCATGACAGAGACTTGACAAGCAACAACTAAAGATGAAGATGCTACTGAGATGAATACAATATTGCTCCGTTTTTATCCATGTCTCCATCTATTGCATAATAATATAAACATTTGACTAAGATAGCGAAACCTAACGGCAATAGACGTGTAATAACAGCGTCGACTGTAACCACTAACCACTGTTCTAATCCTCAGAAAGTGTTTATCTTGTAGGTAAAGGAGTAGATGATGTGAAGCCAGAGGTATTTAACAGCGAACAGGGAACAATCTTAAAATGTGTTATTTCAATTTGCATTGAATATGTTACCACGTACAGTATTTAAATCAATATCATTTCACACATCACAAAATCAAAGAGAAGATTCATGCATTCACCTCCAAGCCAAGAGGTAACAATCTATAGATACCTAAGGATTCATCTACAAAGAGTGGGTGGTCAAACAAACTACAGGACAAGAACACCGTCTGCTCACTTTGTACACAAATATAACACAAAGTGGCACCAAACTCTTCCTGATACACACGCACACATATACACACACCCACACACACACACACAACACAACACAACACACACACACAAGCACACACACACACACACAACACAACACAACACAACACAACACCCACAACACAACACAACACAACACACACACATACGCTCACACACACACACACACACACACACACACACACACACACACACAAATCCTGTCTCTTACCGATGGTGAAGCTGAATCCATCTATGCTGAAAGTAGCGCTCCGGCACTTTTTAAATCCCTGTTTCTTGGAGCTGGGCTCCGTCATCTTCATTCAGCTCCAAGCGCTGACTGACTGACTGACGCTTCTGTCCAATTCCTCCTGTGCTGCCTGTTTCTCCTCGTGCGTCTGACTGAGTGGAGGTTTGGAGAAGAGGAGGGGAAGAGGTCGCTCCTCGAGCGGTTCCACTAGGAGAGGTGCTCCACAGTTGGTTGGAGTATGACAGCACAGTGGCGGCTATCTGGCTTAATGTTTGGCTGGGGCTTAGCTGAGCTCTGGAGACACTAGGGAGCAAGCCTCGGTGTTGCCCAGTCTATCCGTGCATCCTTCAGGGCCGCTAGAAGCTCCTTGAGGAGCATATAGCGCTCTCTCTCTCTCTCTCTCCAGCTCTACCTTGTGCCGCCACACTAACCCCTCACTATAGCCACAGACCAAGCCATGTGAAAGAATACAGAGGATGGAAATCTCTCTCTCTCCCCGCCTCCCTCTCTCTCTCTCCCCCATGGGGTATTATCTATGACCCTCCCCACTGTTCTGCTCTTACAGCTCTTGATTAGTCTCTCTCTGGCCCCCTCCCTCCCCTCTCTATATCCTCTATATCCTCTATATCATCTTTGTCCTCTGCGTCCTCCTTTCTCCCTCTCCTTTTTCTCAACATGCTCGCATTGAGTCATCATATGTGTGCGTGATTATTCTCCAAGCACTACAGTCAGTTTGTTGTACTTGTGAATATCTAACGTTGGTTGATGTGTGTGCATGTGTTCATGTGCGTGTGTGTGTGTGTGTACATATTTGATTGCATCATGATTGCCTTCTGTGAATGTGTAACTTCAATAACAACATCATTCCCTTGTTGCCGTTTCACACAAAAATATTTACGTTGCCTCATCACTCAGTACCTTCTAATGGCTGACCTAGGAGACTTTAACACATGCACACACACACACAAACACACACACACACACACACACACACACACACACACACACTGCATGGTTGCTGCGCAGGACATGATTACTCTTTAATGCAATTTCACTCCATTTAGTCAACAGCAGCTTGGGCTGTAGCTCTGTACTACAGTTAGCACTCAGTGTTAATAAAGGTATGTCTGATCAAAATGGAACAGATTGTGTCTACTGTACCTCATCATCTTAATTCATCCACTGTAATATCCTGATTAAATGCAATGAACGGAGGAAGATAAGGCAGATCTGAAGATAGATCATTGTTTGGTCTGATAACATCCATGAGTACTTAGACTTTTATTTTGAAACACAGAAATACATTTCAACGTTGTTGAGAACACAACACAAACTCGCTCGTCATGCCAAAATACTGCAACGGAGATTGCAGTGTATTCGGTGAATAATCCCCACTGCTACCTAGTTGACTATAACACTACTTTCCATTGTTAACAGGCTCACAAAACAAGCTGTGTTAGTTGCTAATGTGTCATTGATTTTCAACATCACGGAAATGTATTCACTTTTTTCTTTTTAAAGAAAAGTCTGAACATTAAATCAGATACTGACATGTGGACCAAAACACTAGAACATGTCACAAATCGTATCTACTGAGTTAAACTGTAGTGGAACTTTGTGCCAACATCAAGTAGAGCATGGTGAGGTGTAAGTGTGTGAACACAGAGGAGCGATATGAGACAGACCCACGTTTTCTAAAGGACACAAGCAATGCTGCATTACACAATACAACAGAAATAATCGGTACTGTATGTGATAGCTGTAGCATGGTCAGAGAATGAACATTATAGTGTGTATATTTTTGGCTATAGATAGTTTGAAATCCTCCACAATGTTCACTCCAATCAGACTAAAGTTGTGGCGTTAGAATTCTAAGGTTCTATCTCCATTTTTGTCCAAATTTAGTTTTTTACATAATCTGATCCATTGGTGTTTATTAATGCCTGTGTGGTGTTATTTTTAAAATGTTGACATTTTTTAGTTAGTAATGAATAAAATATAAAGGTTCCATCTCACAGAACATAATGGAATGTAAAAACGTTGATGCTCAATATCTCTGATATATCTCAGAGAGATATCTCAATATCTCACACTAAACAGAGATAGAACCTTATAATTCTAAGCTCATGTAATAAAGAAAATAGTGATATTAAAATCAGTGATAAAAAATGTTTATCTGACGCCATTATTCACAGGCATCAATACAGACTACAACCTCACAAACCTTTTCTTTCTGCTCAAGGTCCCTCTGTCCTTCTGACAACACAAGAGGGGCCATTGTACCATGTCCCTTGGTAACCACACTAGTGATTCATTTCATTTCCATCAACTTGGTGACATCTCACTTGATATTGCTGAGGTTATTCTTAAAAGAATAAGTTGTTTTCATGTTTCACAAAGCTGTGAGCTTGAATAAGCGGCAGATGGCTTTGTCTTACAGTGGATGACGACTGTTCTTGGGTTTTGCATTAACTCAGCAGATAGTGTTGACCAGGGCTGCCAAGTTTCACCAAAAGTTTAGAGTGAGATTTTTTGGCGGTGGAGCGACCCAAAACTGTGCACGTTTTGGCAGCGGCGGCCCCTCTCTCCCACCCAATTATTTGTGCTAGTTTCCTGCAATTTTACATGTTGTTCATAATAAACCAGCACAAGAAATGAAAATAATTAACATTTTATAAAACAAGAAAGAAATTCAGACAATATATCATATTTATGAAATCTTAATAAACAAATACAGTAGCCTACAGACTCTAAAAGAAAAATGGGCCCCATCAACAGGACTCAGCCCCATGGTCAGCAGCAGAAAGACCCGTGATCATCATCTTATATACAGTGCATTGCTCATAGATGGCTATCATGTTATACAGTACATACCAGGGTTTTTCCTGGGTCAGAATGAGGGCTTGGTGGTTGATCTTGTGCGCCCACATTTTTTTTGAGGGACCCCCAATTGTTGTATTTGTATTGTAAATTGTAATTATTATGAATTATTATTATTATTATTATTATTATTATTATTATTATTATTATTATTATTATTATTATTATTATTAATGTAACTGGTTATGTTACAGTAGAGAAACAAAAAACAGTTACCAAAACTGAGTATTTACTAGCTAAGATTGGCAAAAGATTGGCGTGGTGCAACCGAAATGAGTAAACAACTAGTTTGAAACTAGCTAGTAACAACTAGGGGTTTAGTAACTACTGCATGCCTGCATTTAGTAAAGACTTACGCCAAATTGGTGCAACCCAGTCCAGTAGGCTACCAGATACGATGTTGTAATGTATGCACATATTTTGCTACCACGGTTGCCAGACGGAATTGACAATGTCCAGCCCAACCGGTCTAAAAGCTGCCGAATCCACCCGTCCAGTGTGACCAAAAGTAGCCCAATCTGGCAACCCTGCTTGCTACGTTCTTGCAGCTCACGTGAACACAGGTTCTTCCATCAGCACTCGCCTGCCGCTTCGATTGCAGACTCAAGTTAACGCGCGTGCAGAAAGATGCCACGAAACTCATGTCCGGTAGCTTTCTTTCAAGGAATTTAAAAAATAAAAGTCCGGTAAAACAATTGTTATTTCTCGCCGTGAGAAATAGAGGTGCGGCGTGAGAGCGTGAGAACTGGTTGAAATGCGTGAGTCTCACGGCGATTGCGTGAGACTTGGCAGCTCTGGTGTTGACACTCACAGTTTTGATTTTGATTTGACCACTGTGAGTAAAAAACGAATTCTACCATTGCACTCGATCAAATTTCAGGACGCACCTTTCATGACTCTTCCTAAATATGTGCGTTCTACCAGTATCCTTACATTTTCAAAATCTAGCTAGTATAAAGTGATTTTGCAGTATTTATGTGTTTCTGTGTGTTTGCGCTAGTATTTGGCTGCCATCTTTTCTTTTTACAAGGCTGCAATTCTCTTCCATATCAGCAGAGGTCACTGGGACACACACACTGTGCTGCATGTGCTGAATTAGATTCAGTGAATAAGATTATGATATTTGTAAGATAATGTGTTTATATATAGGCTATATAGCAATAGTGATACATACGATATGTATATGTACAGACAGTTATGAAAATGATAACCTGTACAGTATGTCTCCCAATCCCTTCGGATTTGAAATGTCGGAGCTGAAGCTGGCTTTCCACAGCGGGTTTACCCAAGTTACATATGCAATAGTGATAAGATATTATGTGTGTACAGTTATTAATGATAAACTGTACAGTATGTCTCCCAGTTGTGTGTTGCATGCTATAGCTACCGCAGCAAAGTAATTGCAGTAGCCTACATTTTACTGTGTCTGAAATCATCAACACATTTTCATGCAACATGGAACAAATAAAATGATATTTATAATACAGTATATAATGTATTGATAATTAATTTGCGGTTTCGCTGCCACAGAAAGTTGATCAAAGCCGCGTGAAATGACGTGCGTTGTGCATTGTGCACCTTTGGATTTTATGAATTACTAACTAAAAAATGTCAACATATTTTTAAAAAAAAAGACCACACAGGCATTAATAAACTCCTAATGGATCAGATTATGTAAAAAACTAAATTTTGACAAAAATGGAGATAGAACCTTATAATTCTAACGTCACGAAATCCTGGCTGTGCAGTTTCCTCAGAGCAAAGGTGCCAAACATAACAGCATCAGCAGTGCGTCAGTGTTCTTGCCATTAAGAATTTCTTTCCACCACAGGTCTATATATAGTATATTACACATCTGTCTTCTGCCACTTGTGAAATCTAATCCACACCTTTCATTTCAGGGGGAGAAAAAATACAGGTAAACCAAGTCATAATGGGAGACACTACACTATTGAATAGATAGTTACTCTATGTATTGACATCATATTTTCGATACTTAAAGGGCTTAGTTCACTATTTTACAATGTACTATAACCAGACGGTTCCTTACCTTGAAAGTCTCTATGGGCCAGGAGAAACATTGTCCAGAGTATTTTAAATAGCTACTACAAACTTCAGCAAACGTAAGCCATCACTAACTAAAACTATGGGAATGATAGGGGAACAAATTAAAAGTTCTTCATTTGAGGCCTAATCACCTCAAATGAACACTCTGACTTGGTTGGAAGTTACTTTTGGCAAAATCACTTTCTTTTGTTAGGAGTGGCTAAAGCTTAAGGTAGAAGTGGCTATTTAAACAACTCTGAACCATGGATTACACTTTCTATTGCCAATAGACTACTTTCAAAGTAAGGAGCCATTTGACGATAATTTGTAAATAATGCAAATCTCTTTAACCAGATTTGAATAACATCAAGGAATTGCTCTGAGGCCTTTTCAACAAAAGGACAAACATGTAAATGGATCATTAATTTAAATTAAGCCCATGAATGTGGCACTGAAGCATACACTATAAACAGCAGAGAGGTCTGCTACAAGGACAATTACCGCTTGGCTCAACTGACATGCTCTACGGGTCCTCTGGCTCCCATCCAAGAAACACAGCCAAATCCAACAGGGGGGCAATTTTGATACCCTACACATAGTCCATAGTCTACACTCAGTAGTCCAGAACTTCATATGACATATGGACAAGATGTCACCTTTTTGCCAGTGGCAAATAATGTCACTTCTCAGTAGCCAGGCAATTAAGAAGTCAGTCAGCATGGCTTTATTCATTTTACCTAAAGTCAGACTGAAATTGAATTGGGCATTACTACCATTAACAACCACGTAGATGTAAGAATTTATATATCTATAAACTACAAATAAAAAAGTGGGTCTCAAATAACTTTAGTAAATTAGTAACATTGTCATGGATTCTCTTCCATAAAAGATAAGAAAGGGGACCACACTTCTGAAAACACATCCGCCTTATCCTGCAGGTCATATTTAAGCCTCTCCAAGGCAACACAGACATTATCTGAGTGATCCATAACTGTTCAGTAGGAATGACATCAGTGTTCCATAAAATTAAAATGCACTTTTTTGCCAAAAACCTACGTGTCTCAAACAATTTCCCATGTTCAGGACTCATATTTACATTTGCATCAACCCCCAAAGCGGGGTACACACATAAGGATTTTCAAAATCTTAACCGAAATCTTATCTGAGACAGACCCCACACATGAATATACAAAATCATGGATTGAACAGCCTTGATCGTATTGTGTGTGGTGTGCGCCGATTTTCCCATTTCAGCACCCCACAGACATAAAGATTTTAGTTACGACATACTCCAGACTAGAGTCTCGTTCCCCAAGCCAGAAATCTCGCGTGAACCCATCCTTTTAATATTGCCTTTAAATTACAAAATAATTTAATTAAGATTAGATAATGATTAAAGCACTTTGAGCCGCAACATTTGCAGGAAAAGCGCTATACAAATAAAGTTGTTATTATTATTATTATCTAACGTAGTACCCTGACTGACCTGTACGAGACAACCATGTGCGACAGGGCAAATAGAGTGCCGAATAACGAAAAGAAGAAGTCAGCTCGCTTCTTGATACTACATTCCATCCACGTCATAGTTGGACTCGCGAGCAGGGTTGCCAGATGGGAATTACATTTTCCACCCTAACCACAGTCTAAAATCGCTAATTCCACCAACAAATCTGGCAACCCTATGATTTCTGGTCGTAAGTATTGAACACATTTGAGATTTACGATTGCCGGCCACGCCCATTTTCCGAGCAGGTTGTCGGGAGAGATTGACTCTTAACACACCTCACACCACAGGATTTTGTTATAGGAAAATGTTAAGAGCCATCTGATAATCGGGCGTTTTCTGTGTTTGGTCGGAAGGGGGAAAATCGGGCCAAAATCTGCCAGAAAATCCTTATGTGTGTACCCCGCATAAGGTACAAAAGAGGAGATTTGCTCAATTTTACCTTAAGTATGGATTCAACCAGAGCATGGATTGATTGCCAAAAGGGTTTGATCTTGGAACATAACCAAAACATATGAGGATATGTCCCCAGAGTTTCTTACATTTATTACATAACGAAGAGTACTCCTGGGACATCTTATTAAGACGAACTGGAGTAAAACATTTAAAAAAAATAAACGTATAATTATGTTCAAGAACTCTGGGAGACAGTGAGGATGAGTTTACTTTCGCGCATATCTGCATCCATGTTTCCTGGTCCAAATTTATGTTCAAATCTTTTTCCCAAATCCTTTTCAGAGGTTGGAAGGAGGAAGGCACTCTACTGCTAAGAATCTTAGATCTTTGTAGTCATTTTAATTGTGAGTTGAGTACTAACAATACATTTTTCTAAGTCATCTTAAATCTAAAACTGTCTTTCTGAGTTAGGGAATGCAAAAAATGAAGTACTGAAAAAAGTTGGTAGAAGAAAGACCATAATATTCTTCCTTCACCTCGGAAAAAATATAATGTCTGTGTTCCTAAAAAAACAACCCAAATTACTAACGCCTTGGTTGGTCCAGTTATGCAAGCCTATCCTACTTAGGCCTATTGGAAGATCAGGATTAAAGGAGAGAGGTGAAAGTACAGATATACCTTTATGGAGTTTGCAATGTTTCTTGCAATTATACCAAGCCGATAAAGCACTGTCAATAACAAAGGATTTCTCAAACCCTGAAGAAGGGTACTTGTTTATAAATGGAAGAGATTTCAAAGAAATTGGATAGCTGAAGTTTACTTCTATGGATTTCCATAGAGGCTCTGAGTCCTGAAACCATTCACTTATCCGTTTAATTTGAGCAGACCAATATTTAAGCTTGAAGTTAGGGAGAGCAAGACCCCCTTCCTTATGAGGTTTAAATAGAGTAGCTAGCGATACCTGTGTTTAACCTGTGTTTAACTCTTTACAAAAAATAACATTGGAATGGGACAAGGCAGATAATTAAATTAAAAAGGTAGTTTAATCTTGGCAGTAAATTCATTTTAACCACATTAATCTGGCCAATAAACTGAAGAGGTAGATTAGTCCAACGATCCATGTCCTCTTTCAGTTTTTCTTTAAGTGGTGTATAATTACATTTAAATAAGTTACCTAACACTGGAGATATAAAAGTACCAAGATAAGTGAAACCTTCATTTGTACATGTGAAAGGGGATAATATGTTCAGTTTATCAACATTTGTGGGATTAAGTGGACAAAGAATAGATTTGGATAAATTGATCTTGTAGCCTGAAAGAGAGCCATATAATTGAATAATTGATAATAACTTTGGAATAGAATAGTCTAAATTTGACAAAAATAATAAAGTACCATCTGCATTAAGAAAAGACTTGTGCTCTTGGTTCCCAGCAAGTATGCCCTCAATCTAGCAATCTAACCGAACTGATTGAGCGAAGGGTTCGATCACCAGTGCAAATAATAGTGGCGATAACGGACACCCTTGCCGGGTGCCCCTCACTGAATTAATCTTTTTAGAAAGCAGATCGTTAGTAAGAACCTGTGCTGTTGGTGAAGTATACAGAGTTTATACAATTAATGCATTTTGAGCCAAGATTAAAATGCTCCTGGGTAGAGAAGAGAAAACTCCAATCTACCCTGTCAAAAGCCTTCTCTGCATTAATTTAATTAATTTAGCCAATGAATGCATCCAATGAAATGATGGCTGACGCCTTAATCTGGCGTTCTGTGTGTTCTTTTTTCAATTGATAAGACAGTAGTTTCCCTATTGTAGTGTTAAATTCATAATGTTTCTGTCGCGAAAATGACAATAATTAATTTGTATCGTTGATGTAATCAAGCTCCAACTTCGCTTTTGCTTTTGATAAAGAGTTCAGAGTTCTGAATGGTCATCTTTATGAATTGCAAGTCAGTCAAATGCACTCTCCCCCACACACGGTCATTTTCTCTTACACACACTCACTCTGTTGGGGTGGAAGGGGTGGGTAGGTTAGTGGATTGTGTGTTTGTGGGGCAGTTAAATAATGGCTGCACATTCTCTCTCTCTCTCCCCTCTGTCCCTCTCTCTCTCCCCTCCGTCCCTGTCCCTCTCTCTCCCCTCCGTCCCTCTCTCTCTCTCCCCTCCATCCCTCCCTCTCTCTCTCTCTCCCCTCCCGCCCTCTCTCTCTCCCCTCCATCCCTCCCTCTCTCTCTATCTCACAGATATTTGGACTTTTCTTGTTATCGCTTCACAATGTGATATTACTGTTTCATGTTAAATTGAGAGAATGTTGTAATTCATTGTCCACTCTCCCACATTGCATTACATGTCTAATTCATTGCACCCTCTCTCATTTACATGTAAAAATTCCTTCTGTTTTTAATGTAATAAAGACTGTTTTAATAGAATTTGGAGTGGAATAGATTTATTTTTAAACAAGGCCATAGAAGGATCGAGTACAAATGATGCCAAAAATGATTCTGTAGTCCATAAGACGTACATAAGACATCCTAATGACGAGACGAGATCTGGACGTCCTAGAAAGACGTCATCTGAACGCACATTCCGGCTTCCCTGAGGACGTCTTTTAGACGTCTCTTTGTTTACTGGGTAATGTGCTGTCAATCGCCGATGCAGCGCATTTCTCCTGTGCCGCAAGTTCACTGCTCAAAATGACAGATGCTGGAATGGAAGAGAAAGTTAACATTGCATCACGCTCCATAGGCAACTCTGAAAAGGCCTCGGTTTCACGCCCTCCTGAAAAGTCTTGCATAACTACACTATCAGAGAGAGAAACATCATTCTCCAGGCCAAAACCTCATATGGGACCTCAGTTTCAATGCAGTAATGGAGATATTGTCTTAACAAAATGCATACTTCTGTAAATAGCTATAAAATGAATCATACAGCTGCTTAGTGTACAGTAAGGTGGACATTAGGTGGATTTTTCCAACACTGAGGCACAGACCTCTCGTGGCGACGTTGCAATCAATGGCTAATTATGTGGAAACACTTTTACAATTGAAACAAAGGCTGGTAAAGAATTCTCTGCAGTGCAGGTAAATCGTACACACACGCTGTCATCCCATGCGCCTCGCGCTGGAGAAGAATGAATAACGATAGAGAGCAACTCAAGGACGAACACAGGGAGCTTGACCATTCAGCAGCAACTTTCTCTCAGAGTGAGTAGGAGTGTGAACACAAAAGCTCCTCTCTGTCTTTTCACACCATTCAATCCATGCCTCTCACTTGCCTATTCAAAAGGCCTGGTTCCTTCAAACTGCCTCCTGGTGCTCTCTCTCTCTCAGGTTAGGTTACCATAGAAACCCTGCACTCAACGCACAGTTTAACGACTTGTCTTTAAGGCAGAATTACAGTTGCAAAAGCTCCATTGACTCCATATCAATCCATTTGAATATTGATTTCACTAGTCGTGAAATAGTCGTGTTGATTTCCTGCCATGATGGTGAATGATCGATGATTTGGATACAGCGAATACAATAGTCTTGAGAAATAAAAATACATGTTTAAGTCAACATGCATGTACAGCAGACACAGTTTGTACAGTAGCAACAGGGACGAACTGAAGTTGACGAAAGTTGAATGTCTGGAATTTCAAGAAATGTGTATAGATATTGGTTTCACCATTCAGTAATTACAACACTTTTTAGACATAGTTTCAGGCCACCAAAAGTGATGGGACAGATTTATCAAATGTCCAAATGAAGCACTCATGTTTAGTATTTTTGGGATGCAATAACTGTCAACAGCTTGCTGCCCATTGGTCCCACCTGATCCTGGGTGACCTCTCTAGTGAGGCTTTGCAGCTTCAGTTGTTGTTTGTTTTGAGGACATTTTGCCTTAAATCTCCACTTCAGCTAATTAAAAATCATGTTGAATAGTATTTAAATCTGGAGATCGACTTGGCCAGTCAACAACTTTCCACTTTTTGGCCCTGAAAAAAACTCCCTAGTTGCTATGGCAGTATGTTTTGGATCATTGTCCTGTATCATGAAGCAGCATCCAATGAGTTTGGAGGCATTCGCATGTACTTGTAGCTGTCAAGATGTTTCTGTACACTTCAGAATTTATTCTACTGCTGCGGTCAGCAGTTATATCCCCAATGTAGGGTCAGCGGTAGCCTAGAGGTTAGAGAGGTCGGCTAGCAATCGGATGGTTGCTGGTTCGTTCCCTGCCTCGAGAGGGAGCTGCACGTGCCCTTGAGCAAGGTTTTTTTCCTGCACTTAAGCAAAAAATACCAAATTCCAACAATTCACTGACAAGTTGATTGCATGGCAAATAAAACATTCTCTTTTTTCTTCAATGAAGACAAGTGAGCCAGTTCCAGTGGAAGCCATACTGTATTCACAAGCCATAATACCATATTTCACAGATGAGGTGGTATGCTATAGATATTGGCCAGTTCCTTCTTTTCTCCATTACTCTTGCCATCACTCCATCAAATGTTCATCTTTGTATCATCTGTCCACAAGACCTTTTTAGAACCCAGCAGGCTCTTTTAGGTAGGCTATTTTAGAAAAGTGTAACCTGGCCATCCTGTTTTAGATTTACATATGACATTTTAGGCATTTAGCAGAGGGGTAGAGGGGAAATAGATGTCTCAGGCGGGACAGTTAAGGTGTAGCCTGAAGAGATGGATCTTCAGTCTACAGTGGAAGATAGGGAGTGATTCTGCAGTCCTGACAGCAGTGGGAAGCTTGTTCCACCAGCGGGGTGCCTGGACAGTGAAGCGTCATGACCAGGTAGTGCGACTTTAGCTGCTAACTAGTGGTTTGCACCTTGCAGTGTAGTTACATTCTGTATACACTTAGTCTCTGTTGGGTTTAGACGGCATGACTAGCTCTCTGAGCAATAGCCTCCACAATGTTCACCATGTCTTGAAGCTATTGTATGCAGTGTTTGTTTACAATTACCTTGGTTACAAGACAAGGAAGTAAAACAAGCCTATGGTGGGGTAAGACAGTTGAAATAAGTTCATGAGGAATCAACTTTACTCTAATAATAAATCATAATAATTCATTTTAATGTAATCCCTAAAAGACCATCATTTCCATATAGGATACTGCATTAATATCATTTGAATATGTCATCATGCATTGAGGCATTGAGTAGCCTACAAATAATTTCAAATAATAATCAAATAATTCATGTTTAAATGTTGAATATTATGGTAGTAAGAAAGCCAAAGGGGTGGAGGTATACAACTGGGAAAATGTCTCGTGTATTTACCCTCTGCCCAGAGCACTGCCCTGACCCTAACCTCTGACACCGAACCACTCATCGCCCACTCCACCATGTTAACACCTCCCACTAGGGGAGAACCACTTGAATGTTCCTCATTTCCCATCCAAGTAGCTCTGAGGTATTGCTATTGACCGTGGCTAGGATCTCACCCCGTTAATGCTCCTCTCATTCATTGCCTCTGGAATTATTAAAAAGGCGCATGCTGTGTAACTGTGAGTGGTTCATCTCTACTGCTATAGTTTCAAGTTGTATTGTTACATCACATTACACAAGTGTAAGAGAGTAAAATTCTTAGGCTTCGGTTCCTGACATTGCAGCGCAAGACAATAAGGCAATAGGCAAAATAAGTCTATAGAGTGACTATAGTACAACACATAAGTGACACATTTGGACAAGTGACAAGTTGTAATGCTCTGTTGAAGTCGCCAACCAGGATGACAGCGGGCTTGCTTTCTATGTTCCTAATTGTATCGTGCACCATGGGCTCAGTGGAAAGCACTCAACCACCTCAGAAGGAGAACAGGATGATCCAGGGCTGCTCTGGTTAGACGGGGCTACAAGACCGGCCCAACCACCTGTGAATGTGGAGGAGCAGACTATACTATGGAGCACTGCCTTGTCTGCCCTCTACTACCCAACCCCTGCAGTTCAAAAGACCTTGCAGTGTTCAACAAAAACACCAAGGTCTGTGAAAAGAAATGGGAAACTGTCATATAACCACCACGCTTCGGAGAAACAAAAAGAAGAAGAACTCTACTGTAACCCCCTCCCAGACAGCCAAGAACCTTGGAGTGATCCTGGACAACCGCCTATCCTGTGCGGAGAACCTCGCAGCGACAGCACGCTCCTGCAGATTCTTCCTTTACAACATCAGAAGGATACGACCATTCCTCACCAGAGAAGCACCGCTACTCCTGACCCAATCCCTGGTCATCTCATCTCCCGCCTTGACTACTGCAATGCACTCCTGGCTGGGCTTCTCATGTCACCCCCCTCCTTTGCACCCTTCACTGGCTCCCGATAGCAGCTCGCATCAGATTCAAGACCCTGGTGCTTGCCTACCAGGCAGCAAAAGGGACAGCTCCTGCATACCTGCAGGTAATGGTCACCCCCCAAACTTCAGCCCATGCACTCCGCTCCTCCACCTCTGCTGGCCGACTGGTCACCTCTACGCCAACACGGCAGTCGCGCTGCCCGATCACGTCTCTTCACTACACTGGCTCCCCGCTGGTGGAATGAACTGCCCACAGCTGTCAGAACTGCAGAGTCACTACCCATCTTCAAGACCAATCTCTTCAGGCTACACCTTAACTGCTCCTCCTGAGACATTACTACTCCCAGCACCTCCTAAGGCACCTGCTTTTCCCCTATACTATGCCTCCTAAGACTTCAACTGCCCCCCTTGTACTGTCTCCTCCAGTGCCCCCCTGTACTGTCTCTCCAGTGTCTATTAATAAACAATTTAAATAAATTCCTTCAGTAGACTCATGTAAGCATCAGACAAATGCCTGCCTGCAGCTCACCATTTACACCACTAGATAGCTCTCTTTCCTTTCAATCTGAAGTCACAGGAGGGATTGCAAACAATAAAAAGGACAAATTACAGCAATTTTGTTTTCAAACCTAATACCTGAAGGTATGACCTACTGAAGTATCTCAGGCGTATACCATTAACATGATAACGTCAAACCACTGAGACACGGCAACAGCATGATCAGGTCAAATGAGCAGGGAATGCAACTAATCATGAATCTAAACTCAGATCAAAATGTGAGGATGCCACACTGGAGGAGATACTTAGAAAGATGGAGTTCTGATTGAATGGAGCTCAGATATGAAAATGAATATGTCTGTTGCGAGGTGGGGTCGGGGTCAGGATTGCCCTGTCAGTCACATCCATCGTCCTCCCATGCCCATGGACCACCACAGGGCACAGATACTATCAAAAGAGAGCATCTCTTCATGCCCAGTCGCTCTCCAAACAGAAACTCATTGTGAATTCGTGAGCTTAGAATTATAAGGTTCTATCTCCGTTTAGGGTAGTTCAGAGATATTGAGTGTCAAAGTTTTTACATTCCATTATGTTTTGTGAGATGGAACCTTTGTATTTTATGAATTACTAACTCAAAAATGTCAACATTTTAAAAATAACACTTTACATTAATAAACACCTAATGGATCAGATTATGTAAAAAACTAAATTTTGACAAAAATGGAGATAGAATCTTATAATTCTAACGTCACGAAATGAGAAAATATAGGCTTTTTTTTATCTGCAAAAGATGAGCATGTCAAGATGGGCATATCATGACATACAATATTCACACTGGGAGATAATAGCTGTATGTTACATACTGAACCTTGTTCACCGTAACAGTCTTCTCAATGTACAGTATAGTAGGGTCCAAAACCAAAATTCCGTGACCACTCTCTGGCTAACATGTTTTGATGATTTATTTGACTTCTAGGGACCTTTTATGAAAAATTTAGCCTCCAGGGGCCTCATTTATAAAGCGTTGCGTCACCTTTGCAAAGCAAGAACATTTCCGTCACCAACATTCGGATTTATAAAACGGTGCGCACGCCAGTGGAATTTGCAAGTTCCACGCCTGCTTCTATTTATGAATCACAATCAACTCTAAATGTTGCACACGTGAACGAGCGTCTTGTCCCACCCTTTTTGACGCCCATAGTTGTCGATAATAATAATAATAATAACTTTTTATTTCTAGAGCACTTTTTCTGCAAACGTTGCATATAAATGGTCAGTCAAACGCCCAACAGAACGCCGAAAAAAATACTTTTCACCCAATCAAAAAAATTCCGCGCAACGAACGTTCTCGCCAGACCATATATAACATGTTCCAGACTGCATCGACAACGGAATCAGTTTAAACGTGATTCTTCCTACTGTTTACCTTATTATATATGATAATGTCATAACATCCACGTATTGGTATAATATTGTGAGACAGTCCACCATGGATGGCTTTCCCTGTTGTTGTTGTTGTTGTTGTTGTTGTTGTGTTTATATTACCGTTATTGTTGATTGGTTACTGTATGTCACATGATCACCCAGAGAGAGATATAGCTCGTTACCTAGGTTACGTAACAGTCAGTTAAGGGAACAACGCTCATCGGTATGGACAGCAAAGCTGCTGTTCTGTGCCAGAGCTAGTTTTCCCGTCATCTATTAACCTCCCATCTGGGACACAATTAGTTGTATCTTGTATTGTGTTTTGAAGAAGTTCACTAAAGACCCAGAAACGGAGAATCCCTTGTCGTGTGAGTCATTATACCCACGCACATCAGACGAGCAAGTTACTCTAACGGACAAAAACACGACAACTGGTATCAGACGTAGCGATCATCCGTGAGTACATCCACCTGACACAGGAAAAGCTAACAGAAGCTAACGGAAGATAATAACGTTTATAAGAGCCAAAGCTAACGGGAGCTAATAGGAGCTAACAGGAGACAGCTAGCTAGCCAGCTGACTGGATTCAGGAGTTACTACAACAACTGGTTGAGTACTGCCACCTGGTGGTGTTTGGGCAGACTGTACTCCCGTTAGACTCAACTAAATTAAAGGGACAATTACATAAATAAACAACTCAACAAAATTAAAGGGAAAATTATATGAATAAACAACTAAATAATACAAAGAGACAACTACATGAATGAGAACAAGACAAGTGGAACAGACAATCCACCGAAAATAAAAGGACAATTACATGAACAGACAACTCAATAAAATGACAGAGGAACAAGGAGCTACAGTAGGACCTACTGAGCCTGATAGAGCCCCAACATGGCTACAAGCTTTGTTGGATAGCCAAAATCAGCAGACAAAACACCTGCAAATGATGCTAGCCCCCGTACTAACACACATAACAGGAGGAAATCCCGTTGCACAGCAAGCCTCACCACCACTTGCTGCTTCCAGTGGAAATGGGGATAAGATCTTACAGCGCCCCACATTGGACAGGCATGCTTCTGAGCCTGAAGCTATACCTTCAGCCTCTTGGGATAAACCAGTAAGACCAAGAACTCGTGTTGGTGCCCCCTTTGCAGCTGAGTTGGATGTCATCAATCAGCGCACTCGCAACTTTGGTCCCACCAGGAGGGGCGGCAATGCTGAACCTGACAGTAGATGGAGAGACACTAGAGACTCTGAGAATGAAACCCAACGCTCGTTTCCCTATGGTGAGCAGAGACTGAATAGTTCTGGTCACAACAGTCAGCACACTCTGCAAGAAGTGCGTAGACCTAAACTTGCCACATTTGAAGGAAATGATGACTGGGACTCTTTCTTGTTGCCATTTGAGTGCCAAGCCAGGAAGTATGGATGGAGTACTACAGAAAGAGTAGACAGGCTGCATGAATGCTTAAGAGGAGCTGCAATACGATATGTCTGCTCACTGCCAGAACGTACACGGGAGGATTATGCTCTCTTAGTGGAGGAGCTTACTCAGCGCTTTGGGAAAAGAGACCCCCCTACCACAGTAAGGAGAAAGTTGGGAGAACTTCGGCAAGGTAGAGAGGCGTCAGCTGAATTTGCAGAAGAGGTGAGACGCCTCGTCACACTTGCATATCCAGGAGTGGATCTCCAGCTGCAAGATCAACTTGCAACTGATGCCTTTCTTAAAGGTCTAAAAAAATCAAAAAGTGGCCTATGAAGTTATGAACCGAGATCCATGCTCCCTTGCAGAGGCTCAAAAGTGTGTAGAGGCTCATGAACACAACTTCAAAGCTATGGTGGGACATGAAACAGAAATAAAGAACAGAACACGACGCATTTCTTGGGCTGATGATGGAGACATCTGTGAGGACTTTACCCCGACCTCTCGTAGGGTACAGACCCCTCAGTATGTAACTGCTGACCAGTTTGCTACACTAACGGACCAAGTCAAGACCCTCGTACATACAGTAGGGAATGTACAGCTGCAGTTTGAACATCATAAAACTAGAGCAACAACCCAACGTCCCCTGTCACTAGAGAGGACACAGAACCATTATCAGGTGCAGCCCGGCCGGATGCGCTCCCAGTCACCAAGCCCAACCCGGGGAGCAGCTGGCCCATGTTATAAATGTGGAGAACAAGGACACTTCAGGAGGGACTGCAGTAGATCGCCGAGCCCAACAGCTGCACGTAACCGCGGTGACAAAGGCCCAGACCAACGGGGGCAGTCAGAAGGGAGACTACATGCAGATCACAAACCACAAGGGCTACAGATTGGCTGCACCAAAAACAAGGGTGAGAGTCTACAGATTCCGGTGACAGTAAACGGCATTCCAACACAGGCTGTGGTGGACACGGGAGCCCAGACAACAGTAATCTCAGAGGAGCTGTATAGGAGTTTCTCTGGAGGTGATCCGACAAGCCTACGTAAGACCTACCTTCTAAATGCGGGAGTTGGAGATGGCATGGAAGCAAAACGTGGACTGAACGTCACCTTTAAAATTGCATCCAAAACAATCGACTGGGACGTACACGTAGCCCCAATACGTGACTCTGTCCTCATAGGATTGGATCTGATGAAGACTCATGATGTTGTCATCCACACCCGTGGTAAGGTGTTCATCGGTAACGAACTTGTGCCCTCCAAAATAGTAGGAGGGGATGGATCAGACTATCATGTTGCCAGAGTGACCCTAGGAGAGACCACCACCATACCACCTACATCTGAATGTGTGGTCTGGGGCGAGGTGGAAGAACCAAGGCCTGGTGTTCCAGCTGTACTAGAGCCTTTGAACATCACAGAAAATGTAGTCTCCGGGAGTGTTGTTACCACTATGGAGAAGCGGGTGCCAGTCCGGCTATGCAACTTCTCGACCAGCAAAGCGGCCCTGCCAAGAGGAGCATGCCTTGGACTCTTAGTTGAAGCTTATCCTGAGGAGCCATCATGTTCACCTGAGCAAAGTGTAGAGCCCATCATAGAGGGAGAGTCAGAGAGTGTGCCATCACTGGTGGTTGGAAGAGTAGCAGCAATCTCTGAGCTACCTGAACATCTCCAAAGCCTGGTTGGTGCTACTAGTGAGGCACTCAGTGAGGAGCAACAAGAACAATTTATCCAACTGCTAGTGACCTACCAATCCCTCTTTGCCAAAAGTGATTCAGACCTGAGTTACATGTCTGCTGTCACACACAAGATTGACACAGGATCGGCTAAGCCTGTGCGCCAGCGAGTGAGAAGGGCACCTCTTGGATTTCAAAGTGAAGAGCAAACACATCTTCAAGACATGCTTAAAGCCGGTGTCGTTACACCATCATCATCGGAGTGGGCCTCTCCGGTCGTCTTAGTACGCAAGAAGGATGGAGGAGTACGGTGGTGCATAGATTACCGCGGCTTGAACAGTCTGACGGTAAAGGACGCATATCCTTTGCCCAAGATTGAAGAGTGTCTTGATGTTCTTGGGGAAGCTACAATGTTCTCAACACTTGACCTTCAGTCTGGCTATTGGCAGATAGCAGTGGATGACCAAGACCGCGGGAAGACAGCATTCATCACCAAATGGGGCCTCTATGAATACACCCGCATGCCATTTGGGCTCTGCAATGCCCCAAGCACCTTTCAGAGGGCAATGGAGCTCGTCCTCAGGGGACTCCAGTGGGAAACATTGCTGATCTACCTTGACGATGTCATTGTCATTGGCAGGGGAGTGGATGAAAGCCTGGACCGGCTCGCACAGGTCTTCAAGTGTCTCCACAGCTATGGGTTGAAGCTGAAGCCTTCTAAATGTCACTTGCTTCAAGAGGAAGTTCTCTTCCTGGGCCACATTGTGAGTGGAGATGGGATCTGTCCAAACCCAGCTCTGGTCAAGGATGTACAGCGCTGGGAGCCACCCAACAACCTGAAGGAGCTGCAAGCTTTTCTTGGACTGTGTAACTACTACCGCAAGTTTGTTCCACCTTTTGCAGAACTGGCACGCCCTCTCCACAGCCTTTCAAAGAAGGGGGCTACATTCCTGTGGACAAATGAGCACCAAGATGCTTTTACAAAGCTGAAAGAAAAACTGACAACTACACCAGTGCTGGGATACCCCACTGTTGGAGGCAAGTACATTCTAGACACTGATGCCTCGAACCACAGTATTGGAGCTGTTCTGTCACAATTCCAGTGGGGAGAAGAGCGAGTCCTAACATACGCCAGCAGCCATCTTACACCAGCTCAGCAGAGGTACTGTGTTACCAGACGTGAGTTACTTGCTGTCGTCCGCTGCACTCGCCAGTTCCGCCACTACCTACTGGGCAAGAAGTTTCTGCTACGAACAGATCATGGCAGTCTCACCTGGCTGTTTCGGTTCAAAAACCCTGAAGGTCAGTTGGCTCGCTGGCTGGAAGAGTTGAGCTAATATGACTTTGACATAGAGCATCGAGCGGGCCGGCAACACTGCAATGCTGATGCCATGTCAAGGCAAACCAGAGAACATTCAGACAAATGTGACTGTTACCAAGCTGGAAAGAACTTGTCTGATCTACCATGTCAAGGATGTAAGTACTGCCGAAGACTTCATGAGCAGTGGACAAGATTTGAAGACGATGTTGATGATGTTGTGCCGCTGGCAGTTAGGAGTATTGAGTCTGGTGAGACCAGTGGTGATAACACTCAGTCGATGGAAACAGGTCCACCACATACAACCATGCTGGAGACTCCAGTAGTTAACTCTCTGCAGTCAGTCAGATTGGAAGAGCTTGCCAAACTTCAGAAAGCTGATCCTGTCCTCTCCACCCTCCACACATGGAAAGAATCAGGAACACTCCCTACTAAAGATCAGGTGATGCTTGAGAGCCCTGCAGTGAGGAAGTTCTGGCTCTGCTGGCCTCAGGTCATGCTGCAGCAAGGAGTTCTCTACTACTCCTGGGAGAGAGTAGGAGCCCAACAACCAACCGTGTTGCTACTAGTTCCAGCTTCCATGCAAAGAGAGGTCCTGCAGGCTTACCATAATCCTCCTCAATCTGGTCATCTTGGGGAAGCAAAAACACTGGAGCGCTTACGCCAGAGCTATCACTGGTATGGAATGGGTGAAGAAGTCCATCTGTTTGTGAAGAGATGCCAGCACTGCAATGCATGCAAAACTACGGGACCAGTGAAACGAGCCAAGTTGCAAAGCTACCAAGCTGGAGCACCTTTGGACCGTCTCCACGTAGACATCGTCGGGCCATTCCCTGTATCCAGCTCTGGAAACAAGTACATTCTCGTCATAATTGACCAGTTTACTCGATGGGTCGAAGCCTTTGCTGTTCCTGACCAAGGGGCGGAAACAACAGCAAGGAGGCTTGTGTATGACTTTATCGCCCGATTTGGAGCCCCCCTCGAGTTGCACACTGACCAAGGTCGCATTTTTGAGAGTTCCCTGTTTCAGAATGTATGCAAGCTCCTACAGATCACAAAGACAAGGACCACCCCCTACCACCCTGCCTCTAACGGACAGGTGGAAAGGTTCAACAGAACTTTACTCCAGATGATCCGGTGCTACGTGGACCAGAACCAAAAGAACTGGGATGAGCATCTGTCACTACTCACCTCAGCCTACCGCAGCTCACGCCATGCAATCACAGGGTTCACACCTAACAGGCTCATGTTTGGCCGAGAAGTTCATCAACCACAGGATATCCAGTCTGGGGCTGCAGAACTCAAATCTGACCGAATGGAGGTAGCAGATTTCCTTCATAACCTGGGAGAAGGACTTATGGAGGCACAAAGCACAGCGAGGGAGCACCTCCGCACTGCACAAGAACGTCAGAAGAAGATGTATGATGTCCGAGCACGAGAACATTCTTACAGCGTTGGAGATTTGGTGTATGTAAAGGATGACACGAAAAAGAAGGGACTAAGCCCCAAGCTTCAAGCACCTTGGAAGGGCCCCTTGATTGTGGCTGGATGCCGTGGTCCTGTCCTCTACGATATTCAAGGGTTGAAGCGCAGAAAGATAATGCACCATGATCGGCTTAAACCATACAATAGTGAGGTGGTCCCTGCTGGGATAAAACGTCAAAGGAGTCAAGTGCTGCAGCAGTGCCAAGACCCAGCTACACAGCTACCTGAAGAGGATGTCCCGTTGGTACCAGAGCTGCCACTACAGAAAGACAATGATAAAGATCCAGCAGGGGATGGAGCTTCTCGAGAGTCATGTGATCAAGAGGAGAAACCTCATCTCAAAGCTCCAAGGTGTCAGCAGGAAAAAAGACAAGAGGACACTCCAAAAAATACTGTTAAAACATCTAAGGGACGTATGGTTAATAAGCCAGAGAGATTCAGAAACTAGTTATTGAAAGAGAGACTGTTTAGTTTATCGGCAGATTGGTTACTTCATCCAAGACGTTTTGCATTATAAAGAAAAATAAAGAAAAAAGAAAACGTTTTTTTTTTTACTGCCAAGTAGTTAAGTGTTTTAATTGTTTCACTGCTGTTTAGCTATAGGGCCTACGAGTAGGGTGACCAGATGTCCCGCTTTGTGCGGGACTGCACAGCATTTTCACGACTTTTAGTGCGTCCCGCAAATTGGGACGATGTCCCGCATATTTAATTATTATTGGCACAAAAAACAAAACAAAACAAAAAATCGGATTTATCCAATGGCTGTGGAGAAAGCAGGGATGGCTATCATCACGGGGCTGTGTTTGCTGTCAATCAAACTGTAGCACACGTCAGGTGCTGGGGTCAAGTGCAGCCAGGTTAACCAATGAAAGTAAGTCCCCCCCAAACAACAACAACAACAACAACAACAACAACAACAACAACAACAACAACGAACGCGAGTCAGATGCAGCAGGTTATAGAAAATGGAGGAAACTCAAACCACAGTCAGCAAGAAAAGAAGATGCACCTACAACAAAGACTGGGAAAACACTTATACGTGGGTGAAGCCAGTGCAGGGCGACTCTCAGAGAGTTTTTTTGCAATCTTTGCAAGAGTTCTTTTTCAATTTCACATGGCGGTGAATACGACATCAAAAGACACAGAGAATGCGATTCTCACAAGAAACGTGTCGCTCAAAAAGAGACATCCAACTCTATGGAGACATTCCTACTCAAACCGAAAAATGATGGCCACTCTGATAAGGTAACAGCAGCAGAAATAACAAATGTTTACCATACGGTGCAACACTCCCAATCATACCGGTCAATTGACTGTGTTAACAAGCTAGCTCCGACCATTTTTCCAGACTCTGAGATAGCAAAGAAAATGTCATGTGGTCGTACTAAAGCAGCGTCCATAGTAACAGATGTGCTTGCCCCTGCCTCTGTGGAGAGTTGTTTGACAGAATTAAAGACAACACCATTTTTTTCGGTGGCTTCAGATGCTTCAAATCATGGCACGACAAAACTCTTCCCACTGTCTCTGAGATATTGGACCCCAGAGTTGGGTTTGAAAAGTAAGATCCTTGACTTCTATGAGGATAGTGATTAGTCAGCTGCTGAAAAAAATATATTTGTTATATAGCCTATTTGTTACGTTTTTATCTGCATAGTCTATTGGATGCTACTGAATAAACCAAACAGAATAGGAAACAGAATGGAAATGCATTTTTAAAAATCCATTCATTCATTCTGGCCGGGGGGGGGGGGGGCGGGGGGTGTACCAGGGGCACCTAAAGTTCGGTCGGGGCCTGTTGAGAGGGTGTCCCACATTGTCCCACACGAACATACTCCTTGTCCCACATTTGGGTTGTTGGGACCTGGTCACCCTACCTACGAGTTTGCAAAGAATGTGATGTAAGTAATCTAATAATTTAGACATGTTCATTGAGTCAACTGTTCTATTCCTAGACATTAGAGAGACGTAGAGACGTTAATGATAAGTCACCTGTACTGAAGGGACTCAGTACTCTTGGAGGGGGATAGTGTGAGACAGTCCACCATGGATGGCTTTCCCTGTTGTTGTTGTTGTTGTTGTTGTTGTGTTTATGTTACCGTTATTGTTGATTGGTTACTGTATGTCACATGATCACCCATAGAGAGATAATATAGCTCGTTACCTAGGTTACGTAACAGTCAGTTAAGGGAACAACGCTCATCGGCATGAACAGCAAAGCTGCTGTTCTGTGCCAGAGCTAGTTTTCCCGTCATCTATTAACCTGCCATCTGGGACACAATTAGTTGTATCTTGTATTGTGTTTTGAAGAAGTTCACTAAAGAACCAGAAACGGAGAATCCCTTGTCGTGTGAGTCATTATACCCATGCACATCAGACGAGCAAGTTACTCTAACGGACAAAAACACGACAATATGTATAATAATTACAGATGCAATTAAATATGATTCCCGATTAAACTACAACATTTGAGAGGTTGTTTTGCAAAAAAAACAGATACCTTGCTTTGTAGTTATTATACTAAATAATTTTTAGATTGGATTCAACCTTATTGTCATTGAGAAGTACTAAGACAAGGAAACGCAGATGCATTTCATGATCATCGCCCCAGACCGAGGGCGATTGATGGTTATTTTGTCTTTTTGTCATTTTCAAATAATCGCACAACAGTTGTCTCCTTCTCACCAAGCTGCTTGCTGATGGTCTTGTAGCCCATTCCAGCCTTGTGCAGGTATACAATCTTGTCCCTGACTTCCTTATAAACCTTTTTGGTCTTGCCCATAATGGAAAGGTTAGAATCTGATTGTGACTTGCGTACGTTTTCCCGCAAATGTGGGATTTATAAAAAAGGAACTTGGCGTGAAACTGTGCGCACCTCTAAGCACACTGGGACCCATGCGTACGCATAGAAACTGGAGAAATTAGCAACTGCGACTCCGCTGGCAGAAGGATGAAAGAGGAGAAACGCTTTGAAATGGATACCATTTCCACCGACATAAGAAATATTACCTCTCACGTAGGCTATTATGAAGGAGTGCACACAAAGGATACGTGCACACTACACATATCTTATTCGTCCATGTCCTGTACGCATCACACTATATACATATTTACTGTACATATCATATTGATATTCATGCAAATATATTTACTTTTTACATTAATATTCATTGCACGTATAGCGCAAGGTTGACCATCGTCCGCATTGACTTCACAGTAATGTACGTCTTCATAAGGGTAACATTCCCGATAAGTCCAATGCAGTGAAGAACACGAACAGGCCCACTGTAGACAGATGACTATCATCCACAAGTAGGCCTACACCCCATCCCTATGTATACGGACTACGAAAACTTAAAGCGCACAGATTACTGAACTATCTATTATTAGTTGCATCACTAGTGTATCCTGTCTTAGCTGTAATATTGTCACCTTTATCTTGTATTATGCCTATTGCCTTATGTCTTGTGCTGCCATGTCAGGAACCGAAGCCTACGAATTTTACTCTCTTAATGTAACGTAACAATAAACTTGAAACATGCTTGGCTTTTCTACAATGCAGGTTAGATGACGAACTGCATTTCCTTGTGACAACCTTGGTACTTGTCAATGACAATAAGATTGAATCTAATCTAAAAGAAAAAACATGATTTAACATAATAAATACAAAGGGAGATATGTTGTACAGTTTAATCGGGAATCATATTTAATTGAATCTGTAATTATTAAACAATACTTGAATGTTATGAAATGTATTATCATAAATAATAAGGTGAACACGTAGTCGATACAGTCTGGAACATAGATATTATAGAGAGTTTCATATTGTTATGTGTTCGTTAAGTGGAACTACTGCGCAGAAATTGAGTGGGTGAAATTGTTTTCGCCTTCTGTCGGGCATTTAACTGACCAATAATAGGCAAAGCATGGGTGTTAAAAACGGTGGGGCGAGACGCTCGTTCCCGTGCGCAACATTTAGGGTTGATTGGGATAAAGGGAAGCAGGTGTGGGAAGAGTGGCCCGCAAATTCCACTTGCCGCGTGCGCACCGATTTTATAAATCAGAATCCAAATGTTCTTGCTTTGCGTATGCACCGAAACTCTCTTCTCTTGTCTATATAATATCTATGTTCCAGACTGCTTCAACAACGGAGTCAGTTTAAACATGATTCGTCCTACTGTTCACCTTACTATTCATGATAATACATGTCATAACATCCAAGTATTGTTTAATAATTACAGATTAAGTAAGACAAGATACACTGGTGGTGCAATTAGTAATAATAGATAGCTCAGTAATAAAGTGTCTGTGCGCTTAAAATGTTCGTAGTCCGTATGGGGTGTGCTTGGGGATGATAGTCAATTGTCTACAGTGGGCTTGTTCATGTTCTTCAATGTATGGATATTGCGATCATTGGACTTATCGGGACGTTACCCACTGAGCACTCGGGAACAGTGAATCAGGAACGGTGCTCATTTTGTCCAATGTGCAATGAATATGAATATAAAAAGTTAATATATTTGCATGAATATCTATATGATTGATACGAACAAAGATATATGTAGGCTACATTGTGATGGGTACAGGACAAGGGAGAATAAGATATGTGCAGTGTGCACGTATATTCTTTGTGTGCACTCGCATAATATGTGAGGTAATATTTCGATTTATGTTGGTGGAAATTGTATCTATTTCAAAGCGTTTCTCCTGTTTCATCCTTCTGCCAGCGGAGTCGCAGTTGACATTTCTCCAGTTTCTATGCTTACGCATGGATCACACTGTGCGTAGCCTAGAGGTGCGCAGTTTTTATAAATCCCAAAATTGCGGGAAAATTAGCTTACGCACCTTAGTGTGCGTACGCAAGCTTTATAAATGAGGCCCCTGGAGTCTGCACACGCTGTGTAGGAACATGAAGTTGTCAGAGTGTGTTGTTATTACAACAAATTTCAGCAAATGGATACCTAATCAATGTGTTATGATTAACAATCGGCATATTTTCTCAAATGGAGACGTAATCAACGTTGAGTATTCATGTTCTACGTACCTTAACTGTCACTCACTGTCTTGCTCAACAGTTGTAATTCCATGATCAGTCAGAAGTAAGATACATTATAACCACTTTTGTTTGAATGAATAAACAACTGCTATGGAGGAAATCATGGGAAAATTAAAATACATAACATGAATATACAAATACATAACATGAACTCACCATTCTCATCATCTGTCTCCACCAATTCATCTTCTCCTTGCTCTTCTTTCATTATTACATCTTCATCCTCCACTTCCTCTTCTTCTTCTCCTTCCTCTCGTTCCACAACTTCATATTCTCTTCCCTCTTCTTTCACCATCACATCTTTAATCTCTTCCTCCTCTTCTTCTTCTTTCACCATCACATCTACCATCACTTCATCCTCTCCTCCTTCCCCTTCCTCCTCTTTCACCATCACATCTACCATCTCTTCATCCTCTCCTCCTTCCTCGTCCTCCTCTTTCACCATCACATCTACCTTCTCTTCCTCTTCTTCTTCTTTCACCATCACATCTTTCTCCTCCACTTCCTCCTCTTTCATGACCACGTTGACTTCCAGTGTTTGACTGCAGTATTCCAGCTTCACGGCCACCATCTTTGGACCCCACGTTGTGCTTTTCTGGACTGAAGCAGGAACTCTGTGGACTTGGGTTCAGAAACAGTAGCTGTGAGGTGGATCTGTGTATTGAAAACAAATGAAGCACAAACAGTCAAGGATGCATTTCAGTTTGTTGAGTCATTTTCGATCATATAGATTAGGGATGCTCCGATCAATAGGCCAGCAATCTGAATCGGATTATATTCAGTAAAAATATGAGATTGGGGAAATCCGATAATGCTTTCTAGTCCCCGATCACAACAACCGATCAATGACGCAAACAACCTGAGCCAATTCATTGTCGCCTGCTCATTAACCAAAGCGAGCCACTCTCGCATGCTTGTTAAACAAAAATATGTCGGCGGTGTGTGTGGTGTTATGTGTTTATATTAGGACATTAGGACTCCAGTTCCCAGTATGCACCGGGAGAGATGAGCATGCACATTAGTCACAGATACGTGAATGTTAGCCTACCTGTTGTAGCCTAACCGGAAAGTTGGCATTTTGTAAATAAAAAGAAGGCTTAAACCTACGCCTAGTTTAGAATAGAAATACAAACATAACAGTGTGGAAGTACTATTAAGTGTGTGAGACAGATGTCACCTGCAATCTGTACAAGGATAAAATACCTTGTGGGGGAGCTAAGGTAAAATCCTTCAACACAACCAATTTAATAAGGCACTAGAAGTTGCATCGCATAGAGGAGCATGGCGAGTTTGAAAAGTTGACTGCGGAGATTGAGAAGAAAAAGGCAGAGAAACGCCCGCTAACACAAACCACTATAGAGACCCACAGACCTTTATACCTTTTCACAGTGACGCCTCATAAAACGGTTATTTGCATAGCTCACATTCCTAGCTGTTCCTGCATCCTCTCGAAAACATCTGTGATCTCTGATTAACCCCCATTTGTCTCCAGGGTCTCATGCCTTCCCAGACACATCATGTTTCCTTTTGCAAAGGTGGAGGGCATCATAAACAAAGATGACCTCCCCTGGGCTGACACCCTGAACCCAAATGGTGCTGAACTCCTATCATGTCAAGAGATCATGAGATCATTTCAACATGTAGGCTACAATTCAACACAACTTGAGCTCTTCAACACTGTACACATTTTAACCCAATTGAAAGAGAAATCCACCATAGAGGAGATGTATTTAATGTAAACTAACTATTAAAGTTAGCAAGCAAGTAACAAGCTAGCCACTCATCTAAAATACCACTCTGAGATGTATTTCATGTAAACAAGCTAACCATTATATTATTTGTTTATACAATTATATTGTATTCAGTGTTTCCCCTAGGTTTGCTGCCTTGGGGGGGTGGCATGGACCTTATAATTATAATTGAATATTGGATTGCTGTGGGCAATGCTGTCAGATAATGTCATTTTGACTTTACTCTCACCTGAAAAGAAAATCGTATGTCCAACTATAAAAAACAGACATTTCCAATGCTTCAATCCACTGTCCATGTACTGTAAATATGCCATTATGGTATTACCATAAAGCCCAATTCTGGCAGAATAAGAAAGATAGTATATCTACTTTAAGTAAAATAATAAAGTGATAGCTCTTTAGCTGGCATGTGTGCAGCAGACTAGCTCATCTAGCTAGTTAGCTTGCTAGTTCTTTGACACTATTTACACACCATGGAACTATAATCAGACACTTTCTAGTCACAATAATAACGACCAATTTGAACCAACTTGCTCTGTTAGAACACTCAGCAATTATTTACTAACGTTTCAACTTGCTTACTTTCCATCTGCAGACATCTCACCCTGCACACACTCGCGCACAATCTTGTAATATTCTCCAACGCGAAGCGACGTGTGGAGATAGTTCTGGCTATGTGAAGTGTGGAGATAGTTCTGGCTATGTGAAGTGTGGAGATAGTTCTGGCTATGTGAAGTGTGGAGATAGTTCTGGCTATGTGAAGTGTGGAGATAGTTCTGGCGATGTGAAGTGTGGAGATAGTTCTGGCTATCTGAAGTGTGGAGATAGTTCTGGCTATGTGAAGTGTGGAGATAGTTCTGGCTATGTGAAGTGTGGAGATAGTTCTGGCTATGCGAAGTGTGGAGATAGTTCTGGCTATGCGAAGTGTGGAGATAGTTCTGGCTATGTGAAGTGTGGAGATAGTTCTGGCTATGTGAAGTGTGGATCTTCAATTCACCCTTCTTAATATGTTTTTTAAAATTTGTTTTAATTATTTGTATTGTATTTTATTCTCCTTGGAATGATACATGCACTCCATACACCGCAGTCACATGTAATTCCAAGTTTATGAATTGTAAAACATCTGGAACATCTGTAATCAAGACACCAGATGTTTCAATTCATAAATACCCTATTAATAATAGTAGTAATAATATTTGTTTATAATAGTGCTAATAATAATCATCCTAATACCTTGTCAAATCATTGAACCCCTCTTGTCAATTGCTCAAGTAATACTTTATTATTCATTAAGTGATGGTAAAAATGCCAGCACATGGATATATATATATACGTATATAAATATATATCATCCCATAAGTGGGTAAAATTGATAGAATTAAGAAATTAAAGAAATGAATTAAAATCATCAAGTAATTTAAAAGTCATACTAAATGTTTAAAAATAAATAAAAGGAAATTAAATGAATGACCAACCTTGTTCTTCCCATACTCTGCCTATCTGATATATACAGTATATCTCAAAAGTGAGTACACCCTTTAGATTTTTGCAAATATTCTGTTATATCCTTTCAGGGGATAACATTATCCTACTGAAACTTTGATATAACTTAAAGTCAGGGTTCCCACACTTTTTCACCAATGATTTTCCAAAACTTTTCCATAACTTTTCCATAATATTTTACCTAATTTCCATGACTTAGTTTATAGAGCGCAATAATGAGCCTCAGCAGTGTAGCAAAAATGTAGCATGGTTAATGTAAGGGAAGTTGTGTCTATCCAACATTACCACCTATCCTGGGGCATTGCGCAATGGCGTTGGAGTCTATGGCACCCATACAGGTGCAGTGCAATAAATTAGAATATCGTGGAAAATTACTTGGATTCTGTGCCTCTCCGCTCTTCCTCCAGCCCCGACCAAATGAACATACTTTTCAGAAGGCCGACATTTCTGTATTACATTTTTTTTTATTGGTTTTATCATTCTAATTTTTCTGAGATACTGACAGACAACTTACAGCTCATTCGTTTTCATGAGCTGTAAGCCATAATCATCACAATTACAAGAAATAAAGGCTTGCAATATGTCACTTTGTGTGTAATGAATCTATAGCCTATTATATGAGTTTCACTTTTTGAATTGAATTACTGGAATAAATTTACTTTTCTTTTTTACTTACATGCTTTTCCATGATATTCTAATTTATTGAGCTGTACCTGTATTCTTGTATTCAATTATGCATTGAAGTGAATGTAGCATTTATCAACAAACAACAACAAATAACCAAATGCTACAGTATTTACATGCTCAAGAAAGCAAAAACATTGAAGAGGTAACAGATGGCATTTAATATATTCAAGACAATCAGATATTCAACAATTACAAATAATTGTTCACTTCAGTAGCTCACATGAATGAATGGTCTTTATTGTCATTGCTACAGTACAGGTACCAAACAACGACATTTAGGAGGGGTGGCTCCCCTGGTGTTAGGAAAGAAAAAAACACTTTAAAAAAAACACAAGAAGGGAAGGAGCTGGTTTACATAAATAAAGGCTATGTACACTATCCACTATGCTATACTGTACAGATAGACGACTAGGGTTGTCATATTGCACATAGTGTTATTGCACATTTATTTAAAGTGTCGCAGTTTGCAGGCTTGAAATGTACATATTTGTGCCTCAGCACTACACCTGTTTTTTCAGTCCAGCAGCTGCCATCAATCCGTCCAGACTGTCCAGGGCCCAGAACCTAGGTCTTTGCTGTGTTCAGGGCCTGGACGGCCCTGGGGTAGAAGCTGTTCTTCAGTCTGTTTGTCCTTGCGGCCATGGTCCTGAACCGCCTTTTCGAGGGCAGCCGGGTAAAGTGTTCGTACCCAGGGTGGGTTGGGTCCCTGGAGATCTTGGAGGCCTTCCTGAGACAGCGTGTGTTGTACAGCTCTTCCAGAGAGGGGAGGGGGGCGCCGGTGATCTTCTGGGCTGTTCTCACGACTCTCTGTAGCGCATTTCTCTCCGCGGTTGTGCAGCTGGAGAACCAGTTGCAGATGCCGTAGGTGAGGATGCTCTCCACTGCGCTGCGGTAGAAGGTCACCAGTATCTCCTGCTTGCTGTGTTCCTTCCTGAGGACTCTCAGGATGTATTGCCGCTGTTGTGCCTTCTTGATGGTGGCTTTTGTGTTGTCCTTCCAGGTCAGGTCATCCTGCATGTGCACCCCCAGGAATCGGAGGGTTGAGACTCTCTCCGCGCTCTCTCCGTCGATGAGCAGGGGCTGGATCTCAGACTTTTTCCCCCTGAAGTCTACGATGATTTTCTGGGTAACGTTACCCGTTACAATGGCTGTTAAACGTATAATTCATGTATAGTACCGGGGTTGTTGCGTGCAAAGATAGAAGAGATATACAAGCTATCAGCACACTGCGCTGAGGTGCATAGTAGCTTATAGATCTGTTCCTTTTAGAACGTGCCGCAGCCTGCACACATTTATGACGTAGCCTAGTGTGTTGACAACTGACAGCGTGGCGGCGTTTCTCAAAACAAATCAAACCATGGCGGATGATGATGAACAGCGTACATTTACTTTCCACGGCTGGAAGTATCGACACTATTTTGACTTTGTGTCTGTCAAGGATGCCAAAAATATTAATCTCCGTTGCAAACTTTGTGCGGGAAGAAAACTACTGTCTTGCGCGAAAAATACTACATCCAACCTGTTGAAGCACCTGGAAAAGGCCCACGACAAAGTTAAACTGGTTGCGAAAGCCCCTGCCGTTTAAAACATCAGAGTGTATTTTATATAGGCTACAGTACAGACTGCCACACTGTGAAAATCCTAACGTTTGAAAAGTCAGAGAGACTGCTGCTTTATTTTGTATTTTGTTTGCACTTATTCCGTTTGCACTTATTCAGTTTATTATTCCAATAAATTGGATTCAGTTCAAGAAAAGGAGCTGGCTAAACCGTTGTGTTGTTGTACATATTTTTGCGGGTGGAAAGGGGGAAAGTAATATGTAATATAAAAGTAAAGTAATATTATTACTCTTGATTCCAAGTAATAAGTAATATAAGGATATTACTTTCCTAAGGAGTAATATGTAATAACTAATATATTACTCTACTAAGTAATATTGCCCAACACTGGTTATCATATATAATTTTAGGAGACTTAGGGCCGGTTTCACAGACAAGGCTTAAGCCTAGTCCTAGACTAAAAAACATCTTCAATGGAGATTTTACATTGAAAGTGTGATTTAGTCCAGGACTAGGCTTAAGCCTTGTCTCTGAAACCGGCCCTATGTGTATTTCAAAATGACCACAAAAGCAACATACAAAATAAAACAAAAAACAGTTCTAAAATCATGTATTGATTACAAACTGTAAAGAATGAGATAGAAGACTTTTGGATGTTGAAAATTGTTCTATGAGGCCTTAGGTATAAATACACTAAAATAAAACACTCCACACAAGTATATAACTATAGACAAAACTGTTAGCTCAGTTCACAGACGTTTTTGGACAGAATTCACATTTCAAAGCAGTTTCTTATTCATTTCTTTGTATGTGTCTGAAAGCCCTGTGGAGGACATGGTGCGTTCTGGTCTGCAGGTGCAGCTAGACTGTGGACAGAAACTAAACAATGGTCCTTTTGAAGCCAACTGGCCCAGATTTATTTCCTGCTAAGGGACTAAGCAATAATAAGAATATAAGAACATCAAAACTAATGAACCTCCTCCCTTCTCCAGGCCACATTACTATACTGACCCCCAGCAGTGTTTTTCATCTCTTGTCTTCTCTCCTCACCACGGCATCGCGAACTATACAAACTAATTATTATAGGCTATACGATAGCCAGCAAGTAGGACGAATCTGCAAATCACATGGATAGGCTGTGATTTACAAAAAGATCTACCTACTGCCGATCATTATTATGTAGCATTAGCGAACAAGCAAGTTAGGTGGCATCGCACTACATGAAAACATTACCTCCGATTGGCTCGTCGATATAGAGACTTCTGGTTGGTCTAGACGCGGGGGTGGGCTCTACTTGTAGCTACAATGTAAGTTTCACCATACAATTTATTGTTCCTATGCAGAACGAGAGCGAAGTTATTATACAACAGTGTTCGTTCCATGTCGCCGGCGACATGCTCGGTGAACATATTTTAAACACAATGTATATTTCCAAAACTTTTCCAAAACAGTCAAGTTAATTCCATAACTTTTCCAGACTGGAAAATAGTTTTTCAAATTCCATAACTTTTCCAGGAATTTCATGACCGTGGGAACCCTGTAAAGTAGTCAGTGTGCTGCTTGAATAACAGTATAGATGTATTGTCCTTTGAAAATTACTCAGTACACAGCTGTTAATGTCTAAACAGCTGGCAACAAAAGTGTCCTAATTGTGCCCAATGATGTTGTTTTCCCGCCCTGGTGTCATGTGACTCGTTGGTGTTACAAGGATTCAGGTGTAAATGATAAGCAGGGCTGTTAAATTTGGTGTTTTGGGCACAATTCTCTCTGAATGCTGGACAACATGGCACCTCATGGCAAGGAACTCTGAGCGGCTGAAAAAAAGGATTATTGCACTTCACAAAGATGGCCTTGGCTATAAGAAGATTGCCAACACCCTGAAAATGAGTTGCAGCACAGTGGCTAAGATCATACAGCGGTTTTCCAGGACAGGTTTCACTCGGCACAGGCCTCGCCAGGGTCGACCAAATAAGTTGAGTCCACGTGCTCAGCGTCATATCCAGAGGTTGGTTTCCAAAAATAGACGTGCGAGTGCTTCCAGCATTGCTGCAGAGGTTGCAGAAGTGGGATGTCAGCCTGTCAGCGCCCAGACCATACGCCGCACACTGCATCAAATCGGTTTGTATGGCCGTCGCCCCAGACAGAAGCCTCTTCTGAAACCGATGCATAAGAAAGCCCGCAAACAGTTTGCTGAAGACAATGAATCCAAGAACATGAGTTACTGGAACCATGTCCTGTGGTCTGATGAGACCAAAATAAATCTGTTTGGGTCAGATGGTGTCCGGCGTGTGTGGCGGCACCCTGGTGAGGAGTACCAAGACAAATGTGTTTTGCCTACAGTCAAGCATGGTGGTGGCAGCATGGTCTGGGGCTGCATGAGTGCTGCCGGCACTGGGGAGCTGCATTTCATTGAGGGACACATGAATTCCAATATATACTGTGACATCCTGCAGCAGAGCATGATCCCCTCTCTTCGTAAACTGGGCCGTAGGGCAGTTTTCCAACATGATAATGACCCTAAACACACCTCCAAGATGACAACGGCCTTGCTGAAGAAGCTGAAGGTTAAGGTGATGGACAAGCAAAGTATGTCTCCAGACCTAAACCCAATTGAGCACATGTGGGGCATCCTCAAGAGGAAGGTGGAGGAGTGCAAGGTGTCCAACATCTGTGCGCTCCGTGATGTCGTCATGGAAGAAGATTCCAGAAGCAACCTGTGCAGCTCTGGTGAATTCCATGCCCAGGAGGGTTAAATCAGTGCTAGATAACAATGGTGGTCACACAAAATATTGACACTTTGGGCACAATTTAGACATGTTCACGATGGGGTGTACTCACTTTTGTTGCAAGCTGTTTAGACATTAACAGCTGTGTACTGAGTAATTTTCAATGGACAATACATCTATACTGTTATTCAAGCAGCACACTGACTACTTTAAGTTATATCAAAGTTTCATTAAGATAGTGTTATTCCCTGAAAGGATATGACAGAATATTTGCAAAAATCGAAAGGGTGTACTCACCTTTGAGATATACTGTATACAAAAATAATGGAGAAGTTCGGCTTTGACCGATGCCCTAATTTCTCCTTTCAGCCACCAGCCTGTATCCTCAGAGTTGAAATCGGCCCTCGGCAGAGCCTCGTTTCACTTCCCCAATACAAGTGAAGGCGGTTCCAAAAATAATCCAAGTCTGAGACCAAGTATTATTCAGTAAGAAACCCTTTACGTTTTACAGCCCAATTGGCTGGGATCACTCCAAACTATTAGCTACTGTTACAGACTTGTATGTTTTGTATTATGTCCTGTGTCTGTTTTTGTTTTGCTTCTGTCTGTCTCCCCCTAGGCGAAGTGGTCTGCATGTGGTTCATCCCCTATTGGTTATTGGTTCCTGTCCATCATCTTTGTCTCGTCAGCCCTCACCTGTGTGTCAATCAGCAATCATCCCAGGTCAACCAATCCCAGAAGAACATCTCCTACTTAATGTGTGTTTGTCATGTGTAGCGAGAGAGAGAAGTGGCGGTGTTTTGTTTGAGAGAGTTTGAGATATTGAGATTGGTTTTGTTTGGACTAGTTGAGTCCTGTTACTAGAAATTGTTTCTTTTGTTCATAGCTGTGGTTTACAGGGTTCCCACACTTTTTCACCAATGATTTTCCAAAACTTTTCCATAACTTTTCCATAATATTTTACCTAATTTCCATGACTTAGTTTATAGAGCGTAATAATGAGCCTCAGCAGTGTAGCAAAAATGTAGCATGGTTAATGTAAGGGTAGGTGTGTCTATCCAACATTACCACCGCATTAACACCCAGTCATGGGTGTGTTTTGGGCGTCTTCTCAATCAACCCAATCAGCGTGGCAGGTGCCATTCCCTTTAAGAACCGGCTGCGTTGAGTCATTAGCGCTATGCTATTATGGAAGTCCTAAGAAGGAGGTCAGCGCGCTTCTCTGCAGAAGAAAGTAACAAGCTCGTGCATGATTATTTTCTGAATAAACACGGCAATACCTCCGCTTGTGAGTTGAGAAGTATTACAGAGGGGTCGCTGGAAGACTGCAGGAATGACAGATGTTGATGTCATTATATTACGCACGGCATGCTCGTACTGTATGTGCACAGTATGCGGAGGCAACATACTGTACAGCGCTGGCCTCTCCCTTCTGAAATAAAGCATTTATACTGTGACCGTAATTGACGTCTTGCCGTGGAGCCACGTGCGTGTTCATGTGTGCCCACATGCATGCGCAAACCGCGGAGGCGCGCTCGTGTTTCAAAACGTGCATGAAGTCTAAACTTATGAACTTTTCAAACCACTTCTTATCGCTAGGAGCAAAGTCAGATCGCATAATAGCAGGGGCGCCTAGTGCACTTCATTAACATATGAACACTCCCACAATGAGTAATATATGCACGGGAGTTTTACGTCTTATGTGTGGGCGCCTATCGACACCTGCATAATAGCAGTAGCGCGTATGAAGCGCATAATAAGGGTGGCGGTAGGTCTTAACCTGGCGGTGCGTCTTAATTAAGACTTAAGACGGCAAGTTAAGAAGTGCATAATAGGGCCCACTGACTCATTCACTTGATTTGCAGTGACAAGGGTTTGCAGGACTCTTTTCATTTTGATCACACACTGCTCTTTGTGAGCAACCATCTGGGATCTAGACACTGCCCCCAGGGGTCTATTGTTCTATTTTCCCAATTTTAATAATTTTAATTTGTAATAAGCTTATGTAATCCCAAATGGAACTATCAAGTGTTGCATGTCATTGTATTCAGCGCAAAATGCTCTTTTGTGGTATGTTATCATATATAATTTTAGGAGACTGTGTATTTCAAAATGACCACAAAAGCAACATACAAAATAAAACAAAAAACAGTTCTAAAACTTTACAATATGTATTGATTACAAACTGTACAGAATGAGATAGAAGACTTTTGGATGTTGAAAATTGTTCTGAGGCCTTAGGTATAAATACACTAAAATAAAACACTCCACAAAAGTATATAACTATAGACAAAACTGTTAGCTCAGTTCACAGACGTTTTTGGACAGAATTCACATTTCAAAGCAGTTTCTTATTCATTTCTTTGTATGTGTCTGAAAGCCCTGTGGAGGACATGGTGCGTTCTGGTCTGCAGGTGCAGCTAGACTGTGGACAGAAACTAAACAATGGTCCTTTTGAAGCCAACTGGCCCAGATTTATTTCCTGCTAAAGGGACTAAGCAATAATAAGAATATAAGAACATCAAAACTAATGAACCTCCTCCCTTCTCCAGGCCACATTACTATACTGACCCCCAGCAGTGTTTTTCATCTCTTGTCTTCTCTCCTCACCACGGCATCGCGAACTATACAAACTAATTATTATAGGCTATACGATAGCCAGCAAGTAGGATGAATCTGCAAATCACATGGATAGGCTGTGATATACAAAAAGATCTACCTACTGCCGATCATTATTATTTAGCATTAGCGAACAAGCAAGTTAGGTGGCATCGCACTACATGAAAACATTACCTCCGAATGGCTCGTCGATATAGAGACTTCTGGTTGGTCTAGACGCGGGGGTGGGCTCTACTTGTAGCTACAATGTAGGTTTCACCATACAATTTATTGTTCCTATGCGGAACGAGAGCGAAGTTATTATACAACAGTGTTCGTTCCATGTCGCCGGCGACATGCTCGGTGAACATATTTTAAACACAATGAATATTTCCAAAACTTTTCCAAAACAGTTAAGTTAATTCCATAACTTTTACAGACTGGAAAATAGTTTTTCAAATTCCATAACTTTTCCAGGAATTTCATGACCGTGGGAACCCTGGGTTTAGTGTGTTGATGACCCCTGTTTTCTCTTTTCCTCGCCAAGGGAGAAGGGCTAGGTAAGATACCCTGGGGTATACACTCTGCATCACGTAGATAACCACTGTCTAGAAACATTAGGTAAGAAGCGAGCGGGTGTCACGCCCCGTAATTCTGTAGCAGGTAGTTTACTAGCTAAAAAGAGGAAGTTCTCCTCTCCCGGAGACCATCTGATCAAGAAGGGGAAAGTTACTTGCTCTTACGCCTAGTGAGCTTATTTTAGTAAAAGGGGAACTCCTTTGTCCTCAAGCTCCGTCCCTAGTTCAACATTGTTTTAATCAACAACAAGATAGCGCACACATCTCAAGTCTCAGCTACATCACATTGGTCCTATCTCACATTTCTTATACATCTTGCAACACAATCAACCCCATTCTAGTGGGTATCTTGGATATGTTGATTTCTCTCAGAATATATGTGTTCAACGTTTCACTTCCTGATTCTATTCCTATGCAAGCAGGTCCACATTTCATAGCAAATCGGTCTGGCAGATCATGGCAGAAACATTCATCATTGCAGAGTCATTGGTGGTAAACCCAGGTTAATCATGGGGAACAGCTCGATGTCATAGTTCAAGTCCGGACCCAATGCTGGCATTGGATCCACCTCGGACGGAGGTGGGGTCTGCTCATCGTTGCCCTCTGGTGGTGTTATAATGACCTGTGGCAGGGTGGACTGCTCGATGCCTCCCTCTGGTGGCAAGAACCATGGAGTGTTCTTCAAAAACCACTTATCCGGTGTGGTGAACATCACACACTCCTGCAGATTCTTCCTCTCTGATGCTTCTTCAGGCTATCTGCATGACTGAAACTCTTCCCACACTCGGAGCACTGGTATGGTTTCTCTCCTGTGTGTATTCTCTGGTGTATCTTTAGGTCTCCTGCCCGTTTGAAACTCTTCCCACACTGGAGGCACTGGTATGGTTTCTCTCCTGTGTGTATTCTCTGGTGTGTCTTTAGGTTTTGTTCCCGATTGAAACTCTTCCCACACTGGGAGCACTGGTATGGTTTCTCTCCTGTGTGAATTCTCAGGTGGCTCTTTAGGTGTTGTTCCCGATTGAAACTCTTGCCACACTGTGTGCACTGGTATGGTTTCTCTCCTGTGTGAATTATCAGGTGTCTCTTTAGGACTCCTGCACGATTGAAACTCTTCCCACACTGTGAGCACTGGTAAGGTTTCTCTCCTGTGTGTATTCTCTGATGCTGCTTCAGGTTTCCTGCACTCTTGAAACTCTTGCCACACTGGGAGCAGTGGTGTGTTTTCTCTCCTGAGTGTCTGTGTTGTTTATGGTTTCCTGATGTGGTGGAGCTGGGCTCGCTGTCTGAACCTGGGTTGGAGCTCTGCTCATCTGTAAGAATATGAACATATACAGGGTTACAAACACATTTTGTGCAAAACATTGAGCAAAGTTGTCAAAAAGAAGAATATTATTTTAAATAGATATATAACTATAGTTTATATCAAGAGGGGAAAAAACACTGGATAAGGTTTAGCAGGTCGTACAACATATTTTTACGCAATGATCGATGCATGCGCTCTACTTTTCCCTGACTCTGTGGATGATAAGGGGCACTTTGAATGATCTTCACTTTAAGGGACTGCATGAGTACCCTCACAGCACCATGGAACTCTTTACCTTGGTCATGTTGTATTATTTTCGGAGGTCCATGTTCAGTGTAGATCGAATTCAAGTGGTTAGCTATTTCTCTGCTAGTTTTCCCTTTCAGTGGCTTAAGCCAGACATATCTACTGAAGACGTCTTGCACTGTTAGAATGTATCTGTATGAGGCTTTGCCATACCATACTTTCCAATTATTCATATCCACAAGGTCAATCAAGATCAATCAATCCTACTCCTTTTCGGACATGTTAAGTAAATAGTGTTTTTTGTTTTGTTTAGTTTTTTCTTGTTTTTGTTTTGTTTTTTGTTGTTATAACTATTTATTTTTTCACATGTTCGAAATAAAGCTTTCATTCATTCATTCATTCATTCAATCTGGTGTCTGGTATGTACTTCTTTGGCATTGATTGGCTTCAGGATGGGCTTGTTCAAAAATCTGGCATGAAGGTGTTGGTAAGATTCGCATGTATCTAGAGCACCCCGAATCCTGTCCTCACTAATGCCTGTGTAGTGTTCCTTAAGCCGCACCTTAAGTTTTCTTGCCCCAGAGCCTTTTGTTTCCTCTAATCCTTTCATCACCAGTGTTGGGATAGAGCCTTTCTGAGCAACAATCTTCCCATTGAAAAGGACAGTCTGGCCATCATCATCCAAGGAAAACTTGTCTCTGTTCCTCCAAAACCTGATTATAGCATTGCGTTGTACTCTTGTTCGACTTGCAACTGGGACATTGAACTTGCCTTTCAACAATTTGAGAATGACATCGTAGCTCTCCTCATCCAATGGGTGTTGACCATAGCCCATGCACATGGGCAAGAGGGCCAGGAGCAAAATCAGCCCTAGCCTCATTGCAATAATTCTGTGAAATAAATGTTCAATGTCAATATGTTTAATCTCTTCCTTGTGTCTTAATGCTAACTTTTAAAAGACGTTTTACAAGTTGGCTTTAGACATAAACATTGTGTGTAGATTACAATCTGCGCGGGAAATGGTGGGGCCGACGGGGCTCACCCGCTGTGCCGACGGACCACGATGCCGACGGACCACGATGCCGACAGTTTATTAGCGGATTTCTGCGAGAGCTGACTGACGGACCACGATGCCGACAGCTCTCAAGTTACGGTACATGTGGGAAAACTAGGGTTAGGGTTAGGTACTAGGGTGCTACGGTTAAGGTTAGGGTTAGGGGTAGGGTTAGGGTTAGGGATAGGGATAGGGATAGGGATAGGATTAGGGTTAGGGTTAGACATGCCAGCATGTACCAAATCGACGTAGCACCTAACCCTAACCCTAGTTTTCCCACATGTACCGTATTCCTGCACTTAGAATTGACAAACCCCGTCCACTGATTCAGGACCGCGGACAGCACAGGGAGTGGGAGTGTATCAGACTCGCCTTAATGACAACCCCGTCCGCTGATTCAGGCCCGCGGACAGCACAGTATTTTTTATTTAGATATGAGTGGATATAGTTTGTTAAAGAGAGGGCTGAGAGAGAAGCGGAGAGCATTCACATGCAGGGAGGGCTGTCGGCACAACGGTCCGTCGGCATATTGACGGGGCCCACGATACAAAAGCCCACGATACAAAAGTCCTCATGTGTGGGGTCTCTATCAGATACAAAATCTGTTAAGATTTAGGAAATGTTTATATGTGTACCATGCTTTAAGCTTAAAACTTAAGATCAGACTTCCGGTGATGGCGGCGTGCTGAGAAGATGTGGTTTTCTCACCTCCACTAAATCTTCAACCATTTCTGTTACAAACCTAGCTAAATTCAACGAAAATCAGCCATACCACTTGTAAAATATGTCATCTATACAAGGGAAATCGAGTAAAGTCCGAAAGAACCTAAAATTTTAAATGATGGACTTCAGCTCTCCTAAAAACAAGGACGATGCTAAGGCTAACTCGAGCAGCGCGGGGATCGCAGAAACTGCCGAGGAAGAAGGGGGAAAATATGACAGGATTCTGGAAGCTATCAGAGAATTGAGGTCCGAGTCTGCAAACCGACATGAAGACATTTTGGTCGCAATTGATGGACTGAGGAAAGATATGGGAGAATGTACGGAACGAATTACACATGCAGAGGTCCGTATTTCCAACACGGAGGATGAGGTGACTGTCCTCCAGGCTAAGGTCCACTCTCTGGAGGGAAAGAAGCAAGAGCTGGAAGACAAGGTGACAGACCTAGAGTCAAGAGCCAGGCGGTCTAATCTGAGACTCGTTGGCCTGCGGGAGGGAGAGGAGGGAGACGACGCCTGCACCTTTCTCGAGAGTTGGATACCGGAGACACTGGGGCTAGCAGCACTAAGATCCAAAATTACACTGGAGAGAGCTCATCGCATTGGCCAGAAACGGGAGCGCAACGCGCCTCCGAGAACGATGATCATGAAATTCCTGAACGACAGAGATAAGGTGACCGTATTAAGAGCAGCCAGAGCCCAAAAACTAATCCTACACAAGGACAAACCAGTACGTTTTTACCCCGACCTAGCGACAGGAGAACACAAGAAGCAGAAGGAATTCGACTCGGCCAGACAGAAATTACGCAGCATGGGGATAAAACATGGCATGTTGATCCCGGCTAGATTGCTGGTGACACACAAGGACAAAACACAAACTTTTGGCACACCGACAGAAGTGGAAAGTTTCATCAAACGAATCCAAGAAGAGAACGGGAGTGGGTGAGTATATGAGACACTACTACTGGCTTTGATAACGAGCAACGTCATGTTAGACCTCTAACACTGGTTTATATTGTTCTTTCTTGTTTTTTGTATAAATTGTCAATTGTAAATATGTTCTGTCTTGTCTTGTGGTTATGTGTGTTCATGTCATGTACAATGTGTGTATGTTTTTTGACACTGTTTATGAGCTGTACCGACAACAAATTCCACCGACCTAGGTCGTGTGGTCATTAAACTATTCTTCTTCTTCTTCTTCTTCTTCTTCTCTTTTTTCGTATATGTTTGTTTGCAAACCAGTTAAACTGTGTTTAACTCTAGGTGATTTAACATACTATTCTGTTTTCGGAGAGAATATTGGGATCATTCAGTTGAGAGTAGCTCAGAAATTATCACGTTAAGACTCAATGTCCCAAAATGCACTACTCGAACACAGTTCACCGTCAACAATGATTCAATGCTACGCTAGACCCATAACACGGGTTTACAATGTTATTTCACAGTTATTAGTTTCTTCAAGTTACATGAAACAAGTTGAATTGTGTCTATTTAAGCGATTAATATGCCAATGTGTTTCCCTTGAGGATATTAGAGTAGATCGGTCGGTCAAAAAGTAAAAAAAAAAAGTACACTAAAACTCATAATCCCACAATGCACTATTCGAGCAGCACTGTTTCCTGAACAACGGAGATAGAATGGAGAGAAAACAGCCCCGAACCTCAGATCAGATTGGCAACATATCGTTATTAAAGTGGTGAATCTAAATGATAAATTACATAATACATAATGTCAATTATGATAATTATAATACATTATATGCCAAATGTATTCTTCTACTTTTTATTTTGGTTACTAAATTCAACCAGGGGGCCAGGAAACTTTCACAATAGGGCACGTTAAGCACTGTGTATGTGGGTGGGTGTATGTCTGTGTGTATGTATGTATGCTATACTATAACAGCAACACCCCATAACATGCCGCTCAAACTCTGGTTATTTTCAGGGTGTAAACTGCTGATCCACATTCTTTAGTTATTCTAATACAAAATTCACAATGGGCTTCTATACTTAACATTTAGTGGTGGTTGACCAATATACCAACTTTGTTAATTAGGTTTTTATTTCACATTTAGTGGAGGGAGAATGTTACTCTTTATAAGGAGATTAATCAGTTCAGCCTCACTACTCCTCACTCGGTGTGGAGTAGTTTTCAGCGTTACGGGAGTGAACAGGTGGGAGGGGGGAATGCTCAGTTCTGGAGCATTGGGGGGGTCTCGGTTAGTTTGTTGAGAGACCCAGTTTGTTTGTTTGTTTTTCTTCGTTTTTCTCTTTTGACCTCTTTTTTCTTTTTTTGTACATTATTGCACAATGATACAAGGAATTTACAAATGTATTGCTATCTATGACTGGTAAATTAGACATCAAGTTCACATCCTGGAACTGCAGAGGGCTACAAAAAATAAAAAAGGTAAAGCAGGTGATGGGGAGATTAAAAAGTATTAATTCCCAAATAATTTTTCTTCAAGAAACACATCTTTCAAAAGACAAAGACATTGGGATTAGGAGGAGGTGGCAGGGTAAGGTATTCTCAGCGCCCTTTAACACTCAAGCAAGAGGGGTCATGACTCTTGTACATAAATCTATTCCTCTTAATGTCACAAAGATAATTGCGGATAAGGCAGGTAGATACCTAATAATTCAAGGCATGCTTCTGACAGAACTTCTCAACCTGGTCAACATTTATGCGCCAAATAATGATGACCCTGAATTTTTCAGTAATTTGTTTTTCACTCTATCAACCCTCAAAGGTCAATATATAATAGCAGGAGATTTCAACTGTACACTAGATCCCTCTAAAGATAGGTTAACACATATTGATAAGTCCCATAATGAATGAATGAATGAATGAATGGTCTTTATTGTCATTGCTATAGTACAGGTACCAAACAACGAAATTTAGGAGGGGTGGCTCCCCCGGTGCTAGGAAAGAAAAAAAAAAGAAAAAAAAAACACAAGAAGGGAAGGAGCTGGTTTACATAAATAAAGGCTATGTACACTATCCACTATACTATACTGTACAGATAGACGACTAGGGTTGTCATATTGCACATAGTGTTATTGCACATTCATTTGAAGTGTCGCAGTTTGCAGGCTAGAAATGTACATATTTGTACATAGCTGCCATCAATCCGTCCAGACTGTCCAGGGCCCAGAACCTAGGTCTTTGCTGTGTTCAGGGCCTGGATGGAAAGCAGAGACATTAAATCTTAGAGATATATGGAGAGACAGAAACCCTGAAGTATTATTCTATTCGTGTTTTTCCAATACACATAAAACATACTCCCAAATTGATTATTTCTTAATTTCTGCAGGCCTGGTGTCTAGAATCAAGGAATGTAATTATGACAGTATTCTGATATCAGATCACGCCCCAAATAATTTGTGTTATGTAGACCCAGGCTTGATAAGGTATACACCAACATCAAGCTTGCTTACAAGGCTAGACCGCTAGCTCATCTAGGCATGTCTGACCATGTGTCAATCCACCTGATCCCAGCCTACACTCCCATGAGGAAAAGTGCTCCCATCACCACTAAGACTGTCAGAACCTGGCCAGTAGGGTCCGCTCCACTGCAGATCTGCCTGAATGACACCTCATGGCAGGAATATGAGCATGAGGACCTGGAACAGTTCACGTCGTCGGTTCTGAACCACATAGTGAACTGCACCAACTCAGCCACCGTGGACAAACGGGTCCGGGTCTACCCCAACACGAAGCCATGGATGACTGGGAAGGTCCAAAAACTGATCAAGGAGAGGGACAACGCCTTCGCCTTCGCAGGGAAGGGCACACTGCTGTACAGCACCACCAGGGCTAACCTAAAGCGCGGCATCCGGGAGGCCAAGGCGGACCACAGAGAGAAGATTGAGGAATGCTTCCTGAGCAACGACTCCAGGCGGGTGTGGCAGGGGGTTCAGCACATGACAAACTTCAGAGCCAACAGGCTCACAGCCGCAGAGGACGACCCCCTGCTGGCGGAAAAGCTGAACTCCTTCTACGCCCGGTTCGACGAGGGGCGAACGGAGGTAACCACAACACAAACACCACTCTCTCCAGCTCTCAGCAGCCTCACCCTCACAGAGCATGAAGTGAGACGCGTGCTGAAGGCGGTGGACCCCAGGAAAGCCTCAGGGCCGGATGGCGTCCTGGGACGGGTACTGAGGGACTGCGCCGACCAGCTGGCCGGGGTTTTCACCAACATCTTCAACCAGTCCCTGTCCCAGGCCACCATCCCACCCTGCCTGAAAACCTCAACTATCATCCCAGTCCCGAAGAAAAGCACGGTGAGCTGCCTAAACGACTACCGCCCGGTGGCACTCACACCAATCATCATGAAGTGCTTCGAGAAACTAGTCCGGGCCCACATAGTCACACGCCTCCCGCCCAACCTGGATCCATACTAGTTCGCCTACAGAGCCCACAGGTCCACAGAGGACGCCATCGCGACGACTCTCCACTCCACTCTATCCCACCTGGAGAGGGGAAACAGCTACGCGAGACTGCTCTTTGTGGACTTCAGCCACATCAGACAGGAGATGCTGGTGGCCTTCTACCGCTGCGCAGTGGAGAGCATCCTCACCTACTGCATCTGCAACTGGTTCTCCAGCTGCACAGCCGCAGAGAGGAATGCGCTACAGAGAGTCGTGAGAACGGCCCAGAAGATCACCGGCGCCCCCCTCCCCTCTCTGGAAGAGCTGTACAACACACGCTGCCTCAGGAAGGCCTCCAAGATCTCCAGAGACCCATCCCACCCTGGGTACGAACACTTTGCTCGGCTGCCCTCGAACAGGCGGTACAGGACCATGTTCGCAAGGACAAACAGACTGAAGCTCAGCTTCTACCCCAGGGCCATCCAGGCCCTGAACACAGCAAAGACCTAGGTTCTGGGCCCTGGACAGTCTGGACGGATTGATGGCAGCTGCTGGATTGAAAATCAGGTGTAGTGCTGAGGCACAAATGTGTACATTTCAAGCCTGCAAACTGCGACACTTTAAATTAATGTGCAATAACACTATGTGCAATATGACAACCCTAGGGTACATAAGGTTGCAGAGAATAGGAAATGTTAGAATAGGTATAGCATAGCATAGAGTACAGCACTGCGTTTTATTTGTACAGTATAGTATAGTGGATAGTGTACATAGCCTTTATTTATGTAAACCAGCTCCTTTCCCTTCTTGTTTTTTTTTTCTTTCCTAGCACCAGGGGAGCCCCCCCTCCCACATTTCGTTGTTTGGTACCTGTACTATATCAATGACAATAAAGACCATTCATTCATTCATTCATTTATACTGCAAAACATGATGGTGTCTCTCTGGTTTCTCAAATATATTGTTAAAGAAAAGGTGTAATAAAATAAAATAATATAAACATGCCTGTACGTCATATACGTGTGAGTTTGTCCCAACATAATACAAGGGTCAAAAGGTCAAATTGTATGACCAAGTGGATTGGGGGAGTAACACAATGGTTAACCCATTTAAACCGGGGGCGCTGTTGCGTTGTTCTACCTTTCAAGCCGGGAAAGCGGATACGTAATTTTGTAGTATGTGTATTTTTTCCACATTCTTCTGGTCTCTTGGCCAATGGAATGCATCAACATATACACGTGGGAGAATCTACTCACGTGCAGATTATAATTTTTTTCACGATATCTTGGCAACAGCAGAGACGTTTCTGAAGTTAGTTCTAAAGGGAGTGATATTGATGATGAGCTGCAACGTTTGCAGGAAAAGCGCTATACAAATAAAAGTTATTACTATTATTATTATGACAATGTTATAACTGATTCGGATGATTTAGAAGGCTTTGAAACGGAATGGAAGACGGACAACTAGCACCGTAATCCTAGGAGGCGTTTCATCACAGCTGGCTGAACTGCGCCCTTCAGTCGCCAGGGCAAGACAGATCGTTAGCCAACTTGTTGAGCCACTAAAGCGACGGTGCAGCCCCCCTTCTCTCCCCCCACCCTCACTCCCTGCCCCCAACTCCCCAAACCACTCAACCCCAAATGAAGATCCTTAATGACATTTGTGTGAACACTGACTCCAGAAAAATCTGTTTTAGTACTACTAGACTGGTTTAAATCCTACCTACAGGACAGAAGCTATTATGTCTCCAATTGGCAACTTTGTGTGCGACCAAATTAAAATGACATGTGGGGTTCCCCAAGGGTCAATCCCCCCTCCTATTCAATCTCTACATGCTTCCATTGGGACGCATCATAAAAAAGAACAAAATTGCCTACCACAAATATGCAGATGACATACATTAATATTTTGCCCTCTCACCGAACGACTATAGCAGGGGTATTCAGCAAAAATTCAACAAGGTCCAGTTAGAGAAAATGTCCTCAAGCAAAGGTCTGGAACATTATAATGTCTAGATTGCGTTATGATTCAGTGCCGTATATATAAACTCCTCAAAAAAAGTTTGGAAACGTTATTTCAGTCGATTCTTCCTCCCCTTTAATAATACCAATGGGTATTGTATTTTATATCGTTGGAAAGCCTTATTAGTCACCTTTACAACGAGGTACAACTTGTGGAATGAGTAACACAGCTAAACGTGTGGGCAGCGGGCCAACATTTTTTGACAAAATCCCCTGCAATATTCTTCTGTTGGTATTCACTCTCGTTTTGAGCTTCAAGTGCTGGCAGGTGTATGTCAGTCACAGGTGTGTGACTGGCACCTGAATGGCACCTAATTGACAGGAATGATATTCTGGGGCCAGTGGCAATCCCATATCTCAAGATTCTGGGACCTAACTCCATCCTCCAGGATGACAATGCTCGCCCCCACAGAGCCAGGATCATCACAGAGCACCTCCAGAATTTGGGAGTGGAGAGGGTGGAATGGCCTGCCGTGAGTCCAGACCTCAACCCAATCGAACACTTGTGGGATCAGCTTGGGTGTGCTGTACGTGCCAGAGTGACCAATGCAACCATGTTGGCTGACTTGCGGCAAATCCTGGTTGAGGAATGGGATGCCGTCCCACAGCAGTGTATGACCAGGCTGGTGACCAGCATGAGGAGGAGGTGCCAAGCTGTTGTGACTGCGTATGGATCTTCCACACACGACTGAGGTCCCTGACAGTGTAAAATGAATAAAGTGTAAAAATGGCCAATATGTGTTGTTTTTTCCTTATTACTGTGGGAGAGTGCAATCATCCAATCCACCAAGCAACTCAAAACGAGAGTGAATACCAACAGAAGAATAAAGGGGATTTTGGCAAATATTTTGGGGCCGCTACCCACATGTTTAGCTGTGTTGTTCATTCCATGAATGCATGATCCCTACAAGTTGTACCTCGTTGTACAGGTGACTAATCAGGCTTTCCAACGATATAAAATACAATACCAAATGGTATTATTAAAGGGGAGGATTAATCAACCAAAATAACGTTTCCGAACTTTTTTGGAGGGGTTTATATATGTTAAGGTACATGTGGGAATACGGTACATGTGGGAAAACTAGGGTTAGGGTTAGGTGCTAGGGTGCTACGGTTAGGATTAGGGTTAGGGTTAGGATTAGGGTTAGGGTTAGACATGCTAGCATGTACCAAGTCGACGTAGCACCTAACCCTAACCCTAGTTTTCCCACATGTACCGTATTCCCACATGTACCGTAACTTATATACATATAGTACATATATATATTAAAGTACAATTCAATAATATTTCAACAATATTGTAGATTTTCACTTTGAAGTGGAGAGATTAATAAATACTAATAAATGTTATTTTCTCATGTAAAATAAGGGCTGTTTTAGACTAGTTTTAGTTTTAGACTATGTCGTTTTAGTTTAGTTTTAGACTATATTGACGGAAAGTTTAGATTATCTTAGACTGTTTTAGACTAGTTTTAGTTTTAGACTATGTAGTTTTAGTTTAGTTTTAGACTATGTAGGCCAGGTTTTGTATTGTATTTGGTTGTGGTGGATGTTGTATGCCTGTGAACAGGTCACACTTGAAAATGAGCCCTTGGGGCTCAATGTGTTTTTTACCTGTATAAATAAAGGTTAAATTAAAAAATTAAAAATTAAAAATAATAATAGGTACATCGCTATCTGCTTGATCTTTTCACAAAACTCTTATTTTTGTTTCCCCTCAAGGAAGGTTTCAGCTACCACTCATGCACTCCGTCAGTAAATGTGTTTTATGTTGACGCAAAACGCAAGCAACTTTAAGGGAACATTCATTAGCACGTTGTTGGGCAGTGAATGAATCAATGTGTTTGAATTCTGGTGGATCGATCATATTGGACTCTGTATCGTGTATTTTCTCTGTCCTCGGTTCAGATTTGAGTGTGTATGTTTCTGCTCAAAAGATGGGTTTAGTCTCGTAACGTTTTACATTTCCGCTTTTAATAATCGCCATGGTCTCCAAACATATCAGACATACAGGGTTTGAACTGAACTGCCCGTGGGAAGAATGAACATGTGAGAGTCTGTCCATTCTTCATTAAACAAGGACAAAACAGAGATAATTGTATTCGGTAAACCTGATAAAAGATCGAAAGTCAGTGCAAAACTTGATTCTCTCTCTAAACTAAAAAACAGGTCAGAAATCTTAGTGTAATTCTAGACTCTAAACTTCAACAGCCACATGAACTCGATAACTAAATCAGCCTACTATCACCTGAAAAACATATAACAAGAATGAGAGGTTTCATGTCCAAATAAGACCTTGAAAAAAACCTCATCCATGCATTTGTTTCGAGTAGACTTGATTATTGTAATGGTCTACTAACAGGCCTATCTAAAGGGGCTGTTCGTAAGCTGCAGCTCATCCAAAACGCAACTGCTAGGGTCCTAACAAAAATGAATACGTTTGAACACATTACACCAATCCTGAGATCCCTACACTGGCTACCAGTCTCTCACCGAAAATGGTCTTGGACCAAAATACATATCAGATGTCCTCCCACCCTATATTCATATCAGATCTCCTCCCTCCCTATATTCATATCAGATCTCCTCCCTCCCTATATTCATATCAGATGTCCTCCCACCCTGTATTCATATCAGATGTCCTCCCACCCTATATTCATATCAGATGACCTCCCACCCTGTATTCATATCAGATCTCCTCCCACCCTATATTCATATCAGATCTCCTCCCTCCCTATATTCATATCAGATCTCCTCCCACCCTATATTCATATCAGATCTCCTCACCCTATATTCATATCAGATCTCCTCCCACCCTATATTCATATCAGATCTCCTCCCACCCTATATTCCCTAAGGCCCCTAAGGTCAGCTGCTGTATCAGGGCTTGACATTAAGCTTTTTCAGGTACTTGTCCTTCGGACAAGTGAACTTATCTTTTACTTGTCCTAGAGCTCAAGTTACTTGTCCAAATCCAAAGATTTTGAAAAAGCAATAATATGAATAATAATATATTATACTCTCACCGGCCACTTCATTAGGTACACCTTTTCAACTGCTTGTTAACGCAAATACCTAATCAGCCAATCATGTGGCAGCAACTCAATGCATTTAGGCATGTAGACATGGTCAAGACGATCTGCTGAAGTTCAAACCAGCATCAGAATGGGAAATAAAGGTGATTTAAGTGACTTTGAACCTGGCATGGTTGTTGGTGCCAGACGGGCTGTTGCGTGATATTATAGTGTCAATATGGACCAAAATCTCTGAGGAATGTTTCCAGCACCTTGTTGAATCTATGCCACGAAGAATTAAGGCAGTTCTGAAGGCAAAAGAGGCAAGGTGTGCCTAATGAAGTCGCCAGTGAGTGTATGTGTATGCAAATAACACATTTGACTACTATTGATTTGATAATGATGTATCCTTAATTTTCAAATGTATTCATTAAACAATATTTTGTAAGTATTTAAAAACGTAGGGGTGATTAGTGATAGTAGTGATTACCCTAACCCTAACCCTTTTAGATTAAGATTGGCCACAAAAGGGATGAATATCTAGGAATATTTACAAAAAATGTTTGTAACTACAGTCCCTCCCCAATGGAAGCAATCTTATTTGCTAGCCTTTGGATAGTATCCTATATTCAAATTGAGAAATCTATCATTAGTGTCATTCTGAAGTTCGTATTGCGATGTGCTGGTCTTAAAACTTCAAATCTAAAATATACGATCACATCGAACTACATGAAAATAAGCGGCATTGAGAAGAAGCGAATATGCGCATGTTCACGTGAATGGCACTAGTGACAGGAGACCCACAACACTATGGCTGCGTTCGTAAACTCGCTCTGGAATCTGATGAGCTCTCATGGAATGCCTTTTGTCCAATCAAATTACTTGGTCTCTTTATGACGTTGAACGCAGTGTGCGCTCTGGCGCTCTGAGCGAATTTACGAACTATGACGATAACGAACTACGAGAGACTGAAATAGCGAGAATGAGGCGCGGCATCGCTTTGCTTGCTATTTTTTTTTTACTATTCAGATCGGAAGGAGGAATTAATATTTGCAGATATTAATACATATTGATTTGTTTTTTTTGTTTTGACTTGTCCATCGGACAACTGCAGGAGGAAGTCCACTTGTCCAAACATAAAATGTACTTGTCCCGGACAAGCGGACAAGCCTTAATGTCGAGCCCTGTGTATGCTCCTGGAACAAACTCCCTGAAGAAATCAAACAGGCACAAACCCTAAACATATTTAAATCTAAGCTAAAAACCTTCATGTTTTGCAGAAGTTATGATTAAACACTTCTATCAATGTCTTTTATCTATGAACTATTGTCTTATTAAATGTTTTATCTATTAACTCTTATATTTGCTTTTATTCAGTCGTTTTTATTTTCTTGCTATGCTCCTCTTGCTGTATTTTAAAATAATGGATGTAAAGCACTTTGAATTGCCCCTGTTGTATGAAATGTGCCATACAAATAAACTTGCCTTGCCACTGGCAGCATTGATTTTACAGCAGTGCAATGACCCTCACCACTATACAACAAAGACTTACCATCCGTGTCTTCAATCTCCACTTCTACTTCGACCTCTTGTTTCACCATCACTCCCTCCTCCCTCATTTCTTCTCCTCCATCTTCTTCTTTCACCATCACACCCTTCTGCATTACAGCTGCACCTCCATCCTCTTCTTTCACCATCACTCTCTTCTCCTCCACTTCTTCTTTCACCATCACACCATTCTCCTCTACATCTTCTTCCTCCAGCTTCACTGCCACCATCTCTGGACCCCACTGTGTGATTTTCAGGGCTGGAGAACCACAGCCAGATCCGGGGGACTCTGTGGACTCTGGTTCATACATGGTTACATGAGCTGAAGAGGACCTGCATCTAGAAACAGTGGAGGCAAAACAGTGCAGAGTCAATTACAAATGACAGTTCACTGAAAGCCCATCTAGACTGACAGGACATGTCCTGCAAATGCAATAATCTATGGATTACTGATTGCATTTCTTTGTAATTAAAGGGTCTGGAAAATAGACATTAAACGGTTCCAATTGTATTTTGTGTCCAAGAAAAAATGACAATAATCTTCTAGTTAGGCTCAACTTCCTGGTCAGACAGAGGGCTGTATGGGCGTGGACTTTGCCCGCTTGACTGGCAGCTCCCTTTCAAGCAAGCTTGCTGCGTTATCATACATGACATTCATCTATTAGATGTGCTTATAGTTCTGCCCTTTAATTACCAACTGTTTAGCTGCTGCTGAAATGTACTGAGCTAATACAATGACTTGGCTAAGATTATAGTTATGCACCTGGCAGTATAATTCATCATATCAATTCAATGACCACCATTAGAATTAGGGATGCACGATATGCATTTTTTCCAACCGATACCGATATTTACCCGCTTCTCGTGGCCGATAACCGATACCGATACCGATATTATTATTATTATTTTATTTTTTCTTTCCTATCACCAGGGGAGCCCCCCTCCCAAATTTCGTTGTTTGGTACCTGTACAATGACAATAAAGACCATTCAGATATAATTTCACAGTTGATAACCTGTAGTTCATGCACACCTGAAGGTAAGAAAGGCTATGTAGTGAGCAAAGATTGATGATTTAATATTCCATAGAGATCTCACCAAATCTAACTTACATCACTATTGTTAACACAACAAAGAGAACACTTCTGACTCTTCAAATGTTCATTTATTATTTCCTCTAACAAACCGAATCTGTTATAGACAGTGCACAATGCTTTTTTTAGCCAAAGTTCATAAAGATCTTATGTTAACCGTAGCTTTAGACAGTATACTGTATGTTTACATGTATATGTTAACCATAGCTTTAGACAGTATACTGCATGTTTACATGTATATGTTAACCATAGCTTTAGACAGTATACTGTATGTTTACATGTACCGTATATGTTAACCATAGCTTTAGACAGTATACTGTATGTTTACATGTATATGTTAACCATAGCTTTAGACAGTATACTGCATGTTTACATGTATATGTTAACCATAGCTTTAGACAGTATACTGTATGTTTACATGTACATGTTAACCATAGCTTTAGACAGTATACTGTATGTTTACATGTACATGTTACCATAGCTTTAGACAGTATACTGCATGTTTACATGTATATGTTAACCATAGCTTTAGACAGTATACTGTATGTTTACATGTCATGTATGTTAATCATAGCTTTAGACAGTATACTGCATGTTTACATGTATATGTTAACCATAGCTTTAGACAGTATACAGTATGTTTACATGTATATTCATTACATGTAAGTTCATGAAATCCACAATGGCTTTTTTTTCGCGGCTAGGCTACCGTGTTCTGCTACAACGAGTGCTTGATATTCCTTCCATACAGCGTGCTTGCAATGGTGATTCTTCAGGTGACTTATTAGATTCGTTGTGTTGTAACTCGTAGACCTTTGCCCTCCTCTCCGAACTTTTGTTGAACATGTATTGCAAATTGCAAACGCACTATCTGCCTCAGAAACTGTGAAGAATGTCCACACCGGGGAAGGCATGTTTCGCTCGCGTCTCGTCTATACAAACTGCGTGCCTGAGCGCGGAAACCGGAAGCAGAAATATTTCCGGCTTCATATTATCGGTTAAATATCGGCTAAATTGTATAATAAATACCGATACCGATAAACATTAATTCCCCAATATCGGGCCGATAAATATCGGTGCCGATAATATCATGCATCCCTAATTAGAATACTGTACACCTGGCACCCTATGGCGAATTATTGAACCAGGGTTCGACAGTAACGCTTGCCCGCTTGCACGGAGCAAGTAAAAAATTCACCAGATTTGTTTGTGCAAGCCCGACAACGCTGCTGGATCCTGGATATTTTTACCTGTGTGCAAGAAGAACAACAGACGGCGCAGGCGCCAGACCAGACTAGATGATCGTGGAGTAAAGATATTATTATTATGCCGTCTGTTGTTCTTCCTGCACACAGTTAAACATATCCAGGATCTAGCAGCGTCATCGGGCTCGCGCAAACAAACCCGGTAAATGTTTTACTTGCTCCGGACAAGCGTTACTGTCGAACCCTGTGAACACAATAGGCTACTTGTGGACAGGATTCACAGCATGTGTATGACTTACTGATCAGTTGTACCACAATGGTGTTGTCCCCCTTTTCTAATTCGCTGCCGTATTTTCACAATATCCTCCATGTTTAGTTTCTTCCCACACTGGACGTAGCACTGGCGCATGTCGTCATGACCAGAACAAGCAGAAGCATCCATCACTGACCAGATGGGGAGTTCACAGTGCAGGGAATCCTACGAATAAAGATGATCAAAATATTAAAACAAAAGTGAAGAAATGTAATCAAAACATACTTTTATGTAATTTTTTTTACCAGAAGTGGAAAACAGTAGCCAAGCTATATGTAGGTCCATATATATATATATATATATATATATATATATATATATATATGCATTTTGGACACTGACAGAATTGTTGTTATTTTAGCTGTTTACCAAAACATATTCAAGTTACAGTTATAGAATGAATATGGCCTTAAAGTGCAGACTAAATACCCTCTTTAATTTGAGGGTATTCACATCCAAATTGGAGGAAGGGTCTAGGAATTACAGCTCTTTAATATGTGGCCCCCTCTTTTTCAAGGGAAACCCAAAAGTTTAGCTTTTTCTGTGTTGACAACACAGCAAATAGGCTGATTATGCCATGAGTTTGGCATTTTACATTTCAAATACCATTTACAGGCCACAGGATAAGAGTGCAGAGTCAGACAAAATGAAAATAGCTATTGAAAATTAAGAGATTACAGATTTGAAAAGATCAGGTTTGTATTGTTACATTTAAAATATATAGGGGTGTAACGGTACAGACACATTTCAGTTTGTGGTTTTGAAGTCACGGTTCAGTACCTTTTCAGTACAGCAGTGTAAAAGTAAGTAAGTAAGTAAAGCTTTATTTACATAGCGCCTTTCGAACATGAAATGCAATCTTTTACTGAACAAAAAGGGCCATGGATAAGTGGTGGAAACTGTTTGTGCTTGTTTATAAAGGGCTGGTAACATTTGCTGTCTAAAATGCGAGAGGGAACTAGTAGGCCTACGTCATGTCATGAGTAATTCACTAGGGTAATGTTACAGAGTTGGCAGGTTAACTAGCCAAACAAAGCCACATCTATGAACATGATTGTATTTGATTGTAATGAATAAGTATGTAATAATGATCTTGTATCAATAACGCAGCTCCACCTATGAGCGGCTGCAGCTCTGTACATTGTATTGCCGAGTATTTTCCTATCCAACGTCAGGTCCCTGACGAATAAGATGGATGAACTGAGACTACAAGTTGCCAAAAATAACATCGTGGGAGATAGCTGTGTGATTATCCTCACTGAAACCTGGCTAAATGAAACTATTGTGGACTCCGCGATTAGCTTGGAGGGACGGACCCTTCACCGCGCGGACCGAACGCTGCTCAGCGGCAAGTCCCGCGGAGGTGGGATCATAATATCGACGAAGGATAGCTGGTGCTTAAACACGAAAACTGTAAGTAGCCACTGTTCCCCAGACCTGGAATACTTGACTGTTAAATGCCGACCCACATACCTCCCGAGGGAATTCAACGCGGTGTACATTACATCTGTTTACATTGCGCCTAGCGCGGATGGTAGCCTAGCAACCCCCATAAGTGGGGTTATTGTATGTGGGCTAAGTGATCATTACATGATCTTTTGCACTCGTAAAAAACAAAAACCCAAGGCTGGCGGTCATAAAACTGTAACCACTAGATCCCTTAAATCCTATTCTAGTGAGGCCTTAAACCATAAACTGGAGAATCAAGACTGGTTTGATGAACTAAAATGCACACAGGTTGAAGAGGCATGGCTAGGTTTCAAAACCAAATTCCTAAATATTATTGACAGTATAGCCCCCATGAGAACCACCAGGGTTAAAACCCGATCGGAACCATGGATGAATTCGGACATTCTAAATGCTATGAAAGTCAGAGACCTAAAATGCTCTGAAGTTCAAAAATGCAAATCAAAATTAGTGAAACACTTAAACGAAGATCACAAAACCCACTTTGAGAAAATTAAAAAACAATGCAACAAACTATGCAATCAGGTAATTACCATGACCAAATCTGCTAAGAAAGAATACCTCGATAACAAAATCGAAGAAAACTTAAACAAACCACGTGACCTTTGGAAGCTACTTAATAGCCAACTAGGTTGCAGTCAAAAACTCAAAACCAGGTCTACAAACATCAGCATCAAATCTGGTGATTCTCTCCTTACAGACAAGCTGGATGTGGCTAAGTGCTTAAACACTTTCTTTACAACCATAGCCACTAAATTAGTTAACAATCTACCACCCCACTCAGGGCGTTATGGTGTAGAGCACATCCGTGAGTTCTACAATAAACTGGGTGTACGCAATGATGATTTTAAACTCTCCATGGTGTCAAACGATGAGGTGTTTAAAAAGCTAGGCGCTCTACACTCAGAAAAGGCCACGGGCCATGACAATATTCCAGCCAGATTTCTAAAAGACTCAGCTGCCTCCATTACCCCAATCATCACCCACATAATAAACCTCTCCATCAAACAGGGACACGTCCCCCTTGACTTTAAAATAGCAAGGGTAACCCCACTGTATAAAAAAGGAAGCAAATTAGACCCAGGCAACTACCGACCTGTTTCTATTCTTAATTCCATCTCGAAACTTATGGAAAAAATAGTTTATGAACAGGTCGATAGGTACCTTACCGAAAAAAAGCTGATGTATGAATTTCAATCAGGATTCAGAACATCCCATTCCACTGACACATGCCTTCTCTATTTGAACGACCACATCAACCATGAGGTGGACTCGGGCAAATACTGCGGCATGGTCATGCTGGACCTCCAGAAGGCCTTCGACACAGTAGATCACCACATATTGTTAGATAAACTGAAAGCAATTGGGTTCGATAGAACATCGGTGAGCTGGATGCAATCCTACTTAGAGGGGAGGGAACAGGTGGTTAGTGTGAACGGAACACTGTCCCCCCCCCTCCCAGTGACCTGCGGCGTTCCACAAGGAAGCATTTTGGGACCTTTACTGTTCCTAATATATGTGAATGACATGTCATCAGCATGTGATTGCAATTTGTTCCTGTTCGCGGATGACTCGGCTCTGCTGGTCTCTGACAGGGACATATTGCAGGTGGAAAAAGCGCTAAGCACTGAACTGAGTAGAATCTGCATCTGGCTAGCTGACAATAAACTATCAATACACCTAGGTAAAACTGAAACCATCCTATACGGATCCCCATCTAAACTCAGAAAGGCTGAAAATTTTAAAATAAAAGTGGGTAACATTAATATCACAAGAAAAGAGGATATTACATACCTGGGCTCCATCTTAGAGGCAAATCTTTCCGGAGATAAAATGGCAGCAAAAGTAATCAAAAAAGTGAACCATAGAACTAGATTCTTGTACAGGATATCCTCACTTGTCAGTAAAAACACACTGAGGACCCTATCAGGAGCTCTCATTCAATGTCACTTCGACTATGCCGTAACATCATGGTACTATAGAACCACAAAGGCCCATAAAACAAGACTCCAGACAGCCCAAAATAAACTGGTTAGGCTTCTGCTAGGCCTCAACCCTAGGACACATCTAACCGCTGCTCATTTTTTGAGCCTTGATTGGCTACGAGTAGTTGACAGAGTGCAGCAGCTTGCACTGGGCCTGGTCTTCAAGATACGCTACACCACAAAGACACCCAAGTACCTGTCAACATTAGGGGTGCAACGGTTCTCGGTTTTTTTACGGACGGTACGGTTTGCGTTCCACGGCTCAATTCACTAGTGAACCGTGACGGTTTTCGTTTTTTTTTTTTTTTTTTTTTTTTTTTTTTAACCTTTATTTTACCAGGAAGTCACATTGAGATTAAAACCTCTTTTACAAGAGAGACCTGGCCAAGACAGGGTCAAAATAGTAGCTTAAAAAAACTGTTCAGATAACAAGACAGGACATAAGACAGTGGCAACAATACAATAGACAAACAATGGTAGGGGTATTTACAAGGTGATTAAAACATTGAGAAGTCTAACCAAAGCAGGTACAGCGAGCGGTGACCACATCCTTTAATCTACGCTTGAAGATACTTATGGAAATAAGGGCCTCTAATTTAAAAGTAGTCTGTAGGTCATTCCAAGACCAAGGGCCATAATAAGACAAGCTTGCCCTTCCAACATTGTTCATGATAAGTGGCACCTTGTATTGTAGCCATCTACGAGACCTGAGACCCGAGCCACTCGGTATAGGGATGAACTTCAGGCCCAGATAATTCGGTAAGAAGCCAGAGATGATTTTAAACACAAGAGTGTACCAGTGTTGGAGCCTTCTGACAGAAAGAGATGGCCATCCAACCAGACTATACAGTGTACAGTGATGGGTCCTGAAGGCACTATTGGTGATGTATCTTAGAACCGAATGATACAGGGGGTCTAGCTTGGATAAAGTGGACAGAGAAGCAAACCTATATACTGTATCACCATAATCCAATTGTGAAAGGAAAAGGGCGGAGACAAGACATTTTCTGGAAGCCAAGGAAAAGCAAGATTTAAATCTATACAGGAAGCCCACTGTACGCTTAAGCTTTATGGCGAGAAGATCAATTTGGCCGCGTTCGTAAATTAGCTCTGAGAGCGCCGGAGCGTCCACGTGAATGCCTCGAACGCGGCCTTTGGTCAGAGGTCGAGTTGGTCTGGAACGTTTGTTTCTGAACCGAACCGTACCGAAAACCGTGACCCAAAATACCGAACCGTACCGAACCGTGGGCCAACTGAACCGTTGCACCCCTAGTCAACATACTTCCAAAAAGTGAACAACGTCCACACATACAACACCAGAGGAAGCTCCACGAACCACGTTCAACCGCGTTGCACCACAAACAAGGGGTTAAACTCGTTTGCAAACTATGCAGTAAAAATGTGGAACGCCCTTCCTATAATCTTAAAGGAGTGCAAAACACTGCCCACCTTCAAAACCACTCTCAAAAAACATTTACAGGAGGCTGCAATCCGTAACTGGACCCTCTAAATAAAAAATCAGATTAAAAGACCCGAACTACCCACTGTACATACTTTGTGTTTTGTCCCCCGCCCCCACCTGTGGTGTATGTCCCCACCTGTCCTACCCGCTGTACATACCTTATGTTTTGTTGTATTGTTCTTCCCATGATGGATGTGTGTTTATCTTGTAGATAGTAATAGTTATTTGTCTGTATTATCTTGTAGATAGTACTAGCTTTTTTGTCTGTCTTACATGTAACGATGAATTGAGAATCAAGGACCCCAATTGAAATAAGCCAGTGGCTTTCTTGGGTTTTTATCCTGTTAGTTGACCTTGTATGTAATATGTACTTTCATGTACCTACTTCTGCAAATCTTCTAATAAAGTTTTCAATCAATCAATTTTCAAAGCATTGGCGCGGCTATATGACGTCATCAGTGGTCAACAAAGCACAGATCCACAGGCAATTCACATTATAGCAGGAGATTTCAATCATGTCGACCTGAAGGCAGTACTACCCAAGTTCTATCAGCATGTGAAATGTGCAACAAGAGGAGAAAAAACACTGGACAAGGTATACACCAACATCAAACGTGCTTACAAGGCTAGTCCGCTAGCTCATCTAGGCATGTCTGACCATGTGTCAATCCTCCTGATCCCAGCATAAACTACCATGGGGAAAAGTGCTCCCATCACCACTAAGACTGTCAGAACCTGGCCAGAAGGGTCCGCTCCACTGCAGATCTGCCTAAATGACACCCCATGGCAGGAATATGAGCATGAGGACCTGGAACAGTACACGTCGTCGGTTCTGAACCACATAGTGAACTGCACCAACTCAGTCACCGTGGACAAACGGGTCCGGGTCTACCCCAACACGAAGCCATGGATGACTGGGAAGGTCCAAAAACTGATCAACGAGAGGGACAACGCCTTCTTCGCAGGGAAGAGCACACCGCTGTACAGCACCACCAGGGCTAACCTAAAGCGCGGAATCAAAGCGGCCAAGGCAGACCACAGAGAGAAGATTGAGGAATGCCTCCTGAGCAACGACTCCAGGCGGATGTGGCAGGGGGTTCAGCAGATGACAAACTTCAGAGCCAACAGGCTCACAGCCGCAGAGGACGACCCCCTGCTGGCGGGAAAGCTGAACACCTTCTACGCCCCGGTTCAACGAGGGGCGAACGGAGGTAACCACAACACAAACACCACTCTCTCCAGCTCTCAGCAGCCTCACCCTCACAGAGCATGAAGTGAGACGCGTGCTGAAGGCGGTAGACCCCAGGAAAGCCTCGGGGCCGGATGGCGTCCTGGGACGGGTGCTGAGGGACTGCGCCGACCAGCTGGCCGGGGTTTTCACCAACATCTTCAACCAGTCCCTGTCCCAGGCCACCATCCCACCCTGCCTGAAAACCTCAACTATCATCCCAGTCCCGAAGAAAAGCACGGTGAGCTGCCTAAACGACTACCGCCTGGTGGCACTCACACCAATCATCATGAAGTGCTTCGAGAAACTAGTCCGGGCCCACATACTCACACGCCTCCCGCCCAACCTGGATCCATACCAGTTCGCCTACAGAGCCCACAGGTCCACAGAGGACGCCATCGCGACGACTCTCCACGCCACTCTATCCCACCTGGAGAGGGGAAACAGCTACGCGAGACTGCTCTTTGTGGACTTCAGCTCCGCCTTCAACACCATCCTTCCAGACAGGCTAGTGACCAAACTACTAGACCTGGGTCTATCACACTCTATATGTGCATGGATCAAGGACTTCCTGACCGACCGCCCCCAGAGGGTGCGGGTGGGCCCCCACACCTCCACAGCCCTCAGACTCAGCACTGGGTCCCCCCAGACGACACCACCGTGGTGGGATGCATCTCGGGGGGGGACGAGGCGGCGTACAGGGATGAGGTAGAGCAACTGAGCAAGCTGTGCAAGGTTAACAACCTGCTGCTGAACAAGTCAAAGACCCAGGAAATCATCGTAGACTTCAGGAGGAAAAAGTCCGAGATCCAGCCCCTGCTCATCGACGGAGAGAGCGTGGAGAGAGTCTCAACTAGGGGTGTAACGGATCACGGATAATCCGTGATCCGTTCGGATCGCCCTCCACGGTTCGGAACGCATGTGTACCGCGGATCAATAGCAAAATCGTTTTTTTTTTTTTTTTCTAACACCAGGGGAGACACCCCTCCTAAATTTCGTTGTTTGGTACCTGTGCTGTAGCAATGACAATAAAGACCATTCATTCATTCATTCAAATGTAACCGGTAGAAAAACAATCATGTGCGCTTTATTCTCACTCTCTGCATGTGTACTGAGTTGACAACAACATTCATTCACTCATCTCTGTCCCACTTATATCACGTCATATCACCCGCTAAGCAGCCTGGGTGATTGTGTAAACACACAAAAAAAGTACTCTGTTACGTACTCACTCCACGTGAAGCTGGGAATCCACAGCAACAAGTATCATGGCGAGTGCTAGCAACGTTGGCGAACTGGAAAGGCCTCCCTCGTCATTGAAATCACATGTATGGGAGCACTTTGGCTTCCCTGTTACTTATAATAATGATGGAAGGAGGGAAAGTTACGGTGTGTAGGCATTGTGCCACGCGGAAATCTTATGAGGCAGGCAATACGTCAAGCATGGCCACACATTTAACGCGACATCACTCTGGTGTGTTGATGACGGGGGGCAAGAAAAAAGTAGCTCAACAACAACTTCTCCAAACGTCATTTAAACAGACGATTCCTGCAGACTCAGACCGGGCTAAAGCCATTACCAATTCAATTGGGAAGTTTATCGCGGCAGACATGAGGCCATACTCCGTTGTGGAGAACGGAGGGTTTCAAAATATGATCAATGTGCTTGAGCCACGTTACAAAATCCCCTCGCGCCCCCACTTCAGTGAGAAGGTTGTGCCCGACCTCTATGAAAAGGAGAGGATCCTAATTGTCGGCGAATTAGCAAATGCATCCTCTTTTTACAGAATTCAAGGAAAATGTTGTTTTTATTTAAAAAAAAAAATGTTTTGTGTTGATCCGAAAAATGATCCGATCCGTGACTCAAAATCCGTGACACGATCCGATCCGTGAGTTAGGTGATCCGTTACACCCCTAGTCTCAACCCTCCGATTCCTGGGGATGCACATGCGGGATGACCTGACCTGGAAGGACAACACAAAAGCCACCATCAAGAAGGCACAACAGCGGCTATACACCCTGAGAGTCCTCAGGAAGGAACACAGCAAGCAGGAGATACTGGTGACCTTCTACCGCGGCGCAGTGGAGAGCATCCTCACCTACGGCATCTGCAACTGGTTCTCCAGCTGCACAACAGCGGAGAGAAATGCGCTACAGAGAGTCGTGAGAACAGCACAGAAGATCACCGGCGCCCCCCTCCCTTCTCTGGAAGAGCTGTACAACACACGCTGTCTCAGGAAGGCCTCCAAGATCTCCAGGGACCCGACCCACCCTGGGTACGAACACTTTACCAGGCTGCCCTCGAAAAGGCGGTTCAGGACCTTGGCCGCAAGGACAAACAGACTGAAGAACAGCTTCTACCACAGGGCCGTCCAGGCCCTGAACACAGCAAAGACCTAGGTTCTGGGCCCTGGACAGTCTGGACGGATTGATGGCAGCTGCTGGACTGAAAAAATCAGGTGTAGTGCTGAGGCACAAATATGTACATTTCAAGCCTGCAAACTGCGACACTTTAAATAAATGTGAAATAACACTATTGTGCAATATGACAACCCTAGTCGTCTATCTGTACAGTATAGTATAGTGGATAGTGTACATAGCCTTTATTTATGTAAACCAGCTCTTTCCCTTCTTGTGATGTTTTTAAAAGTTTTTTTTTTTTTTCCCTAACACCAGGGGAGCCGCCCCTCCTAAATTTCGTTGTTTGGTACCTGTACTGTAGCAATGACAATAAAGACCATTCATTCATTCATTCATTCATTGCATTGTATCTAGCAGCTCTCTGCTTCATTCATCAATCACTCCAACTCCTACCGTCAGGTCGGCGCCTCCGTTGTTGTTCAAGCTAGTGTCGCTTTCCCAGTCTTTGTGTAATAAGTGAACATGTTGTAATGTTTGCCCTCTAGCACAGTTATAAACTTAATAAATGACTCGTGTTGTCTTCAGTCTCAGCACCGTGTGCGTTTATTGACCCGCCACCTTAGTTCCACATCCTGTTCGTTGGGTTTCTTCTTCTTCTTCTTCTTCTTCTCAGTTTGAAGGTTTGCGACCAACTTAAGGCGCATTACCGCCACCTACCGGACTGTGTATGGACCTGTTCGTTGGTCTCACGGGAATAGCTGACGTCTCTCCTAACCTAAGGCATCATATTTGTATTTTGTTTGTGTATCATATTTGTATTTCAAAAAACTGTAAAGCACTTTGAATTGCCCCTGTTGTATGAAAAATGCTATACAAATAAACTTCAGACGTCATAAAGACGTCAGTTATTCTCGCGAGACCAAGGAACGGGATGTGGAACTAAAATGGCGGATCAATAAACGCACACGGTGCTGAGACTGAAGACAACACGAGTCATTTATTAAGTTTATAACTGTGCCAGAGGGCAAACATTACAACATGTTCACTTATTACACAAAGACTGGGAAAGCGACACTAGCTTGAACAACAACGGAGGCGCCGACCTGACGGTAGGAGTTGGAGTGATTGATAAAATGCTGGTGGAAAGCGTCACTTATTCTGTTTGTATCCATAATGTTAGACTTGGATAAAAGTTGATGACGTGGACAGGGAGAGGAACTATTTATTGTGATTTAACTGCTTTCCAATATGTAGTTGGATCACCGCCAGAATCAGAGATGGTGTTTAAATAGTAACTTGATTTAGACAAGTAAAAGGTTTTATTTATAATCATGGCAGTAGGCTACATCTATTTCTGAGCTGAAGGATAGTCTATCAGTACATCTGGCTTCAGGACAAGCGTGGTTTCTGTCCTGAATTAATTCAGAGAGCTCAGTAAAGTAGCATGGGTTTCTACCTTTTAACTGGAGACAGCTTACCGGAATACACAAAGAGGGAAAAGTGCAGCTCAGCATCAGGAATATATTGTCCTGTTCTTTGATATGTGAAAAAAGTGTAAACGCACTTGCTGTGGTGACGAAGCAAATTCCTATATGTGTAATGCATAGTGGCAATAAACGTAATCTCAATCTCAATCTCAAACACTGGGTAGATCTCACAGATACTAGGGTTGGGCGATTTGACGGTTGTACCGTAAACCCCGGTTTTTGAAAATAGCAACGGTTTTTGTCAATACCACTATAAAACTGTCATAAATCGTTTTATATAAAATAAACGCCTTACTAAAAACGGCCATGCATTTTACACACATTGTTCTCATTACCGTAATTCCTAAACAAAATGTGCTATCAAAACAATTCCCACGGTTCCATGTAGGGTAATACGGCAATTCAAAGCACGAAGCGTAGGGTATTTTCCTTTTGGTCTCTTGAAAAAGAGGGGGCTACATATTAAAGAGCTGTCATTTCTACACCCTTCCTCCAATTTGGATATTAATACCCTCAAATTAAAGAGGGTATTTGAGTCTGCACTTAAGGCCATATTCATTATATAACTGTACGTTTTGAAATCTGTATGTTTTACTAAACAGCTTAAATAACAACAATTCTGACAGAGTCCAATATATGGACCTAACTGTAGCTTGGCTACTGTTTTCCACTTCTGATGATTACAAATTACATTTCTTCACTCTTGTTTTAATATTTTGATCATCTTCATTCGTAGGATTCCCTGCATTGCGAACTCCCCATCTGGGCAATGATGGATGCTTCTGCTTATTCAGTGTCAGAGAGCCAGAGAACACACCTTAGGTCCCCTGATGCAGAGACAGAAGGACAGAACCACCGGAAGGACAATCTTATTAGGCTCCAGCCACCACCACTACCACCACCTCCCACCCACAGTAGGAACCATCACTCTCCCAACATTAAAGAAGAGTACGACACACCGTGGGATATGTTTTTACGGCACTACATCAAAAACCAAAAGGCCAAAGATGAGATGCTCAGCACAAATGCCTCAGGGCGAGATGCACATGCTCTTAAAGAGAGGCATCGACTCTCTGAAGCACCGAATGACATGGATAGTGACAGTAATGACATGGATAGTGACAGTAACGCCAGTTCAGCGGTCAAGACTAGAGGTCAAGAGGTCGAAGAGCGCTATCGTGATGACGACATGCGCCAGTGCTACGTCCAGTGTGGGAAGAAACTAAACATGGAGGATATTGTGAAAATACGGCAGCAAATTAGAAAAGGAGGACAACACCATTGTGGAACAACTGATCAGTAAGTCATACACATGCTGTGAATCCTGTCCACAAGTAGCCTATTGTGTTCAATAATTCACCATAGGGTGCCAGGTGTACAGTATGCTAATGGTGGTCATTGAATTGATATGATGAATTATACTGCCAGGTGCATAACTATAATCTTAGCCAAGTCATTGTATTAGCTCAGTATTTACACATTTCAGCAGCAGCTAAACAGTTGGTAATTAAAGGGCAGTCAAGCGTGCAAAGTCCACGCCCACACAGCCCTCTGTCTGACCTGGAAGTTGAGCCTAACTAGAAGTTTATTGTAATTTTTTCTTGGACACAAAATACAATTGGAACCATTTAATGTCTACTTTCCAGACCCTTTAATTACAAAGAAATGCAATCAGTAATCCATAGATTATTGCATTTTTAGTCTAGATGGGCTTTAATTTAACTGGTTGGCTGTCAATTGACCCTGCACTGTTTGTGCCTCCACTGTTTCTAGGTGCAGGTCGTCTTCAGCTCATGTAACCATGTATGAACCAGAGTCCACAGAGTCCCCCGGATCTGGCTGTGGTTCTCCAGCCCTGAAAATCACACAGTGGGGTCCAGCGATGGTGGCAGTGAAGCTGGAGGAAGAAGATGTAGCGGAGAATGGTGTGATGGTGAAAGAAGAAGTGGAGGAGAAGATAGTGATGGTGAAAGAAGAGGAAGGAGGTGCAGCTGTAATGCAGAAGGGTGTGATGGTGAAAGAAGAAGATGGAGGAGAAGAAATGAGGGAGGAGGGAGTGATGGTGAAACAAGAGGTCGAAGTAGAAGTGGAGATTGAAGACACGGATGGTAAGTCTTTGTTGTATAGTGGTGAGGGTCATTGCACTGCTGTAAAATCAATGCTGCCAGTGGCAAGGCAAGTTTATTTGTATGGCACATTTCATACAACAGGGGCAATTCAAAGTGCTTTACATACATTATTTAAAAATACAGCAAGAGGAGCATAGCAAGAACATATAGACTGAATAAAAGCAAATATAAGAGGTAAATAGATAAAACATTTAATAAGACAATAGTTCATGGATAAAATACATTGATAGAAGTGTTTAATCATAACTGCTGCAACATGAAGGTTTTTAGCTTAGTTTTAAATATGTTTAGGGTTTGCGCCTGTTTGATTTCTTCAGGGAGTTTGTTCCAGGAGCATGCAGCAGCTGACCTTAGGGGCCTTAAGGAATATAGGGTGGGAGGACATCTGATATGAATATAGGGTGGGAGGAGATCTGATATGAATATAGGGTGGGAGGAGATCTGATGTGAATATAGGGTGGGAGGAGATCTGATATGAATATAGGGTGGTAGGAGATCTGATATGAATATAGGGAGGATATCAGATATGAATATAGGGAGGGAGGAGATCTGATATGAATATAGGGAGGGAGATCTGATATGAATATAGGGAGGGAGGAGATCTGATATGAATATAGGGTGGGAGGAGATCTGATATGAATACAGGGTGGGAGGACATCTGATATGAATATAGGGAGGGAGGAGATCTGATATGAATATAGGGTGGGAGGAGATCTGATATGAATATAGGGAGGGAGGAGATCTGATATGAATATAGGGAGGATATCAGATATGAATATAGGGAGGAGATCTGATATAAATATAGGGAGGGAGATCTGATATGAATATAGGGAGGGAGGACATCTGATATGAATACAGGGTGGGAGGACATCTGATATGAATATAGGGTGGGAGGACATCTGATATGAATATAGGGTGGGAGGACATCTGATATGAATATAGGGTGGGAGGAGATCTGATATGAATATAGGGAGTGAGGAGATCTGATATGAATATAGGGTGGGAGGAGATCTGATATGAATATAGGGAGGGAGGAGATCTGATATGAATATAGGGTGGGAGGAGATCAGATATGAATATAGGGTGGGAGGACATCTGATATGAATATAGGGTGGGAGGACATCTGATATGAATATAGGGAGGGAGGAGATCTGATATGAATATAGGGTGGGAGGACATCTGATATGAATACAGGGTGGGACGACATCTGATATGAATATAGGGTGGGAGGACATCTGATATGAATATAGGGAGGGAGGAGATCTGATATGAATATAGGGTGGGAGGACATCTGATATGAATATAGGGTGGGAGGACATCTGATATGTATTTTGGTCCAAGACCATTTTCTGTGAGAGACTGGTAGCCAGTGTAGGGATCTCAGGATTGGTGTAATGTGTTCAAACGTATTCATTTTTGTTAGGACCCTAGCAGTTGCGTTTTGGATGAGCTGCAGCTTACGAACAGCCCCTTTAGATAGGCCTGTTAGTAGACCATTACAATAATCAAGTCTACTCGAAACAAATGCATGGATGAGTTTATTTTTTTCAAGGTCTTATTTGGACATGAAACCTCTCATTCTTGTTATATGTTTTTCAGGTGATAGTAGGCTGATTTAGTTATCAAGTTCATGTGGCTGTTGACGTTTAGAGTCTAGAATTACACTAAGATTTCTGACCTGTTTTTTAGTTTAGAGAGAGAATCAAGTTTTGCACTGACTTTCGATCTTTTATCAGGTTTACCGAATACAATTATCTCTGTTTTGTCCTTGTTTAATGAAGAATGGACAGACTCTCACATGTTCATTCTTCCCACGGGCAGTTCAGTTCAAACCCTGTATGTCTGATATGTTTGGAGACCATGGCGATTATTAAAAGCGGAAATGTAAAACGTTACGAGACTAAACCCATCTTTTGAGCAGAAACATACACACTCAAATCTGAACCGAGGACAGAGAAAATACACGATACAAAGCCCAATATGATCGATCCACCAGAATTCAAACACATTCATTCACTGCCCAACAACGTGCTAATGAATGTTCCCTTAAAGTTGCTTGCGTTTTGCGTCACCATAAAACACATTTACTGACGGTCAAGGAGTGCATGAGTGGTAGCTGAAACCTTCCTTGAGGGGAAACCAAAATAAGAGTTTTGTGAAAAGATCAAGCAGATACCGATGTACCTATTCTAAAATTTTTATTTATTACATTTTTAAATGTAACCTTTATTTATACAGGTAAAAAACACATTGAGCCCCAAGGGCTCATTTTCAAGTGTTACCTGTTTACAGGCATACAACATCCACCACAACCAAATACAATACAAAACCTGGCCTACATTGTCTAAAACTAAACTAAAACTACATAGTCTAAAACTAAACTAAAACTACATAGTCTAAAACTAAACTAAAACTACATAGACTGTTTGAGACTAGTTTTAGTTTTAGACTATGTAGTTTTAGTTTAGTTTTAGACTATGTAGTTTTAGTTTAGTTTTAGACTATATTGACAGAAAGTTTAGATTATCTTAGACTGTTTGAGACTAGTTTTAGTTTTAGACTAAGATAATCTAAACTTTCTGTCAATATAGTCTAAAACTAAACTAAAACTACATAGTCTAAAACAGTCTAAGATAATCTAAAACTAAAGTAAAACTACAAAACCTAAAACTAGACAGCTAAAGAGCTAGGGACAGGGAGGGGTCAGTAATGGGCAAAAGGGAGGGTCAACTTAATTGAATGAATGAATGAATGAATGGTCTTTATTGTCATTGCTATAGTACAGGTACCAAACAACGAAATTTAGGAGGGGTGGCTCCCCTGGTGTTAGGAAAGAAAAAAATGAAAAAGAAAAAAAAAACACAAGAAGGGAAGGAGCTGGTTTACATAAATAAAGGCTATGTACACTATCCACTATACTATACTGTACAGATAGACGACTAGAGTTGTCATGTTGCACATAGTGTTATTGCACATTCATTTAAAGTGTCGCAGTTTGCAGGCTTGAAATGTACATATTTCTGCCTCAGCACTACACCTGATTATTTCAGTCCAGCAGCTGCCATCAATCCGTCCAGACTGTCCAGGGCCCAGAACCTAGGTCTTTGCTGTGTTCAGGGCCTGGATGGCCCTGGGGTAGAAGCTGTTCTTCAGTCTGTTTGTCCTTGCGGCCATGGTCCTGTACCGCCTTTTCGAGGGCAGCCGGGTAAAGTGTTCGTACCCAGGGTGGGTTGGGTCTCTGGAGATCTTGGAGGCCTTCCTGAGACAGCGTGTGTTGTACAGCTCTTCCAGAGAGGGGAGGGGGGCGCCGGTGATCTTCTGGGCTGTTCTCACGACTCTCTGTAGCGCATTTCTCTCCGCGGTTGTGCAGCTGGAGAACCAGTTGCAGATGCCGTAGGTGAGGATGCTCTCCACTGCGCCGCGGTAGAAGGTCACCAGTATCTCCTGCTTGCTGTGTTCCTTCCTGAGGACTCTCAGGATGTAGAGCCGCTGTTGTGCCTTCTTGATGGTGGCTGTTGTGTTGTCCTTCCAGGACAGGTCATCCTGTATGTGCACCCCCAGGAATCGGAGGGTTGACACTCTCCACGCTCTCTCCGTCGATGAGCAGGGGCTGGATCTCTGACTTTTTCCTCCTGAAGTCCACGATGATTTCCTGGGTCTTTGACTTGTTCAGCAGCATGTTGTTAACCTTGCACAGCTTGCTCAGTTGCTCTACCTCATCCCTGTACGCCGCCTCGTCCCCCCCCGAGATGCAGCCCACCACGGTGGTGTCGTCTGCAAACTTTACGATGGAGTTGCTGGGGTGGACGGGGGTGAAGTCGTAGGTGTAGAGGTTGTAGAGGATGGGGCTTAGCACGCAGCCCTGGGGGGACCCAGTGCTGAGTCTGAGGGCTGTGGAGGTGTGGGAGCCCACCCGCACCCTCTGGGGGCGGTCAGACAGGAAGTCCTTGATCCATGCACATATAGAGTGTGATAGTCCCAGGTCTAGTAGTTTGGTCACTAGCCTGTCTGGAAGGATGGTGTTGAAGGCAGAGCTGAAGTCCACAAAGAGCAGTCTCGCGTAGCTGTTTCCCCTCTCCAGGTGGGATAGAGTGGAGTGGAGAGTCGTCGCGATGGCGTCTTCTGTGGACCTGTGGGCTCTGTAGGCGAACTGGTTTGGATCCAGGTTGGGCGGGAGGCGTGTGACTATGTGGGCCCGGACTAGTTTCTCGAAGCACTTCATGATGATTGGTGTGAGTGCCACCGGGCGGTAGTCGTTTAGGCAGCTCACCATGCTTTTCTTCGGGACTGGGATGATAGTTGAGGTTTTCAGGCAGGGTGGGATGGTGGCCTGGGACAGGGACTGGTTGAAGATGTTGGTGAAAACCCCGGCCAGTTGGTCGGCGCAGTCCCTCAGCACCCGTCCCAGGACGCCATCCGGCCATGAGGCTTTCCTGGGGTCCACCGCCTTCAGCACGCGTCTCACTTCATGCTCTGTGATGGTGAGGCTGCTGAGAGCTGGAGAGAGTGGTGTTTGTGTTGTGGTTAACTCCGTTCGCCCCTCGTCGAACCGGGCGTAGAAGGAGTTCAGCTTTTCCGCCAGCAGGGGGTCGTCCTCCGCGGCTGTGAGCCTGTTGGCTCTGAAGTTTGTCATGTGCTGAACCCCCTGCCACACCCGCCTGGAGTCGTTGCTCAGGAAGCATTCCTCAATCTTCTCTCTGTGGTCTGCCTTGGCCTCCCGGATGCCACGCTTTAGGTTAGCCCTGGTGGTGCTGTACAGCAGTGTGTCCTTCGCTGAGAAGTAGGGATGCACGATATTATCGGCACCGATATTTATCGGCCCGATAATGAGAAATTAATGTTTATCGGTATTTATCGGTTTTATAAAATTGTAGCCGATATAGAGCCGATATTATTATTATTATTTTTTTTTATTTTATTTTTTTTTTGTGGAGTGGCGCGGCAAAACGAATTTCCCCACGGGGATAAACAAAGTATCTTTGAATTGAATTGAATTGATAATATGAACTCTGCAGAATGTCAGACACACCGGGGAAGCTCTCATGTTTCGCTGTCGTCTATACACTGCGTGCCTGTACGCATGCGTACAGGCACGCAGTGTATAGACGACAGCATGCGTACAGGCACGCAGTGTATAGACGACAGCGAAACATGAGAGCTTCCCCAGTGTCTGACATTCTGCAGAGTTTCTGAGGCAGATAGTGCGTTTGCAATTTGCAACACATGTTCGACAAAAGTCCGGAGAGGAGGGCAAAGGTCTACGAGTTACAACACAACGAATCTCATAAGTCACCTTAAGATTCACCATTGCAAGCACGCTGTATGGAAGGAATATCAACACTAGTAGCCTAGCCGCGAAAAAAAAAGCTGCTGTGCCTATTGAACACGCATTTGAAAACTGCAGGAAGTTCACTCGAGACAGCTCAAAGGCTCAAGCAATCAATTAAAAAATAATGGAGTTGATGGCCCTCGACGACCAGCCTTTCTCTGTAGTAGAAGATAAAGGATTTCGCCAGCTAATTTCACATTTAGAGCCCCGGTATACACTCCCAAGTCGCCGCTATATTGCAGACGTGTGCCTGCCTGCTATGTATGATACAGTCGCCACACACATCCATAGTCTGATCGATACTAGCGTAAGCCAGATAAGTTTTACCACGGACATATGGACTTCTGACGTTAGTCCAGTCAGTATGCTTAGTTTGACGGCCCAGTGGCTGGATGGACTTCAATATGAAGAAGACACTGCTACATGCGCAGGAGTTCTCCGGTTCGCATACTGCGACAGCCATCCGCGGTAATAAATTACTCTTAGGTGAGCCTTTTTTGTTTTCATAAAAGGAGGCCAGATCTTGGCTAAAAAAAGCATTGTGCACTGTCTATAACAGATTCTGTTTGTTAGAGGAAATAATAAATAGTGATGCTCCGATCTGATCGGCGCTGATCGGTATCGGCCGATATGGCCTTGATCGGTTTTGATCGGAGTTCTCAAAACGGCCGATCAAACCCGACCGATCAGATTACAAAATGGCGTCGCCAGTCTGGAAATATTACACCGTGTCGGAAAGAGACAACAAATATGCCGTTTGTAATGCCTGTTCAAAAGAAATACCTCGGGGAGGAACGCACGCAAGGTCTTTCAATACAACGAATATAATACGGCATTTGAAGGCTTGTCACACGAAGGAATATAACGAGTTTAATACATTGGCGAGCACTAAGGCCAGAGAGAAAGAGTCGTCGAAAGAACGTTCGACACCACTCACTCAGCTTACTGTTACCGAGACATTGCAACGACAGCAACCATACGGCAACGACCACAAGAAACGAAAGGAAATAAATGCGAAAGTAATAGAATTCATATGCCTAGATCAGCAGCCCCTGTCTGTTGTGGAAGACGCCGGGTTCAAACGCCTTGTTTCCTGCCTGGATCCACGCTATACGCTGCCGGGGCGAAAATATTTCACTGATGTTTGCCTGCCGGAATTATATAACACTGTCTACACATACATCGGGAGCCTAGTGAAGGACAACATCGCGTCAATCAGCTTCACGACTGATATTTGGAGTTCGAGTGTCAATGCTGAGCCTGACTGCGCAGTTTATCAACGCAAACTTTGAGCTGACTAAAGTGGTGCTTCACTCTCAAGAATTCCCTGGGTCACACACCGCAGAGGCACTTGCTGCTTAATCAGAAGTAAGGTTTGAGTCTGAAATCTCCTTCGGTGCAATGTTTTGTTTTATTGATTATTGCTGACTTGCTGTCTTATCTCCTCCTATATGACTTGAAACTGACTGACTTGAAACAGTATTTATTTTATATTTGGCTATAGCCTGTTTATGTTGCACTTTAGTTTGGGTATGTTTATTGTTCCTCAGGAAATGTTTATTGTTTATTGTTCCTCAGGAAAGCTACAGTATAAGCTCCAAGTTCTCTAAGAGCCCCTAGTTCCTCTCATTCGAGTGGAATGTTGCACATTTGATGTGACAGTGTACATTTTATTTATTATGATTTTTATTTTCACATTTTATTTATTATGATTTGTATGTTCCTGAAGTAAGCTACAGGTGGTTGTGAATTCAATAAAACAGATGGTTGTCAATTCATGATACTTTCTCATCTCCTAATTTCATTTGAATACTTAATATACAATATCAATGGTGTTAAGAATAATTAAAAACATAATTAATGCTACACAATAAATAGAATGAATGAATGAATGAATGGTCTTTATTGTCATTGCTATAGTACAGGTACCAAACAACGAAATTTAGGAGGGGTGGCTCCCCTGGTGCTAGGAAAGAAGAAAAAAAGAAAAAAAAGCTTCAATTGCCATTTTCGACGCTGTGATCGGTGATCGGTGATATCGGATCGGCAGATCACTGGTTCCAGTGATCGGTGATCGGTGATCGGCACCAAAAACCCTGATCGGAGCATCTCTAATAATAAATGAACATTTGAAGAGTCAGAAGTAGTGTTGTTCCGATACCGATACTAGTATCGGCATGGCCACCGATACGCACAAAAATGCTGGTATCGGTATCGGCGAGTACTAACAAATAACACCCGATACCAAACTTGTGATGCGCGTTTTGCACAGGCTGCATTCGTAATTCGCTCTTAGAACGCTGGAGCGCACAGTGGTATCAACGTCATAAAGGGACCAAGCAATTTGATTGGACAAGAGGCATTCCTTGAGTGGTGATCAGATTTCCAGAGCGAATTTACGAACGCACCCACAGCTAGGGATGCTCCGATCTGGATTTTTGGGGCCGATACCGATCACCGATTTTTTTTTTCAAGATCAACCGATACCGATACCGTTTTTTTTTTAAAAATACATAACTGTAGGCCTACTGACTGGTGGATCAAATCCACCTGTGTTCCTGCCCTTGGAATCCTCACTCAAGTCCACCTGTGTCATCCAATCAATGTTCCCCCTGCCCCCTGAATAGGCCCTCAAAATAATTATTCAGTATATATATATAGCCTACTTCAATATACAGTATATCAGACAAATGCTAAATGACACATTTAATTTGAATGTAACCTCTTTTAATTAACAATAGGCTATACAAGTTGCCAACATATTGGTAAAAAAAGGAAAACAAATTGGGACATTATATGAAAATATGTATGGAAGTCTCATATCACTTGAACTTCACTCTAAGCATGGAGGGCAAATGCCTACATACAGTAAGATAAATAATAATAAATAAAATATCTGAACCTCAGTCCCAACTCTACATTCAGATTTTCAATGAAATGTGTAAATACAAATGAACAATAAATGTGAAAGAACAAAGATGGAACAGAACAAACAGAATGTGAAAGAACAAAGGTAGCCTAATTTCTACAAATATTCAAATGAATGCCAGACCCAGTCCTATGCTAAATCCTATACTCTAAATACAGAACTTCACTCTGTAAGCATGGAGGGTAAATTCATCTTTATGAAAATCAGCATCTCTGCATTCTTTGATGATAGTCTATTTCTTTTCTCATCAATAATGTGTGCCGCTGTGCTGAACAGACGCTCGCTGTTAACACTTGTGCAGGGTGCGCCAAGATACACACGTGCAACCTCGGCAAGCGCTGGAAAACGGTCCTTATTGACCTGCCAGAAAGCCAAAGGTGGTGCGCTTCGTGCTATCGGTGCCTCACAGAGATAGAATTTAGTCTGCAAGTTTGCAGAATCACAGCTGTCGGGAGCACCCTGTTCCTCCTGAGTATTCAATATTTCGGAATACATGGCCTGCAACGACCCTGCTCGGGCCACTTTGCGGGGAGGCTCTGTGTGCGTTTCTTCGTCTGTCCGTGGTGGGTCTAAGTCTGAAGACACTGTAGGGACAAACGGGGCCAATAATTTAAACGCAGGCCTAACAGTTCTGTACTCGTTATACAGTATACGACAAATTAAACGTTCTATTCTACACAACAGTTCTAACCTGCTTTTGTGGCCAGGACACCGGAAAGCAATGTGCGTGCATGGGTCTTGCAAGCATCGTTTGTGAAGTAACGGTCCTTGTACCTTTCATGACAAAATAAAACATTAGCCTGACATTTATTTATTTGCGGTAAACCTACAGAAAAAAAATAGGCTATAAAATAGCCTATGTTACTCACCTGGGATCAAGTACTGTAGCCAGGACGTAGAGAGGCTCAGATTCGATGAGGCTGAATCGCTTTCGGAGAGCTTCCAAAAGTGTTTCTTTCGCCGTCTTAACACCCTGGTCAGTTTCAGCACTTGTCTGGAGCAGACGGGTCAGTGCCATGATGGCTGGAATAACATCCGCTGCCGACGCTGTTGATGAACTGATGTCTCGTGTAAGCTCCTCGAATGGTGTAAGTAGTGACACTATATTTTCCATCAGTTTCCACTGACTGGCGTTGTAGGTGCATGGCAAATCGTAGTCGGCTGCATAGGACAGCAACACGCGTTTCTGCTCGAGGAGACTCTGTAGCATATAAAAAGAGCTATTCCACCTCGTTTCTACATCTTGTTGCAATCTATGCAGAGGTTGACCAAGCTGTTTCTGTATGTCTTGAAGACGCGAATAAGACACAGACGAATGTTTAAAATGTCCGACAATTCGTCTCCCCATAGCCAGTATGTCACGGATGGCACGCTGTGACAACAGTCCCTCTTTCACGACAAGTTGCAGGCTGTGTGCCATGCAGCCTAAGCTGGGTAGACCAGCATCTCTCATGCCCTTTGCCATATTTTGGGCATTGTCCCGAAGTATCACATGCACTCTGTCTTTCGGGATGTTCCATGACTCCAACATAGTGTTGAATGCACCTGCCAACGCCGCAGCCGTGTGTGAACCTGAAAACTCTTGGGAGTGTAGAACCGCCTGCTTCAGTTCAAAGTTTTCGTTGATCCATTGTGCGGTAAGACTCAGCATGGACATCGGTGACACACTTGAACTCCAAATATCCGAGGTAAAACTAATAGCAGTTACGTTGCTTTGTAGAAGGGTGTTAATGTTGTTATATACGGTCTGGTATAACTCGGGCAAAGCGACGTCGGTGAAGTACTTGCGTCCGGGTATTTTGTACCGCGGATCCAAATGGGTTAACAGCCGTGTGAAACCCGCATCCTGTACCACTGATAGTGGCTGTTCATCTAGCCCAATAAATTCCATTACTGCCTTTGTTATGTCTTTTGCTTTTTTACTATCGCTACGGTATGGCTCGCTGCTTTGAAACGCTGCCAAAACTGTGGGCTGTTTTAGCTTCATAGACGGGCCCGCTGCTGCTGATGTTGCAGCAGCCTTTATCTTCTCATATTCACGAAACTCCGTTACATGACGATTCGTCAAATGTCGTATAAGGTTTGTCGTATTGTACGACTTACTTGACTGTCCTCCACGAGAGATGTCTTGTTTGCAGACGTTGCATATAGCGTTTTTCGGATCTTTGGGGGACACTGTGAAAAACTGCCAAACTGACGACATGGCCATGCACGTGTCTGACAGCGGATCCTTCCGCTGCCGCATCGCATTCGCGACTGACGGATCCTTCCGCTGCCGCATTCGCACGTCGGAAAAGTAGAGCAATGCAAAAAAGATCGGTTTTTGCGATCGGCCATTTTTGCCGATCACCGATCGAGTCATTTGGAGTGAAATCGGCCGATTTAAATCGGTGGCCGATAAATCGGAGCATCCCTACCCACAGCGTCCCGCAACTCGGTGAATGAATTGTCTCCGGTGACGGTGACGGTGTGAAGACACGAGAAACATTCAATTTTTAAAGTTAGAAAGTAAATAGGATTTTACAAGTCCCGTTAACAAGTATATCATCACCTGTGATCGGCAAGCATGGCCCCTAAGGATTATGTGGCAGAGAAAGGTACGTTTTGTTTTACCGGCGTTACTCATACAGACAGTGTGTGGTTGAGTTGCTGCTACTGTTCAATGAACAGAACATGCAAAGCGACAGGCACTGCTGGGGATGAAGAGCTATGTAATGTTATACGCGTAACGAATAACTAGCTATCGTTCTTGACTTTTGATTTCAACAATGGTGCCACGTTTGCCCACTTTTCACCAGGGTAACTAATTCTGTTGGCCAATGCATGGTAGCTAAAAAACCAACCCCGTTTCATGAAGCACACACCGGACTGTCAAAGTTATAAAAACCAGTGTCTAGAACTTTTAAGTCTACTTGCGTTTAGCTAGAAACTTTGCTAGGAGTCTCCGACTAGAAGGTTTAAACCCTAGCAGCATTCTTTGCTTGTCAGGCTTCAAAACTACCCGGATGGAATAACTCGGAAGAAGTCCGGGCCAGTCTCCGTGTCAAACCTAGTCGAATATGGAAGTGATTTCACAAATTCATTGAACTGCACTTTGACAAATCGTGTGCCTTCACATATATTAGTACCTGGCCACATTCTTCTTTTGATGGGCGACATCGCCTTCACTCCCCAGTCCCACAGGCCGGCCCTGCTGTTATGATTAGTTACAGAACCAAATGGTACCTTGATTGAGTTGGTTAATAGATTTTTGTTGATACTTTTCACGATACCAAACACCCGATGCCAGACTAAGTGTTAGCAATAATTTTACATCGAGGTGAGTATGCGGCTCAAAAAACATGTTTTTTTGTTTTGTTTTTTCAAACGCCGTGGTATCAGATCGGTACTCGGTATCGGCAAGTACTGCACGGTCAGGTATCGGTATCGGTATCGGGATCAAAAAATGGTATCGGAACAACACTAGTCAGAAGTGTTCTCTTTGTTGTGTTAACAATATTGATGTAAGTTAGATTTGGTGAGATCACTATGGAATATTAAATCATCAATCTTTGCTCACTACATAGCCTTTCTTACCTTCAGGTGTGCATGAACTACAGGTTATCAACTGTGAAATTATATCTGAATGGTCTTTATTGTCATTGATATAGTACAGGTACCAAACAACGAAATTTGGGAGGGGGGGCTCCCCTGGTGCTAGGAAAGATTTTTTTTTTTTAAATATATATATATATAATAATACCGGTTATCATATCGGTTATCGGCCACGAGAAGCGGGTAAATATCGGTATCGGTATCGGTTGGAAAAAATGCATATCGTGCATCCCTACTGAGAAGGTGTTGTCCCTCTCCTTGAGCAGTTTTTGGACCTTCACAGTCATCCATGGCTTCGTGTTGGGGTAGACCCGGACACGTTTGTCCACGGTGGCTGAGTTGGTGCAGTTCACTATGTGGTTCAGAACCGACGACGTGAACTGTTCCAGGTCCTCATGCTCATATTCCTGCCATGAGGTGTCATTCAGGCAGATCTGCAGTGGAGCGGACCCTGCTGGCCAGGTTCTGACAGTCTTAGTGGTGATGGGAGCACTTTTCCTCATGGGAGTGTAGGCTGGGATCAGGAGGATTGACACGTGGTCAGACATGCCTAGATGATGTTGGTGTATACCTTATCCAGTGTTTTTTCTCCTCTTGTTGCACATTTAACATGCTGATAGAACTTCGGTAGTACTACCTTCAGGTCAGCATGATTGAAGTCCCCGGCGATTATATGAACTGCCTGTGGGTCTGCGCTCTGTCCACTACTGATGACGTCATGTAGCCGCGCCAATGCTAAGCTACCATCCGCGCTAGGCGCAATGTAAACAGATGTTATGTACACCGCGTTGAATTCCCTCGGGAGGTATGTGGGTCGGCATTTAACAGTCAAGTATTCCAGGTCTGGGGAGCAGTGGCTACTTACAGTTTTTGTGTTTAAGCACCAGCTGTCCTTCGTAGATATAATGAGGCCGCCTCCGCGTGTCTTCTCACTAAGCAAAGTCCGGTCCGCTCTGTGTAAAGTGCGGCCTTCCAGCCCGACGGCCGAGTCCAAGATGGAGTCATTGAGCCAGGTTTCTGTGAGAATAATCACACAGCTGTCCCCCACTGTGTTATTGGAAGCAACCTGCAGTCTCAGTTCGTCCATCTTGTTAGCCAGAGACCTGACGTTGGAGAGAAAGATACTCGGCAAAGCAGGCTTATCTGGGCTTCTCTTCAGCCTAGCTAGCAGGCCTCCCCTGCGGCCTCGGCGTTGCTTACGGTCTTGACGCCGACGTTTGCGCCTCAGAGACGGGACTGAGTACCATTGTTCTCCCGGCGACCGAGCAATGTCGAGTGGGATCTTTTGTTGCTTCAGGAACTCTGCTGTTACTGTCCTCTCGTTTTGCGCACCAACTTCTAGTACCGGTAAGTCTAGTCTGCTGTAGGTACTATTTACACAACCGTTCCCTATAAGTACTAAAATAAAAATGTACATACAAATGTACTTAAAAACACTAAAAAGCGCCGACGTCGGTAGCCCCTCCAGCCTCGCGTCTGATCGCGCCGCCATCTTGGCGAATATAGGGTGGGAGGAGATCTGATATGAATATAGGGAGGGAGGAGATCTGATATGAATACAGGGTGAGAGGAGATCTGGGGGCCATTCCACTAAAGGTGGATCAGTATAGCTGCGATATAAATAAATGCGGCGCTCAGGCAACTCGAGATTGGAATTCAAGCCTCAGGTGATTCCTCGAACGAGGATCAGCCTTGTGTCATCAGTGTTCACAGAAGACAGGCTTACAAATCTTCGATATGGGCGCGTGCACGCAGACATAAAAAGCCCCGAATAGTCGATCTGTCGAAATTAAGATACTCCACTCTGCAGGGGTACTACATTTGCGCAGCATTCCGAATTATTGATTTTTATGAAGACGGAAAAATAAGATGTAAAATAGTGCAATACTGCCGCAATTAACAAGGCGAGGGAAATGGTTTGGCAAGAAATTGCTGACCGATTAAATGCGTAGGTCATACTAGCCCCAGTTATTGTTATATGTTCATATTTTAATAAATTAATATTACTACTGTGGTGATATCCGCAGCAGGCTACAAACCGTCATATCGCCACAATGGCCTAGTGGTATCGACAGCTGCCACAGGATTTATTCGTCATTTTATATCGGTGGTTCAAATCCCTCTCGCACTTTTTACTGCATTTCGTTGTCTGAATCTAATCTAAAATCTCCTCTAAAAAAGTATGTAGGCTATAAAATTATGGTGCAGGCTAATTTACAAGAACTGCCACGATTACAATGGTGTTTGAAACCTTTGCATGAAATCTTCGGTTAAATGTAAAAAAAAAAAAAAAAAAGACTTGGTCATGTCTCGAACTCGCAACCTTTGGAACTCGAGTCGGCTGCCTTAACCACTACGCCAGCCAGACCGCTGTGATGACAGCAATGCAAGTTGAGACAATTACTTTTTTTTTTACACTCTTTTCTTTATTGATCTATCGATCTATCTATCACACTTTCAAAATATCAAGTTATCTATCACACAATCAAACTATCTATCGATCGATCACACTTTCAAAATATCAAATTATCTATCCATCACACAGTCAAACTATCTAATCTATCTATCTCGTGTGAAGTGGGAACTAATATTTCCTAAAAGACACATGAGGAACTGTCGTTCGGGGTTTAGTTTCCGCCTGTGAGCCTTTTTTGACGCACGGATGACTATAGCCTGTGTTTTAGCCTGGTTAATTATATCTGACTCAGAAGGAGCTCAACCAAGCAGCGAATTATTTGAGCCACATTGATGGCACCGAACGCAAGCTAACATTTTCGAGGCTTAGAACTTTATCGAGGCTTAGAACTTTATCGAGCTTCGTGGAATAGGGCCCTGATATGAATATAGGGAGGGAGGAGATCTGATATGAATATAGGGAGGGAGGAGATCTGATATGAATACAGGGTGGGAGGAGATGATATGAATAATAATAATAATAATTCATTGAATTTATATAGCGCTTTTCCGAGGCTCAAAGACGCTGACAATATAGGGGATACGGAAAACACAAAAACAACAAGTAACATGGAACACAGAGTCAGCGAACGGGGAGGGGGGGGGGGGTGGTAGGGACAGGGGAGGTGGTTAGGGGTAGGGGAGGCTGTATGCATATCAGGGGGGTGGCAGGGTTAGGGGAGATGGGTAGGGGTAGGGGAGGTTGTATGCGTGTCAAGGGGGGGGGGGGGGGGCGGGGGCGCCGGGATGGGGGAGATGGCTAGGGGTAGGGGAGGCTGTAGGCATGGGAGAACAGGTAGGTTTTGAGGTGGGATTTAAAAGTGAGGAGTGAGGGTGAGTCTCTGAGTGGTTGGGGGAGAGAGTTCCAGAGGCGGGGTGCAGCTCGTGAAAAGGCACGGTGACCGAAGCCTTTGAGTTTTGAGGGTGGGACAGTGAGGGGAACAATGGATGAGGATCGGAGGGTACGGGTAGGGCGGTGGGGGAGAAGGAGGTCAGTCAGGTAAGGGGGGGCCAGGCTATGGAGGGCTTTGTATGTGAGGATGAGGATTTTGAATTGGATGCGTTCTTTGATGGGGAGCCAGTGGAGAGAGTGGAGGACAGGAGTGATGTGGTCACGGGAGCGGGTGTTTGAAAGGAGGCGTGCAGCAGAGTTTTGGACCATCTGGAGTCTATGGAGGGAGCGGGAGGTGATGCCGGTGAGTAGGGAGTTGCAGTAGTCAAGGCGGGAGGAGATGAAGGCGTGGATGAGGGATTCAGCAGCGGGCGGGGAGAGGCAGTGTCTGATTTTTGCTATGTTGCGGAGGTGGAAGTAGGAGGTCTTGACGATGGAGCTGACGTGGGGATCAAATGAGAGGGTGGGGTCCAGGATGATGCCGAGGTTGCGAGCCAGGGGGGAGGGGGTGATGGTAGTGTCATCAATGGTGAGTGTGATGGGTCCGGTTTTATTGAGGGTGGATTTGGTGCCGATGAGGATGACTTCGGTCTTTTCACTGTTAAGTTTGAGGAAGTTGTGTGTGAGCCAGGTTTTTATTGCTGAAATGTAGTTTTCGATGTGAGTGAGGGGTGGGTTCTGGGTGGAGTTTGTGGTAATGTAAATCTGGGTGTCATCGGCGTAGCAGTGGAAGTCCAGGTTGAATTGGCGGATGATGTGACCGAGGGGGAGTGTGTAGCAGAGGAAGAGCAGGGGGCCGAGGACTGAGCCTTGTGGGACCCCCTGTGTGACAGAGGAGGAGGAGGAGGTGTGACCGGAGAGGGAGATGAACTGTTGTCTGTTGGTGAGGTAGGAGGTGAGCCAGTCCAGGGCGGTGCCCTCAACACCCAGTTAGCGCAGCCTTTGAAGGAGGATGGAGTGGGACACTGTGTCGAAGGCTGAAGGAGTGCACACAAAGGATACGTGCACACTGCACATATCTTATTTGTCCTTGTCCTGTACACATCACACTATATACATATATCTTTACTGTACTTATCATATTGATATTAAAGCAAATATATTTACTTTTTGCATTCATATTCATTGCACGTAGCGCGAGGTTGACCACCGTCCGCATTGGCTTCACAGTAATTGGGCTTAATGTACCTCTTCATAAGGGCGCGAGGCATAGCGCGAGGCTGGACAAGTTGAGCACCGTTCCTGATTCACTGTTCCCGAGTGCTCAGTGGGTAACGTCCCGATAAATCCAATGATTGCAATATCCATACATTGAAGAACGTGAACAAGCCCACTGTAGATAATTGACTATCATCCCCAAGTACACCCCATGTATACGGACTATGAAAACTTTAAGCGCACAGAATTATGAAACACGGGACGTGATGTTATACTGTCCATTGTGCCAATGGATGGTACGCACATGAGGTTTGCATTGATGTTGAGAGTGGCATGGGAGCTGTATCTCAGACATGGGAAGGATGTTAAATTTCGGGACACATCATCAGTAGAGTACCTTTGAATCATGGGGTGTTTCGGCCTTTTCAACACTAGACACCCTCATCTAAGGCGGCCAGCTACAGGGTGATCAAGCCTGAGCTTGTGTCCCATGCCCAATCATGAGAATTGCCTGGTTGTTTAAATGGCGCGGCCCACGGGACTATGCAAGGCAGGGGTGTCCTCTTCCCTGAGTCAGGCCTAGAGCAGACCGCATACCTTGTTCACCCTCCTCCTGGAGGGTTCTGACCTGGGTTCTCAAGTGGGAGTGGGGGTAGGGGGGGGATTAGTGAGCGGGTCATGTTGCTGTTCTTTGAGCCCAGCAAGGGTCCTTCCGCTTGATCCATATCCACTGGCTGCTTCTTTCGGCCGCTTCAGAGAGTGATCTAATTGTCTGTCGCAGAGCCTGTCCATGGATGCCAAGGTCTTTCAGCAGCCTAACGGTGGAAGAAGCCACGAAACCTCTGCATCCCACTTAAACCGGATAGACTTTTGCCTTCCATCCTCGTTGTTGAGCGTCTGCTGCCAGTTCTGTGTAGCGCAGTTTCTTGCGCTCATAGGCCTCTTCAGCTGAATTCTCCCACGGGACTGTGAGCTCTATGATGTAAACAGACTTCAGTGAAGGGGACCAGAGTACCAAGTCTGGTCTAAGGGTGGTGGCTGCAATCTCGGGTGGAAAGATTAGTTGCTGGCCAATATCGACTAGCATCTTCCAATCCCGGGCCATGGCTAGCTGGTTTGGTTGGAGGATGGTTGGACTTTTTCTGTCCCTCTCGGATGAATGTTGGTGCCGTGATGGAATTGGTTGCTTTCAAGGGCAAGGAGTTGGTGGTATTCCTCTTGCTCTCAAGAGCTGCTGCCAGGCTCTTGAGGACCTGGTTGTGCCTCCAGGTGTAGCGGCCTTGTGTGAGGCTGGTCTTACAACCGGACAAGATGTGTTTGAGAGTCGCTGGAGTTGGGCAGAGGGCACAGGTTGGGTCCTCACCATACCACTGGTGAAGGTTCTTTGGAGATGGGAGCACATCATAGGTAGCTCTGATGATGAAGCTGATGTTGCTTGCCTCCATTTCCCAGAGCTCCCTCCAGCTGAGCTTTCTCCTTTCCAGACCTTCCCACCTCATCCATTGTCCCTGCTTTGCAAGAGAGACGGCCTTCGCGCTTCTTTCAGCCTCCTCCTGACGGCGCACCTCCTCGACCACCATTTTCCTCCTCTCTGATGTTGAGGCCTTACGCCAAGTTGGTTTACTTGCTGCAAGGCCAAAGCCTCCTCTTCCCAGCTGGACATGCCCCACGATGTCATTGTGCCTCAGGGCTGACGTAGCATGCTGCACCGCGTCAGATGGTGTCCATTTCCATCCAGTTATAAGGGGTGGTACAGCATTGCTGATGGTCTGGTCTCTGGAATCCTTCAACGTCATATGGAGTCTTACTTTAGAGCACTTGTACTCTTCGGTGAGGCTCGTGATGGGTAGTTCAAGGACCCCTTTTCCATAGAGGCCGATGTTGGTCAGACAGCGTGGGACACCGAGCCATTTCTTCACATATGAAGTAATGGTTCGCTCCATCTTCTCCACAGTTGTTATTTGAGCCCAGCAAGGGTCCTTCCGCTTGATCCATATCCACTGGCTGCTTCTTTCGGCCGCTTCAGAGAGTGATCTAATTGTCTGTCGCAGAGCCTGTCCATGGATGCCAAGGTCTTTCAGCAGCCTAACGGTGGAAGAAGCCACGAAACCTCTGCATCCCACTTCAACCGGATAGACTTTTGCCTTCCATCCTCGTTGTTGAGCGTCTGCTGCCACTTTATTACTGAACTATCCATTATTACTAGTTGCATGATCACTAGTGTATCCTGTCTTAGCTGTAATATTGTCACCTTTATCTTGTATTATGCCTATTGCCTTATGTCTTGTGCTGCAATTTTACTCTTAATGTAACGTAACAATAAACTTGAAACATGCTTGGCTTTTCTACAATGCAGGTTAGATGACGAACTGCATTTCCTTGTGACAACCTTGGTACTTGTCAATGACAATAAGATTGAATCTAATCTAAAAGAAAAAACATGATTTAACATAATAAATACAAAGGGAGATATGTTGTACAGTTTAATCGGGAATCATATTTAATTGAATCTGTAATTATTAAACAATACTTGAATGTTATGAAATGTATTATCATAAATAATAAGGTGAACACGTTGTCGATACAGTCTGGAACATAGATATTATATGAGAGTTTCATATTGTTATGTGTTCGTTAAGCGGAACTACTGCGCAGAAATTGAATGGGCGAATTTTTTTTGCCTTCTGTCGGGCATTTCACTGACCAATAATAGGCAAAGCATGGGTGTTAAAAAGGGTGGGGCGAGACGCTCGTTCCCGTGCGCAACATTTAGGGTTGATTGGGATAAAGGGAAGCAGGCGTGGGAAGAGTGGGCCGCAAATTCCACTTGTGCGCGTTTTATAAATCAGAATCTTGGTGTGCGTAAATGTTCTTGCTTTGCGTACGACGAAACTCTCTTCTCTCGTCTATATAATATCTATGTTCCAGACTGCTTCAACAACGGAGTCAGTTTAAACATGATTCGTCCTACTGTTCACCTTACTATTCATGATAATACATGTCATAACATCCAAGTATTGTTTAATAATTACAGATTAAGCGGGGCTCGACATTAAGGCTTGTCCGCTTGTCCGGGACAAGTACATTTTATGTTTGGACAAGTGGACTTCCTCCTGCAGTTGTCCGATGGACAAGTCAAAACAAAAAAACAAATCAATATGTATTAATATCTGCAAACATTAATTCCTCCTTCCGATCTGAATAGTAAAAAAAAATAGCAAGCAAAGCGATGCCGCGCCTCATTCTCGCTGTTTCAGTCTCTCGTAGTTCGTTATCGTCATAGTTCGTAAATTCGCTCAGAGCGCCAGAGCGCACACTGCGTTCAACGTCATAAAGAGACCAAGTAATTTGATTGGACAAAAGGCATTCCATGAGTGCTGATCATATTCCAGAGCGAGTTTACGAACGCAGCCATAGTGTTGTAGGTCTCCTGTCACTAGTGCCATTCACGTGAACATGCGCATATTCGCTTCTTCTCAATGCCGCTTATTTTCATGTAGTTCGATGCGATCGTATATTTTAGGTTTGAAGTTTTAAGACCAGCACATCGCAATACGAACTTCAGAATGACACTAATGATAGATTTCTCAATTTGAATATAGGATACTATCCAAAGGCTAGCAAATAAGATTGCTTCCATTGGGGAGGGACTGTAGTTACAAACATTTTTTGTAAATATTCCTAGATATTCATCCCTTTTGTGGCCAATCTTAATCTAAAAGGGTTAGGGTTAGGGTAATCACTGATTACCCCTACGTTTTTAAATAATTACAAAATATTGTTTAATGAATACATTTGAAAATTAAGGATACATCATTATCAAATCAATAGTAGTCAAATGTGTTATTTGCATACACATACACTCACTGGCCACTTCATTAGGCACACCTTGGGGTTGGACCCCCTCTTTTGCCTTCAGAACTGCCTTAATTCTTCATGGCATAGATTCAGCAAGGTGCTGGACACATTCCTCAGAGATTTTGGTCCATATTGACACTATAATATCACGCAACAGCCCGTCTGGCACCAACAACCATGCCAGGTTCAAAATAACTTAAATCACCTTTATTTCCCATTCTGATGCTGGTTTGAACTTCAGCAGATCGTCTTGACCATGTCTACATGCCTAAATGCATTGAGTTGCTGCCACATGATTGGCTGATTAGGTATTTGCGTTAACAAGCAGTTGAAAAGGTGTACCTAATGAAGTGGCCGGTGAGAGTATAATATATTATTATTCATATTATTGCTTTTTCAAAATCTTTGGATTTGGACAAGTAACTTGAGCTCTAGGACAAGTAAAAGATAAGTTCACTTGAAAAAGCTTAATGTCAAGCCCTGGATTAAGTAAGACAAGATACACTGGTGGTGCAATTAGTAATAATAGATATTTCAGTAGTGTTGTTCCGATACCGATACTAGTATCGGCATGGCCACCGATACGCACAAAAATGCTGGTATCGGCGAGTACTAACCTTTTTAACTCTTTGACTGCCAGCCATGTTCAGAGCGGAGAGCTCCACACTGCCAGACTTTTGGGGCATTTTCGCTGAACTTTGAAGACCCACCAAATATTGACTTTTCGGACTACATAAACATTGAACATATTTACCAAAACTTTAGACTCTCTTCTTTCATCAGAAAAATAAAGTTTGTTTCTAGCCTCTTTGAGTGTTTAGAAATCGGCCGTAGAACATAGGGTGGTTTCAGCAAAAACACCTGATTTTGACCAATAAACAGAGAAAACGAGCTTTTTCTGCAGAACTTTTTTTTTTTTTTTTGTTTGCTGCACTTTTTCTGTATCATCCGACTCTGAACTGTTTGAAGAGTCGCGCGATGGCCGCGCTGCTCCGCGATGCTCCGCAATGCTCCGCGCCGCGTTTGGCACATACCCTGATCCGTTTCGCCATTACTACAACCCACAGCAAGCCACTTCCTTCTCCAGGCTTTTATCGAACTACTGCCCCCATCTGGGACCGAAATACATTACACCCAAGTCTGAAATTCACTCGCTAGGTGTAGAACATGTCAATAACGCGATCCCCGCGAAATTTTTTTTTATTTCTATAAGACGCCAATTGGCGTCTTTGGCAGTCAACGTTACTAAAATAAAAATAAATGTTTTATTTTTATTTATTTTTAAGTACTAAAGTTATTTTGTTTGTAAATGTTCACTTGCTGTTGCACTACTACTACGACTGTTTTATATCTTAAATGGATATTGCACTGATTGGCATCTGTGAGAGCCACATTTCAGGTTTTATAAGGGGTTGATTTTCTTGTCACCATACCAGGTAGACAATAAAAAAAAGTTCTATAGCATTTTTTCCTGTTTTACAAAGGTTTTGAGCAGTGCCAGACTAAGTGTTAGCAATAATTTTACATCGAGGTGAGTATGCGGCTCAAAAAACATGTTTTTTTGTTTTGTTTTTTCAAACGCCGTGGTATCGGATCGGTACTCGGTATCGGCAAGTACTGCACGGTCAGGTATCGGTATCGGTATCGGGATCAAAAAATGGTATCGGAACAACACTATATTTCAGTAATAAAGTGTCTGCGCTTAAAATGTTTGTAGTCCGTATACATGGGGTGTGCTTGGGGATGATAGTCAATTGTCGACAGTGGGCTTGTTCATGTTCTTCAATGTATGGATATTGCGATCATTGGACTTATCGGGACGTTACCCACTGAGCACTCGGGAAGAGTGAATCAGGAACGGTGCTCAACTTGTCCAGCCTCGCGCTATGTGCAATGAATATGAATGTAAAAAGTTAATATATTTGCATGAATATCTATATGATACGAACAAAGACATATGTAGGCTACATTTTGATGGGTACAGGACAAGGGAGAATAAGATATGTGCAGTGTGCACGTATATTCTTTGTGTGCACTCACATAATATGTGAGGTAATATTTCAATTTATGTTGGTGGAAATTGTATCCATTTCAAAGCGTTTCTCCTGTTTCATCCTTCTGCCAGCGCACCTTTTTGGGCGTACGCAAGCTGGGCCCTGTTCCACAAAGCGCGATTAACTCTGATCCAAGTTTAAATCAGATCCGGGCGCTAATTTAAGCTTACGTTCCATCAATGTGGATCAAATAATTCGCTGCTTGGTTGCTGTGCAACCAATCCTTCTGAGTAATTCTGGTCACGAGCAGACTTACAGGCTGGTTTAGGTAATGCGTGCGTCAGAAAATCTCTCTCAGGCGGAAACTACATCCCGAACGACAGTTCCTCAAGTGTTAAATAGATCCCAATGTGTTCTACACAATAATGTATTGTATGCATACCGTTCTTGGCCCTCTGTTGTTCTCACTGTACTTGGCACCACTGGGTCAGATTTTGCGTTCTTTTGATCTTGCTTTTCATTGTTATGCTGATGATTTACAACTATATATGCCTATAACAGCAGGAAATGCCTCAGATTTAGTTATGTTAAAGACCTGTCTGGCTGCTGTGAAGGGCTGGTTATCAGCGAACTTTCTGCTATTAAATTCAGACAAGACTGAAATGATCAAATTCGGTCCAGCTAGACTAAATCATCAAAGTGATAGTCTTGTTTTGACCTTGGATGATTGTGTCATCCAGTGCAGGGACGAGGTTAAAAATCTCGATGTCATTCTGGATCAGATTCACATTTTATCCTCACATAAAGGGGGTGATAAAAATTGCATTCTTTCACCTCAGAAGAATTTCTCAAATTAGATCAATCCTTTCTTTTGAAGATGCTGAGGTTCTGATCCATTCTTTTGTGACATCCAGACTAGACTATTGTAATGTCCTTTTGTCAGGACTACCAAAAAAGAGTTTTCATGGTATACAGATGGTCCAAAAAGCTGCAGCTCGCATTTTGACTGGATCAAAGAGATACGACCATATCTCGCCAGTGCTGGCCTCCCTTCATTGGCTCCCTGTCCATGTTAGAGCGGACTTCAAGATGCTGCTATTAAGATATAAAGGCAAGCTGTAAATGGCACTGCGCCTTCGTATTTAAAGGACCTTCTCAAACCATATGTGCCCTCAAGGGCTCTGCGCTCACAAGGCTCTGCCCTGCTGATTGTTCCTAGAGCAGTGGTCTTCAACCGGGGGTCCGCCAAATGTTTTCAGAATAATTTGTGACAATTAAAAAATATAACAAAAGTTATATTGAGTAAACTAATAATAGGCAATTAATAGGCAATAATAAGCTACTTTTGACAAAAAACTATTTACAATAAAAAATTACTATTTACTATTTGCATTATGGGTAATGACCCGAGGCACTGCCACTGTTGAAGCTGAGTGTTGATTAAACTGGTTGAGTTAAACGTGCGCAAGTTGTCCGAGTCCAATAATGATATTATAACTTCACATTATTAGTTACTACTATTAATTAGTGAAGCAGGATGGATACATTTGTAACAGTAACGAGACCTCGAGCTCGAGATCCAGCGGCTAGGCCTACTCCTTCCACCTCGGCCCCAGCAGCGCCTGCCCCAGGGGCAGATAAACGCAAAAGAGAAAAGTCCCGAAAATATTCAGAAGTGTACCTAAAGTTTGGATTTACTTTCATAGAAACCGAAGGAGTGGAATTGCCGGTGTGTGTTGTTTGTGCGGCGACGCTCTCAAACGAAAGCATGAAGCCATCAAAGCTGCAACGACACTTTGAGACGAATCATGGCCACTTACAAGATAAAGCACTGGACTACTTTCAGGCTCGTCTGCACTCTCTCCAAGGCCAACAGACAATGATAAGAAAATCTGCGAAAGTCGGTGAGCTTGCTTTGAAAGCCTCATATCAAGTTGCTCTTCGCGTTGCCCAGTGTAAAAAGCCATACACAATTGCAGAAGATTTGATATTGCCTGCGGCCACTGATATGTGCAAGACCATGTTTGGGAATGATGGATATGGATATGCAGAAAAGTTGAAGACTCCCATTGTCAGACACAACAATTGCTCGGCGAATTGGTGAAATGGCATCGGATGTGAGGGTGCAGTTAATTGAGAAATTACAAACGGCGGAGGCATTTGCACTCCAATTGGATGAATCAGTGGACATGTCCAAAGACGCACAGCTCTTGGCATTTGTGCGCTTTGTTGACCAAGACGAAATGTGTGAAGAGTTCTTGTTTTGTAAGAAGCTTCCTGAACGCACAACAAGTGCTGAAATTTTCAAAGTGATTGATGACTTTTTCGGTGAAAATGACGTACGTTGGGCAAAGTGTGTCGCGGTGTGTACCGACGGTGCGCGCGCTATGACTGGGCAAAAGAGTGGACTGATGGCGCTTGTCAGAAAAGTCGCCCCCAAAGTGATGTGGACTCACTGCATGCTGCACAGAGAATCCCTCGCCGCTAAAGAAATGAGTGCTGAGTTTGCCGATGTTATGGACACTGTTGTAAAGGCTGTACATTTTATTAAGAAGAGTGCCCTACAAACTCGCCTCTTCGCTTCTTTATGCGCCGCTACAGGAGAGGAACACACAGCGCTCCTTTACCATTCAGAAGTCAGATGGCTTTCCCGTGGATCCGTATTGGCACGAGTATTTGAATTACGCACAGCTATCCACGAATTTCTAATTGGCCAAAACCGCGCGGAGCTGGCTGCGCATTTCATCGACAATGCCTGGGTCTTTAAACTGGCATATCTGGCGGACGTTTTCGCAGAGTTGAACCGGCTGAACAGTTCTATGCAGGGCCGCAATACACACGCCATTCAGCTGTATGATAAGATGGAAGGCTTCCTGAAAAAAACGAAAAGATGGAGAGAGCGCGTCAGGGGAGATAACATCTCCATGTTTCCATCAGTGGAGGAGTTGGCGGATTCCGCGGTGATCTCGCCTGACGTGAAACGCGCAATTGGTAATCACTTGGAGGCACTTGAATGGCAATTCGAAAAATATTTTTCTGAGACTGAGTCCTGGAGAAAGGACAAGACCTGGATACAGTTTCCTTTCAAAGAGAATGCACCCGACGGCTCAAATCTGACAGCCGCTGAGGAAGATCAGCTGATCGACCTAACCACAGATAGTACACACAAGCATGTGTACGAGTCAAAGCCACTGATCCAGTTCTGGATCCATTGCCAAAAATTCTTCCCACAACTGACAGCAAAGGCCATGGTGAGCCTCTTGCCTTTTGCAACCACATATCTTTGCGAAAGTGGATTCTCCTCCCTCACCCACCTGAAGAGCAAATACCGTTCAAGACTGCAGCCTGAGGATGACATGATGCTCTGCCTGACAACCTCCATCTCCCCCAGAATAGACAAGCTGTGTACCACCCAGCAGGGCCAGTTATCTCACTGAGGTAAGCATACCTGACTTCCTGAAGCTAAATGTTTAATTGTTGAATAATAATAATAATAATAGAAAATATAAGCCTCATCAACAATAATAATAATAATAATAATAATAATAACCAATAATAATTATGCATGAACGTTTTATCAATCATAAACACATATAGGTTAATAACCCAGTAATTAGCCTGTTACTTATTAATTTTCCCTTGTGACCTGACCCCCTGCCTGTCTGCCGACTACTCCTCCTGTCTGACCCCCTGCCTGTCTGCCGACTACTCCACCTGCCTGCCGACCATTCTTCCTGCTTGATTCCCCACCTGTCTGCCGACCCTTCCTCCTGCCTGACCTCCCGCCTGCCTGACGACCCACCTGCCTATTCCCATCAGCCTTGTTACTAGAAATAAACCTTTATTATTTAACTCTTACCTGTTCACCTGTGTCTGCGTTTGGGTCCTACCTCTGGTCGTGACAAAATAGGTTAATAAGGTGAATAAAGTTATTATAGGCCTTAAAATGTGACATTTTAAAAAATGTATTACATGTGGGGGTCCCTGTTCTGGTTGTCTCTCGTCCAAGGGGTCCTTGGGCTGAAAAGGTTGAAGACCCCTGTCCTAGAGTCAGAAAAAGGACAATCGGTGAGCGTGCATTTTCTGTCCGTGCACCAACTCTCTGGAACCGTCTCCCATTAGACATCAGGCAGGCTGAATCAGTGAACATTTTCAAAACTAAGTTAAAGACCAACCAGTTTCTGTTGTCTATGTGTCATAGGCTGTGTATCTGTGCTGTGTAATTATGTGTGTTTTTTAAATTGAAATAGTTGTTTTTACCTATTGTGTGTTTTTATAGTTGTTTTATATTGTTTTAAACTGTGGCCCACCTATTGTAAAGCACTTTGACGTAAAGTGCTATACAAATAAAGTTATTATTATTATTATTAAGTGTCTTTTAGGAAATATTAGTTCCCACTTTTTGACTGTGTGATAGATAGATAATTTGATATTTTGAAAGTGTGATCGATCGATAGATAGATAACTTGATATTTTGAAAGTGTGATAGATAGATAGATCGATAGAGAAATAAAAAAGTGTAAAAAAAAATAGGTATGTCTATCAACTTGCATTATCGGTATTACAGTGGTGTGGCTGGCGCAGGGGTTAAGGCAGCCAGTTAGAGTTCCAAAGGTTGCGTGTTCGAGACTTGATTTAATTGAACTTTTTTTTTTCTTTTTACATTTAACCGAAGCCTTCATGCAAATCGATTTACAATATATATATATATATATATATATATATATATATCTGTCTAAGTGAATCGTCTATCCATCAGTAATCATAAGAAAAAAAGAATCTATGCCAAATCCAGGGTCCAGCTAGAAGAACATAATTTACTACTCAGAAAGGCTTCAAACACCATTGTAATCGTGTCAGTTCTTGTAAATTAGCCTGCACCATCATTTTATAGCCTACATATTTTTTAGATTAGATTTTAGATTAGATTCAGACAACGAAATGCAGTAAAAAGTGCGTCTGAAGAGGGATTTGAACCACCGTCTTAAAATGACGAATAAATACCATGGCAGAGGTTAATACCACTAGGCCATCGTGACTAGGGCTGTTACGATTAGTCGACGTCATCGACTACGTCAATACGTCGGTTTGCGTAATATGCGTCGGTTAGTCGTAAATAAACAAAATGACTGCGACCAGTGCAAACACGGAGAGAGTTAGCGATTAGCGATGTTAGCTTATAGCCAGTTTAACAGAAGTAACTTCACTTTTAACATGACTTCCCGTGGTCGTAGAGGGCTGGCTGACGGCTTAAAATGACCGTGAGGACCTGTAGACCTTATCCAGCCATAGTCTTGTGTTTCTACCCCGGGGCATAGCCCTATTATCTCCATATGTATCTCCTAAAACAGTACTAGCTAAGCTGTGTGTGTGTGTGTGTGTGTGTCTGTGTCTGTGTCTGTGTATGTGTCACGCATGTGTGTGTATCTTTGTCTCTGTGTGTCTGTGTGTGAGTGTGAGTGTGACATGCTCACATTCCTCCACAGTAATGCCTAAGGTGGAGGGGGGAGAAGGGAGAGAGGGGGGGAGAGAGCTAAGGGGGGAGGGGGAGAGCAGAGAGAGGGGGAGAATGTTATGTTTGTTATTGAGATTGTTATTGTTAAAGATTGTTACTGAGAGGTATACGGTATTCCGGTTAGAATTTCACTTTTTTACAGAATTTACTGCATTACTTGCACTTTTCCTTTTACTTGAAGTTAACTTTTATATTTTATAATATTATATTTTATGTTGGACTGTAAGAAAGAGAGGATCTTTTTTGTTGTGTGGAATATTGCCCTGCAGTGCAAGAATAATTGAATAAAATACTGAAATGTTGATAAGAGAAGTTTTTGACATTTATTTGGGGAAAATTAAGTGATACATTAATCGAACAGCAAAAAAATAATCGTTAGACTAATCGTTAAGTTAGTCGTTAGACTAATCGACTAATCGGAAACATAATCGATAGATTAATCGTTAGAAAAATAGTCGTTTGGGACAGCCCTAATCGTGACGATTTTACGGTTTGTAGCCTGCTACTGATATCACCACAGTAGTAAATATTCATTTATTAAAATGTGAACATATAGCAATAACTGGGGCTAGTATGACCTACGCATTTAATCCAAACCATTTCCCTCGCCTTGTTAATTGCGGCAGTATTACACTATTTTACATCTTATTTTTCGTCTTCATACAGATCAATCTTCATTTCGACAATTCGACTGTTCGGGGCTCTTTATGTCTGCGTGCACGCGCCCATGTCGAGGATTTCAAAGCCGGTGTTCTGTGAACACTCATGGCACAAGCCTGATCCTCGTTCGAGGAATCACCTGAGGCTTGAATTCCAATCCCGAGTTGCCTGATCGCGGCTTTTATTTTTAGCGCCGATATACTAATCAACGTTCGTGGAATACCCCCCAGGCCAGATTAACACTAGGAGAGCCGCGGATCGCGACCTTATTCCATCGCGATGAGGTGTGCTTCAGCACTATGATAGTTTAACATAGAGAAGAGTGTACTGACGCACAAAGATCGCTGGAGGGCGATGTCACGCAAGAAGCGTGAACACGCAACACACCGCGGGGGAAACCCGATCTCTTTGTTCATTGATCGGAGAGCCATCAAGCCTTTCACACATACTTCCAAGTAATTTTCTTGGAATCCCAAGCTGTGTTGACCAGGTATCTGTAATGTTCACATTTATATATAACAGTAATAAATATAGCAATAAAAGACAGCGCTGTAAATAGTGTTATTATTGCACAATTGCACCCACAACGTGCTATTGCCGTCCGGAGTTGATCAGCTCCAGATTGAACCAAGGTTCTTCGCTACAGAAACATTTTCACACAATGACAAACATGTGATGCGTTTTATATTATATTCTTTGATATACCATACATATATCTGCCATATATCGTACCTCCGTTTTATATTGAGAAATATTATGATAAATACATATAGGGCGGAGCTATGATATGTGGTGTGTGGCTAGATATTTTCATGTAGCACTGTGACTGTGCCTATCTGTGGATTATTATTTATAAATAGTGGTCTGGGAAGGTGGAGGTGAAAATGGTTACAGAAACACACCGTTGGGACGTGGTGCAGCGGGGGAAACCCGATCTCTTTGTTCATTGATCGGAGAGCCATCAAGCCTTTCACACATACTTCCAAGTAATTTTCTTGGAATCCCAAGCTGTGTTGACCAGGTATCTGTAATGTTCACATTTATATATAACAGTAATAAATATAGCAATAAAAGACAGCGCTGTAAATAGTGTTATTATTGCACAATTGCACCCACAACGTGCTATTGCCATCCGGAGTTGATCAGCTCCAGATTGAACCAAGGTTCTTCGCTACAGAAACATTTTCACACAATGACAAACATGTGATGCGTTTTATATTATATTCTTTGATATACCATACATATATCTGCCATATATCGTACCTCCGTTTTATATTGAGAAATATTATGATAAATACATATAGGGCGGAGCTATGATATGTGGTGTGTGGCTAGATATTTTCATGTAGCACTGTGACTGTGCCTATCTGTGGATTATTATTTATAAATATAGGTCTGGGAAGGTGGAGGTGAAAATGGTTACAGAAACACACCGTTGGGACGTGGTGCAGCGGGGGAAACCCGATCTCTTTGTTCATTGATCGGAGAGCCATCAAGCCTTTCACACATACTTCCAAGTAATTTTCACCTTAGGTTTTTGTGAACGGGACGATTAGTTTACCACGAAACAAGGAATGCAAAATCAAAAAACAACGCATTACATTGGCCGTCCTATGAAAATTGACAGCGCTGTACATAGTGTCATTCAATGCACAAGCACGTAATTTCAAACGATTTTGGTCGACAGCGAAATACATTATCAATATCTTATTATCAATTGTCAATATACTCTCTCCCTTCTTCTCCTTACTTTCCTGTCTGTCTTCACTATATCTGGGACTGCCCCACTCAGAAATATCCGTTCGTTATATCGTTGATGATTACAGGCATAATCATCGCTGACATCATTTTATTTGATGTACACATTTCACGGCAAGAGACAGTTTATTCTCCCAACAATTGTTTGTTCACTGCACAACATGAACACAGTGAGGATTCAAACAAACAAAATAATGAATACACTCTGCAATTGGCTACTACTACAACGTGGTCTACAGTGATATACAAAAAAGACATTATATACAATATTATAAATATCCGTTTGTTATATAATATTCGTTGATGAACTACTTTGCTGTGGTACCTATGTAATACCACACAGCTTGATAGGTACATACTGTGCAGTGTATCATTCATAACTGTACATAGGCTACACATATCATAATATCTTATCACTATTGCATGGAACTTGGGTGAAAAAAAAAACTCAGCTCCAACAAATCTGAAGGGATTGGGAGACATACTGTACAGTTTATCATTTTCATAACTGTCTGTACATATACATATCTTATGTATCCCTATTGCTATATATAGCCTATATATAAACACATTATGTTACATACTTATCAGTCTTATACTGTATCTAATTCAGCACTGAAGCCTGAAGGTTGAGCACAGTGTGTGTCCCCTTGCTACCTCTGCTGATATAAAAGAGAATTGCAGCCTTGGAGAAAAAGATGGCAGCCGAATCCCAAGGCAAATACACAGACACACACAGAAATACTGCAAAATCGCTTTATACTAACTCGATTTTGAAAATGTAAAGATGCTGGGTGGTAGAACGCACATATCTAGGAAAAGTCATGAAAGGAGGGTCCTGAAATTTGATCGAGTGCAAAGGTAGATTTTTTTTTGTACTCACTGGTGCTGTTTAACACCTCACGGCTGCTCTAGTGTTAATGAATAGTTCAAAGGGCGCTGGCAGATATTTAGCGGTGTATGCAATCAGACATTTATTTATTTATTATTACCCACGATTTCCTCCATAGCAGTTGTTGAGTCATTCAAACTAAAGTTGTTACAATTTCTCTAACTTCTATGACTGATCATGGAATTACAACTGTTGAGCAAGACAGTGAGTGACAGTTAAACTAGGTACAACGTGAACACTCTTAAACTGAAACGTTAAACATTGATTATGTCTCCGTTTGAGAGAATATGCTTTAATCAATTGTTAATGATAAAACATTGATAAGGTATCCATTTGTTGTAATATCTCTGTAACACTCTGAACACTTCATGTTCCCACAGCGTGTGCAGACTCCAGAGATGTGGTGTTACTTCTGGCACTGCTGAGTCTATGGAAGCAGCACTTGTTCTCATGTTGTTTCTAATCCTGTATATGTTCCTATTCTTACAGGAGAGAGCTCCAACCCAGACTCAGACATGGAGCCCAGCTCCACCGCATCAGGAAGCCATAAACAACACAGACGGAGGAGGAGGAGCTCAAGACAGAAGAATCACCACTGTTTAGATTGCAGTGAGAGTTTCATTTGTCCAACTCACCTTAAATCACAACCACAGACTCAAGGAGGACAGAAGACTCACTCTTGTCTTCAGTGTGGAAAGAGATTTGGTTATATGAGCGATCTAAAGAGACACCAGAGAATACACACAGGAGAAAAGACATTCTGCTGCTCCCAGTGTGGGAAGAGTTTCAGTGAGGCAGGACAGCTAAAGAGACACCAGAGAATACACACAGGAGAGAAGCCATTCTGCTGCTCCCAGTGTGGGAAGAGTTTTATTGAGGCAGGACACCTAAAGACACACCAGAGAATACACACAGGAGAGAAGCCATTCTGCTGCTCCCAGTGTGGGCAGCGTTTCAGTCGGGCAGAATCCCTAAAGAAACACCAGAGAATACACACAGGAGAGAAGCCGTTCTGCTGCTCCCAGTGTGGCAAGGGTTTCAGTGAGGCAGGATCCCTAAAGAGCCATCAGAGAATACACACAGGAGAGAAGCCATTCTGCTGCTCCCAGTGTGGGAAGAGTTTCACTGAGGCAGGATCCCTAAAGAAACACCAGAGAATACACACAGGAGAGAAGCCATTCTGCTGCTCCCAGTGTGGGCAGAGTTTCAGTGAGGCAGGATACCTAAAGAAACACCAGATAATACACACAGGAGAGAAGCCATTCTGCTGCTCCCTGTGTGGGAAGAGTTTCAGTCGCGCAGGACACCTAAAGAGTCACCAGAGAATACACACAGGAGAGAAGCCATTCTGCTGCTCCCAGTGTGGGAAGAGTTTCAGTCAGGCATGTGACCTAAAGAGTCACCAGAGAACACACACAGGAGAGAAGCTTTATCACTGCTCCCAGTGTGGGAAGAGTTTCAGTGAGGCAGGATCCCTAAAGAGCCATCAGAGAATACACACAGGAGAGAAGCCATTCTACTGCTCCCAGTGTGGGAAGAGTTTCAGTGAGGCAGGATCCCTAAAGAAACACCAGAGAATACACACAGGAGAGAAGCCATTCTGCTGCTCCCAGTGTGGGCAGAGTTTCAGTCAGGCAGGATCCCTAAAGAGCCATCAGAGAATACACACAGGAGAGAAGCCATATCTCTGCTCCCAGTGTGGGCAGAGTTTCAGTGAGGCAGGAAACCTAAAGAAACACCAGAGAATACACACAGGAGAGAAGCCATTCTGCTGCTCCCTGTGTGGTCAGAGTTTTATTGAGGCAGGACACCTAAAGAGTCACCAGAGAATACACACAGGAGAGAAGCCGTTCTGCTGCTCCCAGTGTGGGAAGAGTTTCAGTCAGGCAGGACCCCTAAAGAGTCACCAGAGAACACACACAGGAGAGAAGCTATATCACTGCTCCCTGTGTGGGAAGAGTTTCAGTCAGGCAGGAAACCTAAAGAAACACCAGAGAACACACACACTAGTTAATACGACTGCTCCCAGTGTGGGAGGTGTTTAAGGAGACAGGAGCCCTAAAGAAGAAGGCTGGCTACACCATCATATTAGGGCTGCAACGATTAGTCGACATAATCGACGACGTCGATCATAAAAACTCGTCGACATCGTATAAAAAAAAAAATGAGAAAAAAAAACGGGAAAAAAAAAAGGAAAACGGAAAAAAAAAACGGGAGCCATGCAAGAATCAGCTGTGTAAGTTTTAGCTAGCGTTGTTAGCCAACTGGCTAACGTTATATTGTTAGGGTCGTAATGTTTATGTTAGTGTGACGATCCACACTGGTACCACCAGTGGGCGCCATACATCTGTTGACCTTCTCTTTTGGTTCCAGATGGGCACAGGTGGGGGTAATCATCCTGATTGTCCCAGGAACTTTAAGAGGGGGTCAAATTGGTGGACTCGCTCTCTTCCTGGTCGACCAGCAGCCTTTTTGGTTGTGGTTACTATTTACTTTAAACATTATTGGGAGTCACGTGACCTGCAGAAGAGATGGCTGCGTAGCGCGCTCGCTCCTGCCCTATTTCCCTTATTTCTTTTGAAACTACTCATAGTAAACTTTTATTTAATAATTCTGATACAGTAAATGTTATTTAACAACTCATAGCTCAAAATGCCGCACACAAGAAAGTCCAAGCCATCCTCTCCTGACCCAGAATCTTCTTAAGACGAAGTGGAGACAAACGAGCTAGCGAACATGCTGAGTAAGGCTATGGCGGACCAACGTCTTTTCATTGAAAACCAATTCTCTGGTATGAACGGCAAACTTGATGCAATCAAGACCGACCTAGCTAACTGTACAAAAGACGTGCAGAAACTCCGAGGTGAATGCACTGAACTTCGCAAAAAGATGGAGAAAGCTGAGGAAACTACATTTGATAACAAGGCTAACCTCGAAACTAAGCTAGCTGATTTAGAGGACCGTAGCCGACGTGACAACATACGCATTATGGGATTACCTGAGGGAAACGAGGGTTCCAACGCGGCCCAATACATCTCCTCCAATCTTCCCAAATGGTTCCCCAACTTGAGCGGAGAGGCGTTAGAAGTCATGAGGGCACATCGTCTCCCTCTTCCCCGTAATGCCAATGCCAATGGCTCACGGACCCTCATTTGCAAGATGTTACGATTCACAGACCGCGACAGAATCCTCAAAGCTGCCCGGCTGACACCGCTCAACCTCGGCGAGAGGAGCATCCGCTTCTCCGCTGACTACAGCCAACACACCATCGCTCGGCGCCGACTCTTCTCTACTGCCATGGACATCGCGAAGAGGCGAGGGTTCCAATCTTTCCTCCTTTATCCGGCCAGGCTTAAAGTGATCCACGGTTCCCATCAGCGTGTCTTCGACTCGCATGCCGAAGCAGAGGACTTCCTCAACGCACAGAAGCCATTGGAGGCTGGGGACTGAACGCAATTTGGTGATCGTTCTCGCACACGCAGGAGTACAGGTTGGATGGTTGGTGTTAAACCACTGAGCGGACCGAAAATACAGCAATTATTAAGTCTATCATAGAAAATTTGGCATCAGAATAATATCGTTTTTTCTTTTTATGGGATAGTTACCCAATACTGCCTATGTAGGCAACTGTTTTGGTTAAGGGAACGGGCTAGGTGACTGTGTTTATAGCCCCCGTTCTCAGCGTCAGGTGTCTAATGTTTTTTGGGGATATGGGGAATATGTTTGTTTATTTTTATTATTATTTTTCTTGTCACACGTTATTTGGTGGCATTTCTGGGTATTTTGGCGATATGGGTGGGGGGGTGTTATAGTTCTTCTTGTTCTCACTATATTGATGTTCATTACAATGTACTGTCTTTGTTTACCAGACCCACAGGTCTACTCCTGTTGTTCATTTCTAGGGAGTGGGTAATTCCTACTGTTGCCCCTCTTTCTACACAGCCCAACTCTCATCTAGTATGAGAACTCTTCAAATAGCCAGCTGGAATGTGAATGGTTTAAATGGCCCGATCAAACGTGCGGCATGTCTAGATGACCTCTATAGGAAGAAGGTTGATATAGCATTTGTACAGGAGTCACATCTTAAAGCAGCTGATGTACGTCGTTTTGCTAACAGACACTACTGTATAGCAGCGTCGGCTTCATATAATTCCAAATCCCGTGGTTCTCTTATTGTAACAAAACGCTCCCTATCTATAAATGTTCTGGAGAAGTCTGGCAGTGCTGATGGGCGGGTCTCACTGATCAAAACCATTATTGCTGGGCGAAAGCTGGCGTTCTTGTCTGTTTATGCCCCCAACCCTTTTGACAAAGAGTTTTTCCAACAACTGTCAGTGATAATGTCAGAGTTACAGGACTATGCTTTGATCATGGGTGGGGACATGAATGCGACCCTGGACCCTGCCTTAGATCGCTCACATCCTCAGGACCAACATTCTCACTCCCAAAATTCAGCATCGGCCTTTCTGTCACGTTTTATATCAGACTTTAACCTCCTGGACACATTCAGAGTTATTAACCCCTCGGTTAAACAATACAGCTTCTTTTCCAACAGACATAAAACATACTCGCGTATAGATTACATTTTCATTTCTCCATCCATTTCTGAATTACATGATGCATTAATGTTTCCTTGTCCACTTTCTGATCACTGTGTCATTATGGTCAAATTGACTTTAGCTAATACACCAACTAAAGCATCACGCTGGCGCTTCAATACAACCCTTCTGAAAAATATTGATTATTGTACTTATTTTAGGAGCGAGCTTGATAAATTTGTATCGGAGAATGTTGGTAGTGTTGATGACCCTCGTATCTTTTGGTATGCGTTGAAAGGGTGTATCAGGAACGTTTCAATATCTTTTTCATCCCACCTTAACAAGACTCGGTTGGGCAGAATTGATGAGATGGAATCCGATCTTGCAACACTGGAAAAACAGCAGCAGATATCTTTCTCTGAAACTAGGGACCGGAATATCCGTATTACCAAATTAGGACTTAACTCTCTTCTTAGACGACGAGCTGAATTCTTAATCCATAAGACTAGACGAAATTATTATTTTAACGGCCCCAGACCTAGCCACCTCCTAGCCCTTAGACTGAAACACGACGAAAAGTTCTCAACCATATCAACTATCAAGCCTAGTGATTCTCATGATACCATCTCCGACCCCAAAGCAATTAACTCTGAATTCCGTAACTTCTATTGTAAGCTATATTCTTCCGAGGTCATTCTAGACAGGGACAATTGTAAAACTTTTTTGCAGAGCCTAGATCTTCCCTCCCTGAATAAGGACGAATCTGACCAGCTGCAGACTCCAATATCCCTGGAGGAACTGATAAACGCTATTCAAAAGATGAAGAAGGGTAAATCGCCGGGTTGGGATGGTATCCCTCCTGAATTCTACCTTACCTTCTGGGATGTGTTAGGCCAATTCATGTTAGACATGATTACTACTTCTGTTGAGAAAGTGTGTTTTAAATAGGGACACCAACTCTGCCATTCTATCTCTCCTTCTAAAACCTAACAAGGACCCCACCCTCTGTAGCAACTACAGAGCATTATCAATATTGAATGCCGATGTAAAGATTTATGCCAAGGTGCTGGCCTCTAGACTTGACGTGCATATGACCAAACTCGTTCATCATGACCAAACAGGCTTCATAAAAACTCGCCAAGCTGCGGACAATATTCGTAGATTGCTCCATGTACTCCACTTCTCTCAGGATATTAAGTCTCCAAAAAGCTTTTGACAGGCTGGAATGGGACTATCTGTGGCTGGTACTAGACAAATTTGGCTTAGGTTCAGACTTCACTAAATTGATCAAAGTTTTGTATTCAAACCCCTCAGCTATGGTCTCTACAGGAAATATAATTTCACCTTCTTTTAAAATTTCAAGGGGCTCTAGGCAGGGATGTCCGCTCTCGCCAATCCTATTCTGTCTCTCACTCGAGCCATTAGCTCAAAAGATTCGGCAACACCCTCTTATCTCCTCTATCAAGTTTTGTAATACATCACACCACATTTCATTATTCGCCGACGATATTCTGTTATATATGGATAAGGCTCCAGCATCCATTCCCAGAGTGTTGGACACTTTTGAAGAGTTTGGCACTCTGTCAGGCTACAAGATCAATTGGTCCAAGTCTTCATTAATGCCTCTCAGTACTTCTCTTGATCCATCTACCCTACCATCTCACATTCCAGTCGTTAAGTCTTTTAAATACCTCGGGGTAGATATCTTTCCCTCTCTGTATTCAGTTGTAACCAAAAACTTCCAAGGCATCTTAAGCAGAGTGGAGGCAGACATGAATAGATGGTCACTTCATCCACACTCCCTACAAGCACGTGTCTCCATTGTCAAAATGGATGTGCTTCCCAGGGTAAATTTTTATTCCAATATGTTGCCAATCTCACCTCCCAAGGGTTACTGGGACAAGATCCATAGTCTTATATCAAAATTTATTTGGAAAGGCAAGCGCCCTCGCTTAAAACTATCCACTCTACAGCGCAGCAGACAGGATGGAGGTCTAGCTGTCCCCAATTTTAAAATGTATTTTTGGGCGTATGTGCTGCGCCCTTTATCAACCTGGTTAGATTGTAATGCATCGGTTTCATGGCGAGCGATAGAGGAAAATTTGGCTTCCCCTCACCGCTTACAGGACTTAGTGTACTCAAGTCTATCTACTAAACAATCCAAATCTAAGCTGGGCCCTATAATGTCTTCTCTTTTATCAGTATGGCTGGCTGTCGAGAAGGCAACTCACTCTCAGTTAAAGTGGCACACCCATACTCCTATCTTCCACAATTTCGCTCTTCTAACCGGAAAAGTTCCCTTTTCATATCCCCAATGGAGTGATAAAGGTATACATGTTCTTTCTGACATTTCTAATGATGAGGGTCTTAGAATGTTTAATGATCTGCGTATGACCTACAATTTACCAGGGTTCTCATTTTTTCTTTACCTGCAACTTAGATCTTCCATGCGTGCATATGGTGTTCCCTGGGGACAATCTCTATATACCCATGAGCTTCACACGACGTTAGATGTGGGAGTACAGACAAGGGGTTTAGTCTCTAAATTATACACTAATTTACTAGAAGCTTCCTGTAAACCTCTTGCTGTTCACCAGGTATGGGAGAGAGACCTTGATTTTTCTGATGGGGATATTGATTGGATGACTGTTTGGGACAATCTGGATATCACATCTAAAAATCCTAATCATAAGCTTATTCACTTTAACTTCTTACACAGGTTATACCTCACTCCGAGAAGACGCCACCTCATGAAAATCATACCCTCCTCAATTTGTGATCTGTGTTCACTCGGTCATGTGGGCTCCTTTTTACACATGTACTGGGAATGTCCTGGGGTGGCGGCATTTTGGAAACTAATATCTTCCACTTTATCTAATCTATTGGGGATCCATATACCTTGTTGTCCGAGATTATTGATCTTGAATGATACTTCATCGTTAGATCTGTCAGCTTCCATGTTTCGTGTTTTATTTGCTGGTCTTACCGCAGCCAAAAAGATGTTAGCATTACGATGGAATCCTCCACATACTCTTACGCGTAAACAATGGCTGCTGTCTTTCCTGGACATACTATACATGGAACAATCTATAGCCAGAATACATGGAGCTAAAGAAAGGACAATTCAAACATGGACCTCTGCAATACATAGGATAAAAGAGTTGATGGAGTGACTGTGTTGTAGGCTGTGTTGTATGTGAAGTTAACCTGTAATTGTTGTATTATTATGATTGTATGATATGCCAAATATAGTGTAATGAAGAACTATGGGGGGGGGGGTGGAAGGGATGTTATCGCCATGGGGGGGGGGGGGGGGGTTACTCATGTGTTTATAGTGTGGGAAGGGGGGGGGGGGTTAAGATAAGGGGGGGGGAAATCAGGGCAGACACTTATTTTGTTTGGTGTATTAATGTGAGTTTTTCATGTGTACTGTTTTGCAATAAATAATTGATTACAAAAAAACATTATTTCCATTTAATATATTATTCTTTAATAAATCTCCTATTAATTGTTATCCATGTGTCGTCTCCCTTTTTGTCACCTTGTCCTGAGCCAGGCAAGCGTAACAAATTGGGTGCTCGTCCGGGAGTGAATTTGGTGAGAGCAATATTCTCTCCCTTTTCATAGTTGATATTCGGGATTGGATTGTTGGATTTGTCCAACTCTATATTGGGAGACCCGCATGGTTATTGTTTATAGTTATTGGGTTTTGGTTGGATTGGATGTAATGTATTGTTTAGTATATTTGGTACGTTGGTTTGGGTGCTGGTGGGGAGCTGGCCGTCCGACTGTGCTGACAAGGACGTAACTCTTGGTATTGGCTGTGATCTTCGGCTGGAGTTTGGTGAGTGCTGTGTTCTATGCAAAGCAGAAAAGGATAGGTAGGGCGGGTGGTTTAGATACCATCAGAGCTATACGTGAACCCCCGTGCTAGGAGTAGAAGCGCTTAACGCTTGTTTATTGTTTTCGTTTGTTATTTTTGGTGTGTTGAACGCGGGGGCGCCACCAGGCATTTGCTTGGTGGAAGAGTTGCATGTGAACGCACTGAAGACTAGCTGAGTGGTTAGTCAGTCATTACTGAGTTAGATGCGGGGCAGCTCTTACGAAGTATGTTAGTTACTTTTCTGTTTTGTATGTGTGCACAGTTACTCGCTTTAAATGGGCTGAAGATTATGGCTGATATGGGAGTAGTTTATAGGAGGAGTTTGTAATAGGAGGGGAGATTCCCGTTTGTTAGGGTTGGTTAATATTGGTTATTTGATTATATTGAGTTATGGATATTTTTGAGGAGTTTGTGGAAGCTCCGTCGGTTGATGGGTTGGTACGATTAACAAAGGAACAACTGTGGAAGGTTGTTGAACATTATGAGGTTAAGCTTGAGGTGGTGAAAGGCAGAGCAAAGTAACAGGACGTAGTAGAGGCTTTACAGAATACATTAATTCAAAGGGGCATACTAAAGGGTAAAATGTCTGTCCCTAAAATATCCGTTGGGGTTGCATCAGAGTTAACATTTGATCAATCTCAGAGGCAAGAGCGTGAATCTCAGATGCAAGAGCGTGAATTTCAGACGCGAGAGCGTGAATTTCAGACGCGAGAGCGTGAGTTTCAGTCACAAGAGCGTGCGAGGGACAGGGAATTGGAGTTGGATAAATTGGCTCTTGAACAGGAGCGCCTTAAGTTGATTGCTGAGGGAAAGTTATCTGACGGTGGAGGTGGCGATTGGAGTAATTCTAAGAGGGATAATTTGTCTGCCATGGTTCGACTGTTGCCAAAGTTTAATGAAAAAGATCCTGATATATTCTTTTCACTGTTTGAGAGTGTTGCCGACGATAGGGACTGGTCTACTTCAGACCGCACCGCATTACTACAGAGTGTGCTTATTGGCCGAGCTCAGGAAGCTTATATTGCTCTTAATGGTGGAGAGAGGAAAGATTATGATACAGTTAAGGCCGCTATCCTTAGGGCATATGAACTTGTTCCTGAAGCTTACAGACAGCGGTTTAGACAATGGAAGAAACATGATAAACAAACTCATGTTGAGGTTGTAAGAGAACTAACCAGCCATTTCAATCGTTGGTGCGTGGCGGTAGAGGTGAATACTCTGGAGGATCTGTCAAATTTGATTATTTTGGAACAGTTTAAAACCATTGTCCCTGATCGCATTGCCACTTACGTTAACGAACACAAGGTGAAAACAGCAGGTCAAGCCGCGGTGTTGGCAGATGAATTTGTACTCAGTTTGGTGACCATCGTTTTCGTAGCGAGGGGAGCCGTAGAAATAATCCGAACGTGACTGACCTATTGGTAAATCGTACACAATTCCCTAACGAAGGTCCTGGTTATTCTGTCCCCTTTTCAAAGTCGGAGCATGGCAGTCAGAGTAGAGTAGATCCTAACTCGACATGCAATTATTGCCTTGAGAAGGGTCACTAGAAACAGGAGTGTCCTGTCCTAAAAGGAAAGAAAACCTACAGTGGGAAGGGGGGCTCTGTTAGACCGTCGGTTCTTGCAGCGCATGCTGGTGGGGCAGGAGGAAGAGTGTCTGGGGTTGCCGAGGGGTCTCCCTTTAAACCAGGGGTGATGGCATCCTCAGTATCCAGCCCACCTGCGGCTACTGAGTTGGCGGGGGCACTACAGGGCTCTGTCTCCATACAGATTAGCGAGGAGGATCCTGATTTTGGTCCGTTTATTACTACAGGTTTCGTTTCTCTGGTGGGTAGCCCACAGAAAGTGCCTGTCCAGATACTTCGTGATACGGGGGCTTCAGAATCTTTTATATTGGAATCGGTTTTAACATTCTCTCAGGAGTCAAGTGTGGGGACCAGCGTTTTGATTAGAGGGATGGGGATGCAGACTTTGTCTGTCCCCTTGCATGAAATTGAGCTTTACTCTAATCTGGTCCAGGGGGTAGTAACTATTGGTGTTCGACCCTCTCTGCCTGTGGTGGGTGTGGCAGTCATTTTAGGAAATAACCTGGCTGGAGGAAGATTCAAGATTCAAGATTCAAGATTCAAGAATGCTTTATTGTCTGTCACAGAGTGACAGAAATTCTCCTTTGACAGGCAGAAGTGCAGTTCAAGAATACAGTTTCCACATTAAAACACACATAGGTCACATACATTAATACATACAATAAAACAGACAGATATAACAGTGTTTATGTAGTGCCTATTTAAAAAGTCTGGTCATTTAAAAAGAATAGTAATAAAAACAGTATTATGATTTAAAAAGCTAAAATGCTAAAATGCAGTGTGCTTCCTATTTTAAAATGTTCAGGGCGGTGGTTGCAGTGGGAATGAATGATTTTTTATGTGTTTTTCCGGGCCAGTGGAGTTCTATAACGGAGGCCTGATGGAAGTGGCTGAAATGATTGGTGGAGGGGGTGAGAGGGGTCCTGTGTGATTTGTGTGGCTTTTCTGATTAGTGACCGGTTGTAGATTTCAGACAGGGGGGTTTGAGGTGAGCCGATGATTTTACTTGCCTGATTGACTATACGGGAGAGTTTGGTTTTGTGTTTGACAGTGAGGGAGTTGTACCAGGATGTGTTATTGAAGGTAAGAATGGATTCGATGAGTGATTTGTAAACCAGGGTTAAAATGTCCTTGCTGACGTTAAAAGCCCTGAGCTTCCTCAGCAGGTGGAGGCGCTGCTGGGCCTTTTTGTGGATTGATGACATGTATGCTGGGAGAAGGACAGAGAGATGTCAATCTCTGTCCCCAGGTACTTGAAAGACTGTACCTGTTCAACCAGCTGGCCGTTGATGCTCAGGGGCTGGAAGAGGTGGTGACAGTCTGCCTTCTCCCTGTTCCCAAAGCACAGCTCCTTAGTTTTGCTGGTGTTGAGCTCCAGGGAGCTTTGCTGGGCCACCAAGGCCATGTCGTCTGCATATTTCAGCAGCACCATCCCTTCTGTGCTGCAGGTGATGTGGTTGGTGTAGACAGCGAAGAGTTGGGGGGATGAGACGCAGCCTTGGGGGAGGCCTGTGTTTAAAATCATCTTGCTGGATGTGAAGCCGTTTACCTCCACCTGCTGTGGTCTGTCTGTTAAAAAGTTCTTAAACCATAAAATCAGTGTGGGGCTGACGTCAAGCTCTGCTAGGTGGTGTAGCAGAATGTCAGTTTTTACAGTGTTGAAGGCAGAGGAAAAGTCCATCAATAAAATCCTGCTGTGGGGGTGCGCCGAGTCCAGTTGTCTGGCCACAGTGTCCAGGAGGGTCAGACTGGCGTCCTCCACGCCCCGCTTTGCCCTATAGGCAAACTGTAGAGGGTCCAGTTTCTCTGCCAACATGGTGGAGAGGAGGTCGCACACTGCTCTCTCCATGCATTTGCAGAGCACAGACGTCAGTGCAACTGGCCTGAAGTCCTTTGGGTCTTTGGCTTGTTTTTTCTTGGGGATTGGGATTATTGTGGATTCTTTCCACTGTCTCGGGACACATCCCGAGTCTAGGAGGCACTGAAAAAGCTTGGTGCAAACCCCACTTAGCTGAGTGGAGCACTCTTTCAGCACCCTGCCTCTGAGCCTGTCTGGGCCTGAGGCTTTGTGTGGGTTCACTTTGTTCAGGATGGAGGTCACCAGCTGCTCATCTATGGTGAGAGCATGAGGTGGGTTGGAGGTGGAGGGGGTCCAGGTGGTTGATGTGCTGCTGCTGTCAAAACGGCTGAAGAAGCTGTTGAGCTGCTCTGCAAAGGAGGTGGGGTCCGTGCAGTCAATCGCTGCAGGTTTGGGGGCTCTCCCCATCATGATGTTTAACCCCTGCCATGCCTTCTTTGCATTTCCAGAAATTAGCTTCTGCTCCACCGTTTCTTTATAATGGACCTTGGCTAGTTTCGCCTTCCTTTTAAACTCCTTCTCCAGTTCCCTCACCTTGAGCCTGTCTCCCTGTAAAAATGCCATTTTCTTATTAACTCATTGACTGCCAAAGACGCCAATTGGCGTCTTATAGAATAGTAACGTAGACTGCCAAAGACGCCAATTGGCGTCTTATAGAATTTTTTTTTTTTTTCGCGGGGATCGCGTTATTGACATGTTCTACACCTATTGTGTGAATTTCAGACTTGGGTGTAATGTATTTCGGTCCCAGATGAGGGCAGTAGTTCGATTTAGCTCAGCTATAAAAAGCCTGGACAAGGAAGTGGCTTGTTGTGGGTTGTAGAAATGGCGAAGAGGAGAGCGAAGACGAGAGGTTCAGGCGACAAGCATTATAAGCAGTTGACACTGGCACAGAGCTTGTCTGGCAGTGGATCTGCAAGGAGTGTGGTGCAGATCAGGTCAAGCAGATCTGGTATAGGAGATGTGCCAAACGCGGCGAGATCTGGTATAGGAGATGTGCCAAACGCGGCGCGGAGCATCGCGGAGCATCCCGGAGCAGCGCAGCCATCGCGCGACTCTTCAAACAGTTCAGAGTCGGACGATTCTGAACCAGACCCCGATTCAGACGAGTGGTTGCCTTCCCGATCGGATAGTAGCAGGGGCTCCTCTCCAGATCAGCGCGGATCCCCGCGGGTGGAGAGCAAAAACGGTAAAACTGTTGAATGAATGAATGAATGAATTTGTTTTTCTTTTTGTATTCTTTACAGACCGTGTGTGTGTATGTGTGAGTGTGTGTGTGTGTGTGTGTGCCTGTGTGTGTGTGTGTGTGTGTGCCTGTATGCCTGTATGTGTGTGTGTGTGTGTGTGTGTGTGTGTGTGTGTGTGTGTGTGTGTGTGCCTGTATGTGTGAGTGTGTGTGAGTGTGTGTGTGTGTGTGTGTGTGTGTGTGCAGATATGAGGGAGATGAAGAGGGGATGTTTATGGGTAATGTGATGTAAGGCTCATATTAGTTATGAGGTAGTTATGGGTAACCTTGGGTCTACATGTATGTGCTACACAAATACATTTGCCTTGCCTCAGGTCAGAGAGGCTCTGTTTCACACGCGCGCGTGTGTGTGTGCGCGTGCGATGTCTACCTGTGTTGATGTCTACCTCTGTGTTGATGTTTACCCGTGTCTTTGAAGTCTCCCTCTGTGTGTTGATGTCTGTGTTGATGACCTGTGTGTGACCTGTGTCTTTGAAGTCTCCCTCTGTGTGTTGATGTCTGTGTTGATGACCTGTGTGTGACCTGTGTCTTTGAAGTCTCCCTCTGTGTGTTGATGTCTGTGTTGATGACCTGTGTGTGACCTGTGTCTTTGAAGTCTCCCTCTGTGTGTTGATGTCTGTGTTGATGACCTGTGTGTGACCTGTGTCTTTGAAGTCTCCCTCTGTGTGTTGATGTGTGTGTTGATGACCTGTGTGTGACCTCTCTGTGTTGATGTCTACCTGTGTGTGTTGTGCTGAAACTTTAACCATCACTAGAGCAGTATAACACTATTACTATTACTATTACACTACATCATTACAAAGCAATAAAACATGCCTTTTGTATATATATATTTTGTATAAAATGGTATATATTTCAATATTTTACAGTTCCTGAATCGAGCAGAGGACGTGCCTCAACCAGTGGGTTTGCTGCAAGGAGACGGCTGTCTTCAGAGAAAGCTGCTGGTTGGGGTGACGGTGACTGGCAACCCACAAAGGTTCCATTCACGGCAACCCCTGGACCCCAGAATGCTGCTGCAGAGCTGAAATCTGACCGGCCGGTTGATTTCCTGGAGCTGCTCATTCCTGATGAGCTGGTGCAGCACATTGCAGATCAAACCAACCTGTATGCCAAGCAGTTTTTACAGGCACATCCCGACACATCCCGGCACTCCAGAGGGAGGTCATGGAAACCGGTGACAGTCCCAGAACTGAAACGATTCTTTGGACTCACTTTCATCACCGGTTACATAAAAAAGCCAAAAATAGAAATGTATTGGAGTGTGGATCCACAGGACGCCACTCCATACTTCAATAAAACCATGTCCAGGAACAGGTATCAGCTCATCTGGAAGTTCCTCCACTACAACAATAATGCATCACAGGACGCCACAGATAAAATGTATAAAGTGCGTCCTATTTTAGATCATGTTGTAGCCAAATTCAAAGAGCTGTATCAGCCCTTTGAAAGTATCTGCATTGATGAAGGAATGATGCAGTGGCGTGGCCGCCTATCATTCAAAGTGTATAACCCTCAGAAGCCGGTGAAGTATGGAATTAAATCCTACATACTGTGTGACTCTTATACTGGGTATTGTTTTAACATTAAGCCTTATGTTGGCCAGCATAACACACTCCCAGACACAGTGTTCTCCCTCCTTGACCGTCTCACAGGACACGGATACACACTTTACATGGACAACTTCTACAACTCTGTTCAACTTTGTGAGCAGTTGATCAAAGCCAACACCAACGTCTGCGGAACACTGCGAAAAAACAGGGGGGAACCGCAGATCATAAGGGAGCCGACAAAGAAGGACTTGGGTGTGGAGGGGAGGGTGGTGCGGCACAATGGCAGGGTGCTGGTTATGGCATGGCAGGACAAGCGTCTGGTGAGGATGGTGACAACCTGCCACCATGACAGCATGCAGAGGGTGGAGGTGTGGCAGAAGGGGAAGAAGGAGAAGGTGGGTCAGCTCAAACCGCAGTGTGTTGTGGCATACAATGCCTGCATGAATGGGGTGGACAAACTTGACCAGAACATTGCATATTACCCATTCATACGGAAACACTCAACTGGTCAAAGAAGTTTGTGGCATACTTATTTCAGCTGTGTGTGTTCAATGCATATGTGCTGTACAAGGCCAGGAACCCGGGGAAGTGCAAAACACACTTGGAGTTTGTGAGGAGGGTGGCGAGGTCGTGGACTGAAAAAACCTATGTGGAGGAGGAGGAGGAGGAGGAGAGAGGAGGAGGAGGGGGAGGAAGAGGAGGAGAGAGGAGGAGGGGGAGGAGGGGGAGAGAGGAGGAGGGGGGGGAGGAGGAGGAGGAGGAGGAAGAGGAGGAAGAGGAGGTCCGACAAACCAGGGCCGCAAGACAGAGAGACCCAGACAGCAGGCTGGATGGCCGGATGGCCAGGCATGAGTTGGAAAAATTAAGGCCCACCAGCAATAACACAAAGCCAGCAAGAAAATGTAGGGTCTGCGTTCGAAGGGGTAAAAGGAGAGAGACCAGAATGTGGTGCAGGTCCTGCCATGTACCCCTGCACTCAGGAGAGTGCTTCACAGCCTACCACACAGCAAAAAAATATGATTGAGTGCATAGAGACACACACACACACACACACACATATCTGTAAATAAGTTTACACACACACACACACACACACACATCTGTAAATACGTTTACACACACACATACACACACATCTGTAAATAAGTTTACACACACGTACACACCTGTAAATAGTTCACACACATGTAAATAGATTATTTTGTTATGTTTTGTATTATGTTCTAAATGTTCTAAATCTGTGAATAAATGTAGTTATTTTGTCATCAAAAGCCTTTTTTCCTGTGTTGTTTTTATTGTTTCATAGAAGTAAACAACTTTTCAGATGTTTGAGGTGTCACTAAAACTAAAATATGTGGACGTCAGTCACCGTTTTGCTTGAATTTGCTTCTCTGCAGAAAAAAAAAAAAAAGGTCTGCAGAAAAAGCTCGTTTTCTCTGTTTATTGGTCAAAATCAGGTGTTTTTGCTGAAACCACCCTATGTTCTACGGCCGATTTCTAAACACTCAAAGAGGCTAGAAACAAACTTTCTTTTTCTGATGAAAGAAGAGAGTCTAAAGTTTTGGTAGATATGTTCAATGTTTATGTAGTCCGAAAAGTCAATATTTGGTGGGTCTTCAAAGTTCAGCGAAAATGCCCCAAAAGTCTGGCAGTGTGGAGCTCTCCGCTCTGAACATGGCTGGCAAGAGTTAATCAGACACATTTTCATGTCTTTAGTGACCCATTTTTTATTGTTTGGATGGAGGGTAATCTGCTTGGTGGGAGTGACTGTGTCTTCACAAAATAGAATGTAGGATGTCACCACATCGATCATTTAAGTCGTCCCCACAATCATAAAAAAACAAGTCCCAGTCAGTCTGTTCAAAGCATCCCCTTAGTGATTCGGCTGCATCCTTATTCCATACTCGGATGGTTTTTGATACCGGTACACCTGTTTTCAGTTGGGACCTGTACTTTGGAAGCAGGAGGATGACGTTGTGGTCGGAACGACCAAGGGGGGGGCGGGGTTTCGAGATAAATGCATTTGGGATATTTCCATAACACTTGTCCAGTATATTCTGCATTCTGGTGGGAGTTGTGACATATTGTTGCAGATTAGGTAGGTGCGTGGTGATGTCACATCTGTTAAAATCTCCCAACACAAACACTGGTTGTTCGGCAGACCGATTGACTGCCGTGTTGTAACTGTCCGCTATGCGCTCAGCAGCTAGGGCGAAATCAGGCCCGGGTACATACACTAAGATCACGGTGATCTGGGAGAATTCTCGGGGCAGATAGTGCGGTCTAAATGACACCGTCATCAGTTCATAATGTTTGCAACTCTCAGTCTCTCTCAACGTAAAGTTTGTTGCCCACTTGTTGTTGACAGCTATACAGAGCCCGCCCCCAATTGATTTCCGCGTTCTCGTTGCGTCTCTGTCAAAACGTATAATGTTATAGCCTTCCAAATAAAAATCGACATCCTCGGACAGCCACGTTTCTGTGAAACATAAGAGGCTGGATTGTCGATAGTCCGAGTCGGACCTCATGAGTATGGAAAGCTCCTCAGTCTTATTCCGTAGCGATCTGACATTTGACAGGAGGATGGCAGGTAATGGTAGGCGGCTGCCTCTTCTCCTCAATCTGTTCCTGATCCCCCCTCGAGATCCTCTTTTCCTTCGTATGCGCTTGGATCTGTGTCCACGAAGTAACTCCAGAGGTATCTGGTCATTGAGGAAGGAAAGTTGCGACGGCTCCGGATGGAGGTGACTCAATCCCAACAGGTAGTCCCGTGAGTAGGCGAGCCTACCTGGAAATGCGGCTGTTTGTTGTGCCGGTCCTGAGTCCCGTCCGTTTACGATATTCAATTTTGCGATCATAATGTAGGCGAACACTAGATTAAACACTGTTGATTTAACATTGACGAGACGTAACAAAACAAAAACAATGAGAGCACCCAAGAGCACTAGGAAACGTATAATAACGTGCACACACTGAGCCGTGTCGGGAGTCGCTCTAGCAGAGCGCCCCCACCAAGATCATACATACGGTATTACGGTATGAAATGAACGACCACTGGTCGTCGACCAGTGTGGAGTGATGTGCCCCCACCTCTGGTTGTTAGTTCTGGGTTTACACGGCCAACAGGACCCGACCTTAGTGTGAAGGAGTTTCCTGAGGTTTTTACTGCCTGCGCCATGACTCGTGCTATGAGTTGCATGGACCCTAAAATTGATGATGGTAAAGAGTCTGATAAGTTCACTCCTGATAATTCTGTTTTTCAGTTTCCTGACCTGCCGCCGCCTTTGTCTCGGAGTGAGTTGATTTTAGCACAACAGGAGGATCCTGAGCTGAAGCTGCTGCTCAGTGGGATTCAGCCTAAGGATGAGCTGGAGAGCTCTGCAAGTGGTTATTTTCTCTTGGAGGATGTGTTGGTTCGTAAATGGCTTCCTCATAATGATTGTTCTGTGAGTGACCCAGTTTTTCAAGTTGTGGTACCTACTAAGTTTAGGAATGTGGTGTTGGAGACAGCACATGATGACGTGGCTGGGCATATGGGAGTTAAGAAGACTTGTGATAGAGTACTACGGTATTTCTTTTGGCCTCGGTTGAAGAGGGAAGTTTATTAAGACCTGTCATACCTGTCAACTGATGGGAAAACCTAATCAGACTATTAAACCTGTGCCTCTTTATCCTATTCCAGCTGTGAGTGAACCATTTGAGCACCTCATCATCGATTGTGTTGGACCACTTCCTCCTTCTAAGTCTGGGTGTACTTATCTATTAACGGTAATGTGTCAAACCACTCGCTATCCGTCTGCGTACCCTCTTCGTACGATTACGACAAGATCAATAGTAAAGGCACTGACTCAGTTCATATCCATTTTCGGTATTCCTCGGGTCATACAGAGTGACCAAGGGACAAACTTTACATCGAAAATGTTTGCTGAAGTTTTGCGTCAGTTACGCGTTAAGCACAACACCGCCAGCGCGTATCATGCTCAGAGTCAGGGGGCCCTAGAGAGGTTTCATCAAACACTGAAGTCATTGTTGCGCTCTTATTGCATGGAGCTTAAGAGGGATTGGGAGGAGGGACTGCCTTGGCTCATGTTGGCAGCACGGGAGGTGGTACAGGAGAGTACAGGGTTTAGTCCAAGTGATTTGGTGTTTGGGCACAAGGTGAGGGGCCCACTTGCAGTGCTACAGGATGGTCTTAAGACCGCGGATCCACCTACCAACCTTATAGATTATGTGCATGGTTTTCACCTGAGGTTACATCTGGCGGGTAAAATGGCGAGTGAGCATTTGACTGTGGCACAAAGTAAAATGAAGAGACTGTTTGATCGCCGGACTGAACCACGAGTGTTCTGTCCTGGGGACCAAGTGTTGGCGTTATTGTCTATACCTGGTTCGCCATTCCAGGCGAAATTTACTGGTCCTTACTCTGTTGTAAGACAGGTGTCCGAACATAATTATTTGATCGATACTCCTAACCGTAGAAAGTCTACACAACTTTGTCACATACATTTATTAAAATGTTATTATTCTCGTTCACCTGAAGCCGGTTGTGTTGACCACAGTGAATGGGGTGTCTCCATCTCCATCCACTCCTGTGGTGGCAGCAGGGTGGGAGGAGGATGTGAGTGGGCCTGGAGACGGTGTTTTGCGTCCTCGGCTCAAGACTTCTGAGACGTTGGCTGATTTATGGGTATTGTTTGAGTACTGTTTGGTTTTTGTTTGGCACTGGTTTGGGCTCTGCAGCACTTTGATGTTTATGTGGGAGGGGGGGTCACATCCAGTGGTCGTTTGTTCAGATCATAACCCCCTGACCTTGTTGCATTCTTTGCAGAGTCCGAGCCAGCGCCTTACCAGGTGAATCCTTGCTGCAGGTCTAAAACTCTTGTCCTTAATCTCTCTTTCTCTTGCTCCTCCCTCCTTAAATAGAGCTTTTCCCCAGGTACCAGGAATTGCTGGAGGGTGGGCAGGTTGTAGGGGAGGTTGGGATTTGACGATTAGGCTGTGTGGCGGAGATCACCGTTTTCTTTGTGCCGGTTGGTCAGATTGGCATAAATTATTGTTATAATTTGTATTTTTGATTAATCTAGTTTTTAAATTAGGTTGTAATCTGGGAAACAGAATTTGCAGAGACCTTTTTAGTAGGCCTCTGTTATAAGGGGGGGGGGATGTGACGATCCACACTTGAACCAATAGTGGGCGCTATACATCTGTTGTCCTGTTGACCTTCTCTCTTTGTTCCAGATGGGCACAGGTGGGGGTGATCATCCTAATTGTCCCAGGAACTTTAAGAGTGGGTCAAATTGATGGACTCGCTCTCTCTCTTCCTTTGTCGACCAGCAGCCGTTTTTGGTTGTCGTTACTATTTTCTTTATCATTATTTCCATTTAAACATTATATTCTTTAATAAATCTCCTATTATTGTTATCCATGTGTCGTCTCCCTTTTTGTCACCTTGTCAAGAGCCAGGCAAGCGTAACATAATGGAACGTTTTCCATGTATTACTGGGAGTCCTTCTTCTGCCACTAGGGGGCATAGTTGTTTTATCTTTAGAGTCTTTTGCCAAGGCCATCTACTAACCTCTAACCTCACCAACAGAAAGCTCTGGGACCTGTACTAGACTGATTATTAATTTGATCAGTCCAGATTAATTAAATTGTCTGAACATCCACAAATTCACTCGTAAAATATGTATACATTACAATGATAACTAGCTAATAATGAAAGTACAGTATGCTGAGAGCATCTGATTTATAATAATTTGAACACCCTGAGAAGTCAAACATTTAGTCATGTATATACCGTATTTTCCGCACTATAAGGCGCACCGGATTATAAGGCGCACCTTCAATGAATGGCCTATTTTAGAACTGTTTTCATATATAGGGCGCACCGGATTATAAGGCGCACTGTCGTTTTTTTTTTTTTGACTGGGGTTGCGTTATGCATCCACTAGATGGAGCTGTGCTAAAGGGAATGTCAACACAACAGTCAAATAAAGTCAAACTTTATTAAGCGTTCTTCAACGTTGTTCAACGTTCAAACGTTGTTCAAACGTTAATGTGCATATTAACAATATTAACAATATTAACAATAACATATTAACAATATTAACAATATCTCCCAGCCTTGTTCACTCTTCTCCCAAACGTGGAGGGGAACATTTCTTTGTCTTTGTAGACCTCAAGCTTCACATTCCAAAGGCATGGGTGTTCTACAATGACATGGAGACATAACAATATTAACAATAACATATTAACAATATTAACAATATCTCCCAGCCTTGTTCACTCTTCTCCCAAACGTGGAGGGGAACTTTTCTTTGTCTTTGTAGACCTCAAGCTTCACATTCCAAAGGCATGGGTGTTCTACAATGACATGGAGACAGAGGGATGAGATGTTCATTAATTCAATTCAGTCAAACATTCAAACTTTATTTCAGTAAACACGTAGTAAAAGAAACAGTCTGATACCACTAAATCAAACGTTAGTGCATAACTCAACATTGTTCAGTTATGTATAACACGTAAAGCTCACTTTTTCAGTTCATTCCTCTTCCACGAATCCCTTGAATTCTTCTTCTTCAGTGTCCGAATTGAACAGTTGGGCGAGTACGGGATCCAATATGCCCCGCTCCCTCTCGTCATTATCCGAGTCAGTGTCGCTGCTGTTGAATGAATGAATGAATGAATGAATGGTCTTTATTGTCATTGCTATAGTACAGGTACCAAACAACGAAATTTGGGAGGCGGGGCTCCCCTGGTGCTAGGAAAGAAAAAAAAACAAGAAGGGAAAGGAGCTGGTTTACATCAATAAAGGCTATGTACACTATCCACTATACTATACTATACCTGTTGCCTGGCAGTTCAGTGATTATTCCTGCCTTCGTGAAAGCTCGGACCACAGTTGAGACTGATATATCAGCCCAGGCATCCACGATCCATTGGCAGATAGTGGCATAAGTCGCCCGGCGCTGTCTCCCCGTCTTGGTGAACGTGTGTTCGCCTTTTTTGATTGATTGAAAACTTTATTAGAAGATTTGCAGAAGTAGGTACATGAAAATACATATTACATACAAGGTCAACTAACAGGATAAAAACCCAAGAAAGCCACTGGCTTATTTCAATTGGGGTCCTTGATACTCAATTAATCGTTACCTTCTGTCATCCACTGCTCCCACGCAGCTCGCAGTCTAGCTTTGAACGCCCTGTTTACACCAATATCTAGCGGCTGGAGTTCTTTAGTTAATCCACCCGGAATGACGGCAAGCTCCGAATTAGTTTGCTTCACTTTTTTTTTTATAGCATCGGTGATATGGGCGCGCATGGAGTCGTAGATCAATAGGGACGGAGCTGTGTGGAAAAAGCCACCCGGTCTCTTGACGTATATTTCTCTCAGCCACTCACTCATCTTTTCCTCATCCATCCATCCCTTCGGGTTAACTTTGATGACGACGCCGGCTGGAAAGTTTTCTTTTGGCAAAGTCTTCCTCTTGAAAATAACCATCGGTGGAAGTTTCTGGCCATTAGCCTGGCAGGCGAGAACTACAGTAAAGGATGACTTCTCATTCCCTGTGGTGCGTATAGACACCGTACTGGTTCCCGTTTTCTCCACAGTGCGGTTCACAGGAATATCAAAGGTGAGTGAAACCTGATGAGAGATGAGATGAGATGAGATAACGTTTATTGCCATTTATGCATACACATTAAGCATACACATATAGGAATTTGATTTGGCGTTACAGTAATAGCATTTCTAAATGCAATGCAAACAAAACAACACAGGTCCATATCAACCTCGTCCATGTTGGTGATGTGCTCTGGCAGGATCTTCTTTTCAGTGATCTTCTTTTCGCAGTATGCGCGGAAAGTGACCAGCTTTTCTTGATAATCGTTTGGCAGTTGCTGCGAGACGGTAGTTCTTGCGCGGATGGAGAGTTTACGTCTTTTCATAAAACGAAAGCACCAAGAAGGACCCCCTCGAAATTCCTCGATGTTCATGTCCCGTGCTAGCGCTGTTGCCTTCATTCGAACTGTGACTGTAGAGACGCTTCTACTTGCTGCTCTCTGTTCAACAACCCACTGTTCGAGTTGGTCCTCTAACTGTGGCCATCTCGCTTTGTTCCCTCGGAAACTTTGCTTAGTCTTCTTTACTTGGCGCAGGTCATCTTCTTGCTTCCTCCACTTCCGTACCATTGATTCATTAATGTTGAATTCCCTCGCTGCTGCTCTATTCCCATTTTCTACTGCGTGACTGACAGCCTTGAGCTTGAACTCTGCGTCGTAAGCGTGTCTCTTGACAGGAGCCATTTTGTGGTCTTCTTTATACACACAAGTGGTGTGGGACTGTGAGTAAGCACCGGTGTTTCCTGATTACCGTAATGCTGCAAGCGGTGCGGCTTTGTAGTTTACCAGTCGTACTGAAACATTTTATTATTATTAAATTGTTTTTATTGGTCATGTAATTTTTACATTTTGATCCATATATAAGGCGCTCCGGATAATAAGGCGCACTGTCGTTTTTTTTTGGGGGGGGGGACTTTTAAGTGCGCCTTATAGTGCGGAAAATATGGTAGTCATATCTTCTTATGAGGCTGAAGAGGCTATATCTTACATTGCTGCTGCATATTCACCATCTCTAACAGATACACTGATAACACACATTATATGATAGCGCTACAGGAAAGCGCTACAGAGAGTCGTGAGATCGGCCCAGAAGATCACCGGTGCCCCCCTCCCCTCTCTGGAAGAGCTGTACAACACGCTGCCTCAGGAAGGCCTCCAAGATCTCCAGAGACCCATCCCACCCTGGGAACGAACACTTTGTTCGGCTGCCCTCGGGCAGGCGGTTCAGGACCATGTCCGCAAGGACAAATAGACTGAAGCTCAGCTTCTACCCCAGGGCCATTCAGGCCCTGAACACAGTAAAGACCTAGGTTCTAGGAACTGGACAATCTAGACAATTTGATGGCAGCTACTAGATTGTAATCAAGTGCAATACTGAAACACAACTGTGAACATTTCAAACCTGCAAACTGCGACACTTTAAATGAATGTGCAATAACACTATGTGCAATATGACAACCCTCGGGTACACAAGGTTCAGAGATAGGAAATGTTAGGATATGTATAGCATAGCATAGAGTACAGCACAGTGTTTTATTTGTATAGTATAGTATAGTGGATAGTGTACATAGCCTTTATTTATGTAAACCAGCTCTTTTCCCTTCTTGTTTTTAGTTTTTTTTTTCCTAGCACCAGGGGAGCCCCCCCACCCAAATTTCGTTGTATGGTACCTGTACTATATTAATGACAATAAAGACCATTCATTCATCATTCATGATAACAAACCAGATCAGACATTACTGTGTGGCGAAATATACCATAATCTTTCCTAAGTAGTGACGACACAAAGATAATTCTAAATTCCTGTGGCAGGAGAGATTATCAGAGAGGCAGAGTTTCTACCACCATCATTAGTACAGGCGCTGAAGTATGGATAGAGTTCCTCAGTGAAGGTGCAGCCAGTAAAAAGAGTAGATCAGAGACCTGGCCAATAATTTAAATTGGCAATTAATCTGGCAAAACATATCCCTTTCCTCCAGAAATCCCAACCACCAGGTTATCCATTTCAATTGTACTCATAGGACATACTTTACTCCATAACTGCTACATAAAATAAAGACCATACCCTCACCTAACTGTACTCTGTGCACCCAAAATACAGTTGGCACCTTTTTTCATATGGTATGGGAGTGCCCTGGAGTGGCTGATTTCTGGAGGACGGTTAGTGATGCATTGTCCCTCATCCTATCCAAACAGATCCCACACTCACCAGCAGTCCTATTGTTAAATGACAGTTCAACCCTAGACTTAAACATCAAACAAAGACACATCTGGCTGGCCGGCCTTACAGCGGCCAAAAGGCTTATTGCTTGCAGGTGGAAGTCACCCCATTTCTGGTTTCAGGTGGATATTAGACTATATAGACATAGCCAGCATGGAACACTGGATTGCCAACAGGCATCAGGCAATCTCTGATGTTTCATGCTGGGACCAAACTATAACCATTCTCAATAGGCTAATCTATTTGCTCCTTCCATAGGGTCCTGTATGGTGGGGGGTGGGGGGCTGTGATTGGGCGTGTGGGTTGGAGGTATTTGGCGGGAGGGACATTTGAATGAATGAATGAATGGTCTTTGTTGTCATTGATATAGTACAGGTACCAAACAACAAAATTTGGGAGGGGGGGGGCTCCCCTGGTGCTAGGAAAGAAAAAAACTAAGGGAAAGGAGCTGGTTTACATAAATAAAGGCTATGTACACTATGGAATGGAATGGAATGGACTTTATTTGTCATTGCTACAGTACAGGTACCAAACAACGAAATTTAGGAGGGGTGACTCCCCTGGTCACAAAATAAAATAAAAAAATAAAATAATATTTAGAAAAAGCATAAAAGCATAAAATCACAAGAAGGTAAGGAGCTGGTTTACATCAATAAAGGCTATGTGCACAATCCACTGTACTATACTGCACAGATAGTCAACTAGGGTTGTCATATTGCACAAAGAGTATTTTTTCACATTATTTTAAAGTGTCACAGTTTGCAGGCTTGAAAATGTTTGTGCCTCAGCACTAGCTGCCATACAATCCGTCCGGACTGTCCTGGGCCCAGAACTTAGGCCTTTTCTGTGTTCAGGGCCTTGACGGCCCTGTGGTAGAAGCAGTCCTTCAGTCTGTTTGTCTTAGCGGCCGGGGTCCTGTACCTCCTGTTCGAGGGCAGCTTGACAAAGTGAACGTGCCCAGGGTGGGTCGGGTCCCTGGAGATCTTGGAGGCCCTCCTGAGACAGCGTGTGTTGTACAGCTCCTCCAGAGAGGGGAGGGGGGCGCCGGTGATCTTCTGTGCTGTTCTCACGACTCTCTGTAGCGCGTTTCTCTCCGCTGTTGTGCAGCTGTGGAACCAGTACTATCCACTATACTATACAAATAAAACACTGTGCTGTACTCTATGCTATGCTATACCTATTCTAACATTTCCTATTCTCTGCAACCTTATGTACCCTAGGGTTGTCATATTGCACATAGTGTTATTGCACATTCATTTAAAGTGTCGCAGTTTGCAGGCTTGAAATGTACACATTTGTGCCTCAGCACTACACCTGATTTCAATCCAGCAGCTGCCATCAATCCGTCCTGACTGTCCAGGGCCCAGAACCTAGGTCTTTGCTGTGTTCAGGGCCTGAATGGCCCTGGGGTAGAAGCTGAGCTTCAGTCTGTTTGTCCTTGCGAACATGGTCCTGAACCGCCTGTTCGAGGGCAGCCGAGCAAAGTGTTCGTACCCAGGGTGGGATGGGTCTCTGGAGATCTTGGAGGCCTTCCTGAGACAGCGTGTGTTGTACAGCACTTCCAGAGAGGGGAGGGGGGTGCCGGTGATCTTCTGGGCTGTTCTCACGACTCTCTGTAGCGCATTTCTCTCCGCGGTTGTGCAGCTGGAGAACCAGTTGCAGATGCCGTAGGTGAGGATGCTCTCCACTGCGCCGCGGTAGAAGGTCACCAGTATCTCCTGCTTGCTGTGTTCCTTCCTGAGGACTCTCAGGATGTATAGCCGCTGTTGTGCCTTCTTGATGGTGGCTTTTGTGTTGTCCTTCCAGGTCAGGTCATCCCGCATGTGCATCCCCAGGAATCAGAGGGTTGAGACTCTCTCCACGCTCTCTCCGTCGATGAGCAGGGGCTGGATCTCTGACTTTTTCCTCCTGAAGTCTACGATGATTTCCTGGGTCTTTGACTTGTTCAGCAGCAGGTTGTTAACCTTGCACAGCTTGCTCAGTTGCTCTACCTCATCCCTGTACGCCGCCTCGTCCCCCCCCGAGATGCATCCCACCACGGTGGTGTCGTCTGCAAACTTTACGATGGAGTTGCTGGGGTGGACGGGGGTGAAGTCGTAGGTGTAGAGGTTGTAGAGGATGGGGCTTAGCACGCAGCCCTGGGGGGACCCAGTGCTGAGTCTGAGGGCTGTGGAGGTGTGGGGGCCCACCCGCACCCTCTGGGGGCGGTCGGTCAGGAAGTCCTTGATCCATGACCATGCACATAGGAGTGATCTTCTGGGCCGATCTCACGACTCTCTGTAGCGCATTCCTCTCTGCGGCTGTGCAGCTGGAGAACCAGTTGCAGATGCAGTAGGTGAGGATGCTCTCCACTGCGCAGCGGTAGAAGGCCACCAGCATCTCCTGTCCGATGTGGTCTTTCCTGAGGACTCTCAGGAAGAAGAGCCGCTGTTGTGCCTTCTTGATGATGGCTGCTGTGTTGTTCTTCCAGGACAGGTCATCCTGTATGTGCACCCCCAGGAATCGGAGGGTTGAGACTCTCTCCACGCTCCCTCCGTCGATGAGCAGGGGCTGGACCTCAGATTTTTTCCTCCTGAAGTTCCTCCTAGTAATGTACATCAGTAGTGCAAAGGTTATAGAGTGATCACATTAACCAGGGATGAGCAGCCATTATTAAGTATTGTCATTGTCAACATAGTGTAGGCATTTTCCATTGTCATATCCTAAGGTGGGGAGGGGGTACTGAGAGTCATAGTCAAGTGTGGGTGTGTGCGAGGGGGGGCAATAGTTCAGTGGGGTATGTGAAGGGGGGGATTGTTTATTGAGTGATAGCTCTGTTATCTCCATCGGGGAGCAAAGGACAATGGTATTTAGGATTGCTAAAAATAGACAATGCACAAAGATGAGGGGAGACAACTGACTGGTTTTATTCTCAGAAAAGACAAGGGACCCCTCTTGCCAAATACACCTTTAGTGTGTTCACTGTATGTCCACAGGAGTGTAAAGAGGCCCAGGCTGCCCTGCTGTTGGAGGCAAACCAAAGAAAGGCGGAGCAAGAGATCTAGAAAAGGGAGTTGGAGGAAGCACAGGCCAGGTACATGGCAGAGAAGGCCCGAGTGGCAGAAGAAAGAAAGGAAGAGCAAGGTGTCTGGAAGAGGGAGATGGAGGAAGCACAGGCCAGGTACATGGCAGAGAAGGCCCGAGTGGCAGAAGAAAGAAAGGAAGAGCAAGGTGTCTGGAAGAGGGAGATGGAGGAAGCACAGGCCAGGTACATGGCAGAGAAGGCCCAAGTGGCAAAAGAAAGAAAGGAAGAGCGAAAGACCTGGAAGAGGGAGATGGAGAAGAGAGAGAAAGAGGGGGAGCAAGCTCAGGCCAGGCACAAGAGAGAGATGGCCAGAGTGGAAAAAGCAAGAAAGGCAGAGCAAGAGGTCTGGAAGACGGAGAAGGAGAAGAGAGAGAAAGAAGGGCAGGAAGCCCAAAGCCTTCTGCAGAAGGAGAAGCAACACGGCGACGCAGAGAAGAAGAGGCTGAAGAAAGAGAGACAGAGGGTAGATAAGGACAGAGAAGAGGTGGAGAGGAAGAAGAACATAGTTAAGGATCTTCAAGATGAATTAGAGAGGAGGAAGAAAGTGTTGGATAGAGACACTCAGACTGTGAAGGATTGCAACGCAACCTTAAGTTTCATCCAGAAGACACAGAAAAACAAGACAAAGGAGATGGAGGACAGGGAGAGAGAGAAGGTGAAGATTGAAAAGGAGAAAGAAAAGGATATTGAAAGGATGAGAAAAGAGATGGAGGTGATGAAGAGGTAGAGAGAGAGGGAGAGAGAAGGAGGGTAGAAGTCGAGAGAGAGAAGGAGAAGATTGAAAAGGAGAAAGAAAAGGATATCGAAAGGATGAGAAAAGAGATGGAGGCGATGAAGAGGACAGAAGAGGTAGAGAGAGAGGGAGAGAGAAGGAGGGTAGAAGTCGAGAGAGAGAAGGAGAAGATTGAAAAGGAGAAAGAAAAGGATATCGAAAGGATGAGAAAAGAGATGGAGGCGATGAAGAGGACAGAAGAGGTAGAGAGAGAGGGAGAGAGAAGGAGGGTAGAAGTCGAGAGAGAGAAGGAGAAGATTGAAAAGGAGAAAGAAAAGGATATCGAAAGGATGAGAAAAGAGATGGAGGCGATGAAGAGGACAGAAGAGGTAGAGAGAGAGGGAGAGAGAAGGAGGGTAGAAGTCGAGAGAGAGAAGGAGAAGATTGAAAAGGAGAAAGAAAAGGATATCGAAAGGATGAAAAAAGAGATGGAGGCGATGAAGAGGACAGAAGAGGTAGAGAGAGAGGGAGAGAGAAGGAGGGTAGAAGTCGAGAGAGAGAAGGAGAAGATTGAAAAGGAGAAAGAAAAGGATATCGAAAGGATGAGAAAAGAGATGGAGGCGATGAAGAGGACAGAAGAGGTAGAGAGAGAGGGAGAGAGAAGGAGGGTAGAAGTCGAGAGAGAGAAGGAGAAAATCCTGAAGCTCATGAAAACGGAAATGGAGAGAGAGATTGAAAAGAAAAGAGTAACAAGAGCAAAGCAGGGGTTAGCGTTAGGGTTAGGGTTAGGTGTGTTGACGACATTTTGGCATTTGAGATAATTTTAAGAGTGTCTTCAGCAAATCCTGAAGGAGATGAAAGGAGATGAAAACAGGAATGGAGAGAGAGGGAGAAGATGGAAAAGAAAAGAGTAATGGCGGCAAACCTGGGGTTAGGGTTAGGTTTGTTGATGACATTTTTGCATTTTAGCTCATTTTAAGAGTGTCAGAGCAAAGTGTCAGAGCAAAGGGTCTGAATACTTTACAGATTTATATTTGTATAATATTTCTGTATTTCAATTGTAATAAATATCCTGAAATGTCTAAAAATGTTTTTTCACTTTGTCATTCTGGGGTATTATGTGTGGATTGATGGCAAATGATGACTTCCCTTGTTCTGTAGACATGGGTCTACGGACATCAACTAAACTTGTTTCTCTAAAAGCTTGTTTGCTTTGAGAGAACCATAAACAGCAGAGGAACTATTAGCTCTTACAGGAGATACGAGAATGATTGGCCTAACATACTATAGTGATTTGGGATATTAAGATATACAGGTTACTTGATGAGCTGATAGCATATATGCATACATCAAATCCTGATGTTTTAGTCATCTCAGAGTCCTGGCTTAAGAAATATGTCACTACCTCTGCTGTATCTATTCCTGGCTATAACATTTTCCGCCAGGACAGGCTCACTAAGGGAGGGGGGGTTGCTATTTATTGTAAGGACAGTTTGCAATGCTCTGTCAGTTTATCAAAATCTGTGTCCAAACAGTTTGAGTTGTTGATTTTAAAGGTTAATCTATCTAAAAATGTCTATCTCACTGTTGCTGGCTGTTATAGACCACCTTCTGCCCCTGCCTGCTCCCTGACAGCTCTCAGTGAATTAATTGCCCCTCATACTTCCTCTGAGTTTGTGCTGTTAGGTGACCTTAACTGGGACATGCTTAATCCTCCCCATTCTGTACAACTCCAGCTGGACGCTTTCAATCTCTCCCAGATTGTACAGACTCGTACCAGATTCAACACTACATCTATGGAAAACGGCACACTCATTGATGTCATTCTCACCAATACGCCGGCCAAGTATAACCCTGCGTTTTTTTACCGAGACCTTAGTGACCATTGTTGCATTGCTTGTGTACGAAAAGGCTCCACTGCCAAACGGTCACCGTTGGTCTTGTATAAATGTGACTGCTCCTGGTGTTTCTGGACACCTCTCGGAAATGAGAAAGACGTCAAATTCGTCTTTAAAGTTTTTTTTTTTTTTTTTGATTTTCGTTTTTTTAGCTAACATTCAACTCGAAGATGTGAAGTACCCACTCGTTATTTTTCCGAACAGTTTTACGTTCATTAAATAAGTGTAATCCATAACACAATGACTTCGTTTCTTGTTGTTTGATGGGGATTCATTATCTTTGATGGGGATTTTCTGTGCTTAGTGATTTCCGGTGTAGCAACTTTCAAATACTCATGTCGTCTTCAATTTGTTTCCGATTTCAATGTATGATGCATCATTTGAAAGCTTACAATCTGTAGTTTAAGCACATGTAAAAGACTGAAAAATGATTTCGCCTACAGGTAGCCCTTTTCATTGGGCTGTGTCACAAATGGTTGCTTAAAAACTTTAATGAGCAGGCCTTCTTGCATGACCTGGCACTTGTAGACTGGTCCAGAATGAATCTCATCCCCACTGTTGAGGATGCATGGTCCCTTTTCAAAAGCACTTTTTCCACCATTTTGAATAGACATGCCCCCTTTAAAAAATTCAGAACCAAGAATCGCTACAGCCCCTGGTTTTGCACCGAACTGTCTGAGCTGATCCGGCAAAAACACCTGCTCTGGCATAAAGCAAAGGCCTCCAAAAACAGCTCTGACTGGCAATCCTTCAGGGAGCTAAGGAACAAATGCACCCAGTCGATCAGGAAAACAAAAGCAGATTTTTACAAACATCAATTCTCGACATGCGGATCCGACCCCAAACAGTTTTGGAAGACTGTCAAAACCATGGAAAATAAAAACACATCCTCTCAACTACCCACGGCAATCAAATCTGAGGACATTGTCATCTCAGATAAAGCCTCCATTGTGGACTGTTTTAACAAGCACTTTGTTAGGGCTGGTCATGCTTTTGCAACTGCTACACCCACTCCCACTGTCAACCATGCTGCCTCAACCCCTAGCACTGGTCCCCCCCCAAGCACTCCGTGCTTCTCCTTCCAGCCAGTAGAGGAGAGTGAGGTGCTTAGGGAGTTGCTTAAACTGGACCCTTATAAATCAGCCGGGCTGGATGATCTGGACCCTTTCTATCTGAAATTAGCAGCTCACATTGTCTCAGCCCCCATCACCTGTCTGTTCAACCTTTCCCTGCAAACCTCAGAATTCCCCATGGACTGGAAATCTGCTGCTGTCATCCCACTCTTCAAGGGAGGTGACAAGTTAGACCTAAACTGTTATAGGCCCATATCCATCCTACCCTGCCTCTCCAAAGTCTTAGAGAAACTGGTCAACAATCAGCTCACCCACCATCTGGAGTCCTACAGTATTTTCAGCACTACGCAATCCGGCTTTAGATCTGGCTACGGTTGTGCCTCTGCAACACTTAGGGCCCTATTATGCACTTCTTAACTTGCCGTCTTAAGTCTTAATTAAGACGCACCGCCAGGTTAAGACCTACCGCCACCCTTATTATGCGCTTCATACGCGCTACTGCTATTATGCAGGTGTCGCTAGGCGCCCACACATAAGACATAAGACTCCCGTGCATATATTACTCATTGTGGGAGTGTTCATATGTTAATGAAGTGCGCTAGGCGCCCCTGCTATTATGCGATCTGACTTTGTGCCTAGCGCTAAGAAGTGGTTTGAAAAGTTCTTAGGCGCTAGAGTTCATGCACGTTTTGAAACACGAGCGCGCCTCCGCGGTTTGCGCATGCGCGCCGACCGACTTCTTAAGAAGTGGGTCAGCGCGCATGCGCAAACCGCGGAGGCGCGCTCGTGTTTCAAAATGTGCATGAAGTCTAGCGCCTATGAACTGCATAATAGCATAGCGCTTATGACTTAACGCAGCCGGTTCTTAAAGGGAATGGCACCTGGCACGCTGATTGGGTTGATTGAGAAGACGCCCAAAACACACCCATGACTAATTTCTGGGCTTAGCGCCGGGTCTTAGGCGCCCACTACCGCACGCATAATAGCAAAGTGGCCTTGACCACGCCTCCACGTCTTAAGTTTAGATCTACCGCCTCGTCTTATTGCTTAAGACTTATGAAGTGCATAATAGGGCCCTTAAAGTGCTAAACGACATCATATGCGCCATTGACTCCAAGCTACATGTGTAGCTGTATTTATTGACCTGGCAAAGGCCTTTGACTCCGTGGACCACTGCATCCTGCTTGACAGACTCAAGGATGTTGGACTCGCAGAGGAATGCCTGGCATGGTTTAGCAACTACTTCTCTGGTCGTGTGCAGTCTGTGAGAGCTGAAGGCCTGCTGTCTGACCCAATGTCCCTGTCCATGGGTGTCCCTCAGGGCTCCATTCTGGGTCCAACACTATTTAATATTTTTTATAAATAACATTGCTCACGCGGCTGGCAACTCTTACATCCATCTGTACGCCGACGACACCATTCTTAACACGTCTGGCCCCTCTCCACTACCCTGACCGACCTCCAACACAGCTTTAATAGCATCCAATATGCCTTCTCCAACCTCCATCTTCTCCTAAACACCGAAAAAACTAAATGCATGATCTTCAATCGGACCCTACCCCAAGCCTCCTGTCCCCCAAAAATCACCTCACTGGATGGGTCAGCACTAGAATTTGTCAACACATACAAATATCGAGGTATCTGGCTGGATAGTTCACTCTCCTTCCAAACCCACATCAAAAACCTACTCACCAAAGTCAGAACAAGAATTGGTTTCCTATACCGCAATAAAGCTTCCTTCACCCACTCTGCAAAACACACCTTGGTAAAAATGACCATCCTGCCAATTCTGGACTATGGAGATATCATTTACAGGATTTCCCCCAAAAACCTTCTCAATAAACTGGACGTCATCCATCATACTGCCATCCGCTTTGTCACTGGTGCCCCTTTCAACACACATCACTGCGACCTGTACTCCCAAGTCAACTGGCCATCACTCCACACCAGGCGACTGACCCACTGGTATCAGTTAATCTATAAATCCATCATCGGCAAATCGCCCCCCTACCTCTGCTCACTACTGAACTTCTCATCCAGCACACGCAATCTCCGCTCCAGCAAATATATCACTCTGGTCCCCCCCAAAGTCCGCACCTCCTTTGGCCGTCATTCTTTTCAGTTTGCTGCCCCCACTGACTGGAATGCTTTGCAGTTGACACTAAAACTCACCACTCTAATCGTGTTACCCAACTTTAAACACTCACTTTTAGATGTTGTTTCGGATCACTGCACCTGCTTTTAAGATAACTTCCCCCTGGTCCCTGCTGTCTTTTACATACTGTGTTGTGATGTATAGATGTTTTTGATACTTGTCGTGTATTGCACTCATGTTTTATATTGTATATATTGGGTTGTGTTTTATATTGTATATACTGTGTGTGTTTTGTGTACAGACTTGCCTCTGTTCTGCCAATTGGCCAGATCGTCATTGTAAATGAGAATTGGTTCTCAACTGACTTTGGTTAAAGTCAACTTGGTTAAATAAAGGTTAATAATACACAGTGTCTAAACTAGCAAGATAAACACCTTATACTGATCCACGGGCTACACCAGTGCTGCACACAAGAGCCCTAGGCATGATGAGTCTCATCATGATTATCTACAATCATTCCACCTGTAGGCGTACTCAATTTACAGTAGTTTGCTTTTTAAATTCAAAAAGTGAAAAAAAGTCATAAATACAGTGTCTTACTATGTAAAATATGTATATAAAATATGTGTTCTATATCTATAGTCTGGACACCTTTTACACTGTTCACATTGACTAATCATTGGCCAGTAGAAGCTGAAGTATAGTAAAGGAGAGGTCTGAGTAAATTAATGTATTTGAAAAATGCCAAGAATACCCTTTCTTGATAAAATGCAGTGGAAATGAAAATAGTGAATGAAACAGTTACTGAGATAGGACAAAAAATGTAACTGAGTATCTGGTGATAATATGTTGACTAACACAAATAATGTGCATTATTACTTGAGATAAGGCACCGAAATATGAAAGTGATAGCCTATTGTTCTGTACCTTTGTCTTTTTTATTTACTGATACTTATGCCATTGTAAAAAAAGAAAAAGAAAACAGGACATGTGTTGCCCCCAGATGGGCCAGGCAGTCAGATGTGAGGCTAGATGGAACAGGCAGTCAGATGTAAGGCTGGTCTAGATGGGCCAGGCAGTCAGATGTGAGGCTGGTCTAGATGGGCCAGGCAGTCAGATGTGAGGCTAGATGGGACAGGCAGTCAGATGTGAGGCTAGATGGGCCAGGCAGTCAGATGTGAGGCTGGTCTAGATGGAACAGGCAGTCAGATGTGAGGCTAGATGGAACAGGCAGTCAGATGTAAGGCTGGTCTAGATGGGCCAGGCAGTCAGATGTGAGGCTAGATGGGCCAGGCAGTCAGATGTGAGGCTGGTCTAGATGGGCCAGGCAGTCAGATGTGAGGCTGGTCTAGATGGGACAGGCAGTCAGATGTGAGGCTGGTCTAGATGGGACAGGCAGTCAGATGTGAGGCTAGATGGGCCAGGCAGTCAGATGTAAGGCTGGTCTAGATGGGCCAGGCAGTCAGATGTGAGGCTAGATGGAACAGGCAGTCAGATGTAAGGCTGGTCTAGATGGGCCAGGCAGTCAGATGTGAGGCTGGTCTAGATGGGCCAGGCAGTCAGATGTGAGGCTAGATGGGACAGGCAGTCAGATGTGAGGCTAGATGGGACAGGCAGTCAGATGTGAGGCTAGATGGGCCAGGCAGTCAGATGTGAGGCTGGTCTAGATGGGACAGGCAGTCAGATGTGAGGCTAGATGGGACAGGCAGTCAGATGTGAGGCTAGATGGGACAGGCAGTCAGATGTGAGGCTGGTCTAGATGGGACAGGCAGTCAGATGTGAGGCTAGATGGGCCAGGCAGTCAGATGTGAGGCTAGATGGGCCAGGCAGTCAGATGTGAGGCTGGTCTAGATGGGACAGGCAGTCAGATGTGAGGCTGGTCTAGATGGGCCAGGCAGTCAGATGTGAGGCTGGTCTAGATGGGCCAGGCAGTCAGATGTGAGGCTGGTCTAGATGGGACAGGCAGTCAGATGTGAGGCTAGATGGGACAGGCAGTCAGATGTGAGGCTGGTCTAGATGGGCCAGGCAGTCAGATGTGAGGCTAGATGGGCCAGGCAGTCAGATGTGAGGCTGAGGACATGGAGCACTTCCCCCGACCCGAAGAGAGGGAAGATGAAGCTGGGGGAGGCTGCCCAGAAGGCTGGGGCGGACACACACACACCTGGACAGGACATAAAAAACCCTTAGAGAGGACAGATCTCTTCAGTGGTAACATCATCAGTGGTAACCCTAACCCTCCCCTAACCCTACCCCTAACCTTACTAGGGCTGGGCAAACGATCAAAATTTCTTTTTCGATAATCGCAAGAATTAACGATCAATTATCGATTAATTGATACGCTTATTTTTCATAAAATAAAATAAAAGTATGGTTATAGAACCAGGGCCGCTTGGGAGATATGCGAGGCCCTGTGCGAAGTCAGATTTGCGAGGCCTTTTATAATGATGTAGGCTACTGTTATAACCGCGCGACACGCACGCACCGATATATTGCAAGAAATGCGCTCACATGCTGTGCTGATAGACAATAGCATATCTACTTATTTAGATAGTTTACAACCATGTTTGTTTCATTTCAAACCTTTTATACCCGTAAAGGATTAGGATTTAGGATAAAGCAGTCATCATACCCAACATTAAATACGCACAAGCCATTATTGACATGAATAGAGATGTTACTCACCACCATGTAGGCCTATCCTTTATGTTGAAAAGCTTACAGCAAAAGCAAAAAGACATGTCCCGTTTTTGAGAGTACACAAGCCACTTTCTTTCTATTTTTTCCCCATTTGGTATTTTTCTGAGAAATAAAGTTTCACTAAAGTTCCTGTTCTCATTATTTTTAGGATAACTAAATCCAGGTTTCATCTTTGGGGGACCTCTTCTAATGATCACTTCTGTAACTGTAGAGTCAGTGTGCGAATTAAATCACGGTGTGCGGGGGAGCCCAGGGATTAAAGAAAAAAAAAAAATATCTCCTGACGGAAAAAAAATTCAGGCCAGATCGGGGCCGGTGGCTTTCCGTGCGCAAAGCGCGCGTGCGATTTTCCGTTCTACGTTCTAATGCTTTGACTTTTCTTTCGAAAAATGTGAATACATTTCCGCGTTGTCGAAAATCAATGACACATCGCTAGTCAACTAACACGGCTTGTTTTATGAGCCTGCTAACAATGTAAAGTAGTGTTGTAGTTAACTAGGTAGCAGTCCAATCCATTACGTTGCAGTATTTTGGCTTGACTAGCAAGTTTGTGTTGTGATTCTCAACAACGTTGAAACGTAGTTTCACCCTTTTCCATATTTTTGAATAATAAATGTGTGGACTGACAATGTAGCGCAGCCTAACTTATTCTAATAATTATTTAACATAGTTTTATTGTGATAATTATTTCCCCCTCCTCCCAGACATACAAGGTCACATTATTATTGGATTGGTTGTTTGCGTGCCGGGTGAAGTTAGCTAAACATTTAACCTGCTAGCAAGAGAAACATCATGTCACTCTCCAAAGGTCTAAAGAGGAATGTTGACGGTGGAAACAGGGCATTTAGGAATGGACAGTGAACTATGCGTTCATCCTACCTGGTTTCATCAATGCAAAGCCGTTGTGAGACTCACATTTTCCGTGCTCACAATGAATGTTCCCTTCCACCTATACATGCGAGTCGTCCTTTTCATCAATGAATGTGATAAAGACGCACTGACAAGAGGAATCGATTGGTGCATAAAAACCTTGAGAACTGCCGGATTAAAGTGACGTCCATAATAATAATAAATAATAATAATACATTAGACTTATAGCGCTTTTCTAGACACTCAAAGACGTCCATATCACCAGATAGCCAACAAATAGTGACCGATGGGAGATGCCAGTTTTTTTGTGTTTTTTTTGCGCCGATTTAGTTGTCAATGTTTTTCATAAAATTCAACTGCATTTGCTTTGTTACTGTTCACATGTGTGGTGCAGTCACATTCACATAGCCTATAAGTAAACATTAAGTTTGAATTATTTACTGAGCTGGCGTTACTTTTTTAAAACCACACACCGCATGTCGGTTATTTCAGCAGCACGCACCATGTCCACCTACTTCTCACTATGAAGGGTTCAGCGTCAGTGCACCCCGCTCTGTTACCTTCGCATAGTTGTAGCCAATAAAGGCCTATATGTAGGCTATATACATATAGGCTATTATATATCATTTATATACCTAATACCAACATCAAAATAGATTGTATGCCTCTACAAATCATATTACACCAGGTAAAATCCGTCACAACTTGGAATAAATCCATCGCAATTTGGAATATTTTAGAGCTCCCCCAAAATTTCACAAACCATGTTTCCAGGGGAGCTCATGTCACCACTAGGGGAGCTATAGCTCCCCGAGCTCCCCCTTATTTCGCACCCTGTGTAGAGTCCATATGTACCGGCCAATTTACCAGGATCATCATACATGACATATCTAACACCGTAGGCTCGTCTTGCGTTCCATCACTCTCAGCCCTGCTGCTGCTCTGAGTAGCTCCATCTTCCGCCTCCGTATCCTCTACTTCGCCACTCCTGACCATCATCACCTGGGGCTGGGCAGCCCCACTGCTGCCGGTGTAGCAGTTGTCCTCCTCCACCTCAGAGACATCATCTTTGCCTCTCAGGGGGGGCTGTGCCGTGCTACTACTAGCATTGCTAGTGCTAGCAGTAACGTTAGCTTCTTCGGTGCTAACGGGAGCCTCACTTGTTTTTAGAAATGTTTCGAACGAACCTCTAAGCGAGGCCCTGAAGCCTTCCTTTCTTTTATTTGTATTTATTTTTTCAGCACCCGATTAACATTTTCTTCCTCGGTCTCGTTCCCTCTGCATTTTGTCCGTTGCACTAAGCAGTCACTATGCACAACAAGTGTCAACGCGCGCCCAAAAATTCTTTTCACGTTTCACGTAAGGTGTCATAGGGGGAAATTACTTTTTTCTGTTGCTAAGAATCTCCCTGTCCTACAGGTATGCTAGATTTTAGATGTATGATTGACTATGATTATCACATGTGTGAACATTTAGAAATGTATTAAAGGCAAAAATAATAATATGGTCCCTTGCCTGGCGCTTTGGAGGGCCTCGCCAGCCAGGGTACAAAAAAAAAAAAAAAAAAAAATAATAAAATAAAAAATTACCCTGCCTCACGCGAGGCCCTCCAAAGCGCGAGGCCCTGTGCCACCGCCCCAGCTAGCCCCCCCTTAAAGCGGCCCTGTATAGAACGTCGCGATGGAACAGGATATGCTGGCCGACTATTTGCATCAGCGCACGAAATCCTCTACCCTCGACAAAACTGAGCGGCAGAATATCTGTTTCAATTAATTTACAGATGGCCATCGTTATTTTCTCTTCTCGTTGTGCATCACACCTCCCGCGTATAAGATGAGACATGATGGAGGGCTGAGAAGGTTTGCAGGTGGTATTTCATCGGGGTCGTCGTCGTATTGTATTTATAGGTCACTGCGCAGTGTTTGCAATGAACGAGGTCGCCTTTCAGATCAAAATGCTCCCACACCAAGCTTCGCTTCGCTCGCTTCGCCATTTTCCGAGCTTGCTCTGCTAACCTTTTTTTACAACTGTGTAATAAACTTGAACTGTTTTACAAGACGCTCTCAGTGCCTCTTTGTTGAGGGGAACCTGGAATTACTGGAGGTTACACTAACGTACGGGAACTTGTTGCATCATGCCGTACTGCGTTGCGAAATTCAATGCGAAGGCAAATGCAAAGTTCATTTCTCACACATAACGTGGACAAACTAATTTCCATTATTATTATTATCATAAAAAATAAAAAATACATTTTTTTTAAAATGAATGATTATCGAGCAAAATATTTTGTGATCGACCAAGATCCTTATCGATCAATTATCGATCATTGATGCCCACCCCTAACCCTAGTCCTAACCCTAACCCTCACCTACCCTTAACCTAACCTACCCCTAACCCTAGTCCTACCCCTTACCCTAACCCTACTGCCCCAGGACCCAGTTCATTGGACCGGTAATACAGCATCACTCATTTTGGCACACTGGCTGGATCAGTGAAACATGTAAGGGGGGAGGAGGCTCCTGAAATAGCTCCCCCAGATTCCAATGTGTTGAACTTGTCGCGGTCATATAGGTTAACCTCATTGGAGAGGGAAATATTGGAGAAGGGACTTACTTTTATCCCTACCCCCTCCAAACTAGACTTGCAGGAACTACAGAGAGACCTGCATGTCTATCATAGGAGACAAAAATTGCTAGAATTCTTTACATTTGAAACAAAGTATCAACATATCCCATTTACATACCCATCAAAATGGGAACCTCGAGTGGAACAGACATCGCAGGAAATCCAGTCCCTAATCAGGAATGACAGTAAAGCCATAGCCCAGTTTAGAGCTAGGCCGACACGGACTCATAATCTGTCTCAAGCCCAATGGCAGGCCCTGAAAGGCCTTAGCAGGAATCCTGATCTAGTTATTAAACCTTCGGATAAAGGGTCTCAAATAGTCCTGATGGACAAAGCACAGTACATTTTAGAAGCGAATAGACAACTTAATAATAGGCATCACTACTCCCCCCTACCTCACTCTATACAAGAAGAGACACAAGGTCTCATTAGGGAGATAGTGACTAAGTTACGCAAGGATAAGTACATTACAGAGAATCAGATTGTCTATTTAATGGGACCAGATGAGCCTCGCCCTCGCCTATTCTATTTGCTTCCGAAAATCCACAAACCTGTCGATGAGTGGACAGTTGCTTCTCGGGTCCCCAGTGGGCGGCCAATAGTGAGCGATTGTGGAAGTGAATCATACCACATTGCAGAGTATCTAGATCACTTCCTTAATCCACTCTCCCAAAAACATCTGAGTTATGTCAGGGACACATATGGGTTTGTGAACCTGTTGAAAACCATCCGGGTTCCCACTCATACTTTTATGTTCTCCATGGACATTTCCTCCCTCTACACGAATATAGAGACAGCTCGGGGCCTCCAAGCGGTGAGGGAGACCTCTACTAGGTACCCAGACCCTAGCCCTTAATAACCACCACCAGGCTATAAAACTCACACACAACATACAGCCAGAAAGCCTGGAATTCCTGGATACCCAGGTTTTCTTCACACAGGGGGATGGTGAGAACAAGGGGTTAGCTACAAAGTTTTTGTTTCAAAACAACAGATAGACATGCATTATTGCATAGGAGTAGCTTTCATCCTAAACATACTTACAGGGGAATATTGAAGTCTCAGCTCATCAGGTTCCACAGAATATGCACCTTCCCGGAGGAAGGTTCAAAAACAACAGGATGATTTGTGAGCCCGTGCTTTGGCCAGCCTTTGGGCTGGCAACATTCCCCTTACCTAACCTGCCAGTGCCACATGCCTGAGCTACTTACCCAACTTCCATGGTGCTGCAAAACTTTGAAAAAAATGTTTCATTTCCAAAGGAACCCCAGACTTTATATTAAGCTGTTTGAATCAGAGGTCTGGAGTATCCTGGAAAAGCTACACTATTTTGGGGAATGTATAGGAGTGTAGTAGAACATTTTTGGTTTATGGATCTTGGACCCCTTAACATCATTATTTGATTTTTTCAAATGATCATTTTCATTTCCCCACTCTATTAGACCAGAAACGCAAAAAGACCCAAGGGACTTAATTGGTCGCTACTTGGTTTTCAGGTGTGGACCTTTCCCCCCCCTTTTTTTTTTTGAACTCCTCCCGTTCCTTTTTCTATTTAAACTTCCTCTTCCTGGTTCATTCTTCAATTCTCCCTGATGAAGGCACATGGTGCCGTAAACGTTGGAGCTCTTTCTTTCTTTTAGCCTTTTGGTTTTATGATATCAGTCTTGCTTGACTTTTAAAACATTCTTGACAGGTTGGGACAGATAACCCATATCTACTTTTTAATTATTTATTTCTGCCAGTAGTTTGCACAAACAAATTTGTACAAACAAATTGCCTTTTGCACATGGTTGGGGGAGGGGAAATTAGGTCTCTCCAACTTTTGAGACTCCCTTACACATGGAGTGTGTGGTGTGTTAGTGTGGAGTGAGTTTTGCACTTTAAAAGCACCTTTGTGTGTTTCTTCAAGTCACAATGTGAATTTGGTGTACCTTTAGAGTCCTTTGTTTGAGAGGGACCTTCTTTCCACCTCGCTTCAAGGCAAAACTATTTTTTTCTAAAAACAAAAACAAATAGATACTGACAGGAACAACAGGAATCATAGTCAGCAGGCCTCGAATTTAGGCCTATATTTTCTTCCTTTATCTTCTTACCTTCTTTTAGTTTGGCTAGCATCCATTGAATACTTACCAAACTCCCCTGTTTGTACTTGAGATACCTAGATGATATTTTTGGCTTGTGGTCCCACACAGTGGAAGAGTTCACAGATTTTATCAACATCCTTAATACTCACCATCCCAGCATCACTGTTAAACACAATATCCAAACACAACAGATTGAGTTCCTCGACACGGTAGTCTACTTTAGGGAGACTGAGGGAGGTGGCAGGGCCCTAGCTACTAAGGTGTTCTTTAAAGATACAGACATGCATGCTTTGCTACACAAAGCAAGTTTCCATCACAGACACACCTTCAGAGGTTTGATAAAGTCTCAACTGATTAGATTTCATCGAATCTGCAGTGAGGAACATCATGTGGAGGAGGCAGCTACCATTCTATTCAAAGCCCTGAGGCCTAGAGGGTACTCCAAAAGATTTATTCGAACCATCAAAGCAGAGGTTAGAACCCTTTTTAGCTCCCAACCCGTTATGACTAGAAATAAGGACCCAGCTCAACCCATTATTCCCGTTGTTAGTCGATATACACCCTCTGTGAGAAATGTTAACTCTGTTGTGAAAACCCATTTCCAGGAGGCCCAGCAGGACCAGGAGGCTCTAGGCCCCTTCAGGGCCATCTCAGCCTACAGAAGGAACATGAACCTGATGGACCTCCTGATCCACTCTACCTTCAGGTCTAAACCTAGGACTAACCCCTTCTTCAGGTCTCTCAAGTACATCTAGGGGAGAGACTCCTCAGTGGGCTTTCCCATAGAATACAATATCCAGCCTCATACAAACAATGTGGTGTATGTCATTGAGTGCCTCAAGTGTGGTAAACAATATATAGGAAAAACTCAGAACTCACTTGAGACTAGACTAAAACAACATATCTACCATATTAGAAAGGGATCGAGAGACACTGTATTATATAAACATTTTACTGAGCATTTCTTGGAGGGACTAAGAGTATCGGTCCTAGAGTCTCATTGGAGGTGGACGACACGACAGCGACAGTGCAGGGAGCGGGTGTGGATGAGACGGCTTCATACTATCTCTCCACAGGGACTTAATGAGAGATTTTAGCCCTAGCCCTACCCTGATCGGTAACCTAGCCCCAGTCCTAACCCTAACCCCTTTCCTAACCCTAACCCCTTTCCTAAGCCTAACCCTACCTCTAACCCAAGCCCTAACCCTAACCACCCTAGCCCTAACCCTTACCCCAACCCTAGCCCTAACCCCCCTAGCCCTAACCACTAACCCCAACCCTGACCCTAGCCCTAACCCCCCTAGCCCTAACCCTAAGCCTAACCCTAACCACCCTAGCCCTAACCCCAACCCTGACCCTAACCACCCTAGCCCTAACCCCAACCCTAGCCCTAACCCCTGACCCTAGCCCTAACCCTAACCCCAACCCTAGCCCTAAGCCCAACCCTAACCACCCTAGCCCTAACCCTAACCCCAACCCTGACCCTAGCCCTAACCCTAACCACCCTAACCCTGACCCTAGCCCTAACCCTAACCACCCTAGCCCTAACCCCAACCCTGACAGGCATAGTTAAGTCCCAACTCCTTAACAGGCATAGTTAAGTCCCAACTCCTTAGATACCACAGACTGTGCACATACCCCCAGGATGCGGAGGATGCCACTCGGATTCTCTTCGGGGCCCTCAGAAAGAGGGGTTACTCGAAGAGGTTCCTGAGAGGCATCCAGAGCAACACCCTCCGAACACGCACACAGACACAGAATGCATCGCTGGTTATCCCCCATCCCAACAACTCTAACTTTCCTTCCATGCCTAACCTTAACCCTAACTTTCCTTCCATGCCTTATCTCAACCCTAACCCTCCTTCTATGCCTAACCTTAACCCTAACCTTCCTTCTGTGCCTAACCTTAACCCTAACCTGAAGCCTCCTGGCCTGGGCCTTAAGCCTAGCCCTGGTCCTGTCCATAACACCAATCCTAGGCCTAATCACAGTCCTAACCCCAACCCCAAGCCTAGCCCTAACCCTAACCCCAGCCCCAACCCTTACCCTAACCCTAACCTTAACCCTAACCCCAACCTTAACCCCACTTCCAACCCTAACCCCAACTTTTCTTCCATGCCTAACTTCAACCCTAACCTTCCTTCTATGCCTAACCTCATTCCTCTGAAGAAGGCATGTTGTGCCGAAACTGTTAGGAGCTCTATTTTATTGTTTTAACCTTTGAAAGTCCTTTTGACAAACTTTTAACATATTAATTTTAAGGTCTGAGTAGACCTAAAATCCAAATGTTGTGGTTGTTTTTAAATCATTTATGTTCTTTAGATCTCCAGCTTGAATATTACTCTGGTAAATCTCAATACTAAATCCCAGGGAAAACCTGGGCCCGGTTGGGCCAAGCAGACCCCTTATTTTTGGGTGTTTTTTTGTTTTTTTTGCAGTGAAAACAGACTCACCTTATACACGCGTGTGTTTGGCTTAACATCGTTGAAAGCACAGAGTGTTGTTGTTTTGCACAGTGTGGGTAGTGGGTTGGCCGTCTCCCATACCGGTTCACAGTAATAACCTGGGAAAATAAAGTATTGAGAACCAGTTAAGGGTTTGTAGATCAAAACCCCTGAATTTTTTTTTATTGACCAATGTAGCTGGTAGAAATAAAGTATATGTCATTAGGCACTTTTATTGTCCTGCGTTTTGTTTGTCTCCCCTTCCCTTAATACTTACGTTAAAAAGCACTTAATTTGCCCCGCGGTGGTGTAGCGGTCTACGCACTGGCCACTAGTGCATGCTGCCCACCGGGGCCGGGGTTCGTATCCCGGCTCGCCAGATCCAGATATGGCCGAGGCACACGGGAAGCGGCATATTGGGCGGCCGCTTCCGAGGGCGGTATAGGAGTATTTCTGGACAAGGATCCGTCGCGCAACACCGCCCCCTGGGTGCCGGAATAACGGTGCTGGGCTCGAGGAGCCAGTCAGCTAGTCTGCCTGGCGGCCTCTTCTGGGACTGCCGGCCACGGGGTCGTGCGGCGGATCCTATGCAATAGGCAGGGGATATAATTGGATGCTAGGTTGGGTTCAATTGGCTACCAAATTGGGTGAAAAAGGGATAACATCTGGAAAAAAAAAAAAAACACTTAATTTGTTTATTCTCAAGCACTTCCTTAGTTTTTCTTTTCATTATTTGTGATTAGTGTTGACTTAGTCAAACTGAGTTATCAATAACGGTTTTCGTCTATTTCCCCTACTGGGAAAGCATGAGGCCGGATGGTTCTGGTGTTGGGGCGGTGCGGTCGGGTCTTGGTGGAGGGCCAGAGGGGCCTGAGATTAGACTGGAGAAAAGATACTTCAAACTACTCCAGGCAGTACACCATGCTGAGGTGGTGGAAAGGGCAGAAAGGTCAGAAAGATTCCCGGTGGGAATGATGAAGCAAGTGCAAAAACTTACACAATTCATTAAACCATCATCACCAAACCTAGAAACATTAACAAAGGTAAAACTCAATACGGATTTGTGGATGCAGAATAACCTGCAAATTCTTAAGGAGCATTATGATTCGGTTTTGGCATCGGGACTTCAGGGTATCTCCCCATTTGAACAGGTTGCATTAGAAAAAGCCATTGCATATGGCAAGGCGAGATATAAACATAGGCTAACAAGCCTGTCTATTGCAACTTTAACATCGCTCGTGGGGAGTGATCATGAACCCACTGTACAGGGAGAAAGCAGAGAGGCTCGGCTGGAGACATGACAGTTATGTCAAGGACACATATGATTTTGTAGCCAAATTAAGCCAGCTCACTGTCTCCAGGGGGCCTTCTTGTTCTCAATGGACATTAACTCCCTATACACTAATATTGAGACAGGCCTAGGCCTGGAAGCAGTACGCAGGATGTTCAACAGGTATCCGGACCCCTTAAGACCAGATGAGGCCCTGCTACAATTATTAGAGCTAAGCCTGGTAAGAAATGACTGAGTTTAATGGAAAACATTACTTACAAATACATGGCACTGCTATGGGGAAAAGGTTTGCCCCAGCTTTTGACAATGTATACATGAGCTTATGGGAACAGACAGCTTTCAGTAAATGTCAGTGTCTACCATTCAGTGTACTTCCGTTATTTAGATGACATTTTTGGTATTTGGGAACACCCAGAAATAGAATTTCAGAAATTCTTTCAGGTCCTCAATACTCACCATCCAGCCATCACACTAACACATAAAGTCGAGAAAGAACAGCTGGAGTTTTTGGACACCCAGGTGTTCTTTGTGCAGGAGGGCACAGGGTCAAAATCTCTTAACACCAGAGTGTTTTTTAAGGACACAGAACGACATGCTCTCCTGCGCAAAGCCAGTTACCATCCAAAACATACATACAGGGGTCTGATCAAATCCCAGCTCATTCGTTTCCATAGAATATGTACATTACCTGAGGATGTTGAAGTGGCCACACGTATCCTCTTTAAAGCTTTAGCCCCACGGGGATACTCGAAAAGATTCCTTAGGAAAATAAAAGGTGAGGTACAACAAGTATTTGAGGACAACGGTTCCTATAAGAGGCACCAAGACCACCTAGACATCGTGCCACTAGTGACCACCTTCTCACATACATTATCAGGCTTCAGCACAGAGCTTAATGACAACTGTTTTTAAGAACCTGATATCATGCTGAAACAGGAATGAACTTAACTAAACAGCACATCACAGGTCATGTCAGTGCAGCACTCACAAGTTCAGCAGTTCTGTGAGTTTTTCAGACAGGTGGAACCCTGCTGCTGCCTCCTTCAGATCCACCCAGCCACGACACCACCACCCTCCACCCAGCCATGACACCGACACCCTCCACCCAGCCAGCACACCACCACCCTCCACCCAGCCATGACACCACCACCCTCCACCCAGCCACGACACCCCCCAGCCATGACACCACCCTCTTACAAGTGTTTACAAATATGATGTACAACAGTCATATAACATTAACAATGAACAGGGGGGAATCATGAAATACCACAAAAACAACCTGGTATTAACAAAGGGTAGGAGAAGGGAGGGAGAAGAACCATGCGAACGTTGTCACAAAACAACAAAACACAGCCCTATTCTTCCCTACACCTCTGACCTACCTATACCACATACTAACTAACCTACCCGGAACTTAAACTACCTGTGTCACTAACCCGGCTCAGAGAAAGTGACAAACAGGGAGACAAGTCGAGGGTAAAGGTAAATCATTATTTAATTAATAACTAAGGAAAATAAGCAAATGAGAAATGGGATGTGATAGTCAGTTTTATCACTTGTGTAGGGTGTGGGTGAGTGATCTGTAATGTGGAATGTTGTAAGGGGGAAACAAAGGAACAAAAGGTTGCCACAAACAGAAGGGTCAAAAAGGATGTCCTGTATGGAGAGAGAGAGACTGATCTCCACAGCACAGCCTAAATAGGCACAGGTGTGCTACATCAGCCAACCAGGCCTCCTCTCCCCACTGCCATCCTGCAACACAATCAGAACAAGACAGCAGTGGAGGGATGTAACACCCCCCCCCCCATAAAAATTGGGGACCAAAAAGGACCCAAAACAATTTCAAAATACTAACATCAAAAATACAAAATAAACGTATCCCCATAGCCACCAACCTACTCACCACAACAGCACCCCCCCCCCTCAGGCCACACCGCACACCTCAGCAACCACGTCCTATGGAAGCAAATTAAGAGGGTGAAGAGAGCCAGGGGAAGGATACAAAAAGGGAGAGGCTGAATGACCAGGCAAAACCAAAATCAAAAATGTGGTAACCATGACCACCAGTTCAACAAATAGGCGCCCCAGCAAGGCATCCGCCACCACATTTTCAGAACCCATTATGTGACGGATGTCCAGGTGGAACGCCTGTAAGAAAAGGCACCATCGCATAATCCTCTGATTAGGGCACTGCATAGAGCGTAAAAAGGTGAGAGGGTTATGGTCCGTAAAGACCACCAATGGTACTACCCCCGAACCCACATACACCTCAAAATACCTAAGAGCCCAAATAAGAGCAACTAAATAGGTTTGATCAGAAACTTTACGGACAACACTGTAGGGACCAGAAAACTTGGCCTGAGAAGGGGAACCAGACAGAGGCAACAGTGCGAGGACTTGATCACCTGCGCTGAAATCACGTTGCTCTGACCGGCGGTCGTACAATCTCTTCATTTTCCCCTGGGAGGCTGTTAACTTCTCCCTTGCCAACATACCGGCCGCATACAATCGTTGTCTAAAACTACTGACATTTATAAGAAAGTAAATTCTGAGGAGGCTCAGAAATCTTCCAGTCATTCATCAACACTGCCAAAGGACCACGTACTGTATGACCGAAAACCAAATCATTTGGGCTGAAACCAAGGCTCTCCTGAGAAACTTCCCTTTCAGCCAAAAGTAACCAAGGCAAACCCTCTTCCCAGTCGCGAGCCAGCTCAGTGCAATAGGAACGGAACAGAGACTTCAAAGTCTGATGGAACCGCTCTAACGCGCCCTGACTTTGTGGATGGTAAGCACTGGCTTGATTATGCTTGACATGAAGTTGCTGTAAAACTTGTGCAAACATATGAGATGTAAAATTGGATCCTTGGTCACTCTGATCTTAGGTATACCAAATACAGACGTAAACTGAGTTAAGGCCCTTACGACAGACCTTGTAGTAACAGTACGTAAAGGATATGCTGCTGGATATCTAGTGGTCTGGCACATCACAGTCAACAAATAGATGCAGCCAGACTTAGACCGAGGCAGTGGACCAACAGAGTCAACAATCAAGTGCTCAAAAGGTGTGCTAATGGCAGGAATAGGATGCAGGCTTTATAACCTGGTTAGGCTTTCCTGTTAACTGGCATGTATGGCATGTCCTAATGTAGGTTGAGATATCCTTCTTCAACCGGGGCCAATAAAAATGACGCAAAATGCGGTCATAAGTCTTTTGGACCCCCAAATGACCAGCCACATCATGCGAGACCCGCCAGATCATCTCACGTAAGGGGTGAGGAACAACAATCTGAACGATTGGATCACCCACAAAACAGTCTCCCTGAGGAACCCACTTCCTCACCAACAGCTGATCCTGCAGGTAGTCACCAGCAACAGCACTCTCCACCTCGTCATCAGTAATAAGCTGTTCAAATAGAACTTTAAGAACAGGGTCAGCTCTCTTCTCCCTCACCAGGTCATCTCGAGTAACTACACTAGGACATTTTGACAAAAAGTCACACGCCTTGCTTGTAACCCTAGTTACAGGGTCAGGTGTAGGAACAGCATTAGCACGGCTCAGTGCACGTGTCACAGCACAGGATGGAAACACCTCAGGGAAACACTGTTTGTTTGCATCGGCCCCTGCTGAGCGGGGAACAGATGAAACCACCAACGGTGGGGATATGTCACCCCAGACGCGTCCAACCGCTAAATTATTCCCCAAAATAACCTCCACACCTTTAACAGGCAGCAAAGGCCACACCCCACAACAACTTCACCCTGTACCAGGTCTGAAAAGAGGTCAATCTTATGCAATGGGACACAAGGATAGACACAAAACCATTCGTAATGAAAGGTGCATAATCTGAAACAACAAGAGATTTCTCATCTGGCTGCACACAAGACAAACTGGGGGTAGACCAAGCATCTTCAGTAACTGCTAGCACAGCCGATTTTACCTCAGGACCAGAAAAAGACCTGGTTTTGCCCTGAAGGACAGGACACTCATTCTTCCAGTGACCTCCCCCCCGGCAGTAGCGACAGGCTCCTCTTCCCTGTGAGCCTCTATCAAATTTAAAGGACGGGGTCTCATTCCTCGCCTCAAAACTAACAGGACGAAACCCAGATGAGCTCCGCCTCTCACTGCGGTCCCAGTCACGAGCACGTGGCTCCCCCAACCTGCCGTTGTGCGTTAAAACAAAGTTATCAGCTAACACAGCTGCCTCAGAAGCTGTACGCACCTTGTGTTCACCAAGATATACAGCAAGGTGCTCAGGAACAGAATCTCTGAACTGCTCTAACACAATTAACTGACAATTCCTCATAGCTGGTAACAGATCAAATCACGGACAAAATCAACATGAGATTGCTCGTTACGCCGCTTTGCAGTTCTAAAACGTTGGCGGTACGCTTCCGGTACCAATTTATAAGCACGCAAGATTGCAGCTTTAACTAAGGAATAGTCCCTACAGTCAGCCCTGCTCAGAGCAGAGTAGGCCTCCTGGGCTCCACCCGTAATCACGCTCTGTAGGAGCAAGATGCGGTCTGAATCAGACCAATGTCTAAACTCAGCCACTCGCTCAAATTGTAAAAAAAAAAACGAGTCAAGGTCTCGCTCATTGAACTTAGGTACAAGCTTTAAGTTATTAGAAATATCCAAATGGGGACCCACACGTTCCCTAGCGGGGTCGGAATCATAGAGAGAAAAACCCCCGACATCTTTACCCTCTTTAATTAACTTAAGATGCTCCCATTGTATTTCTACTTTAGAACGTTCTGTATCCTGACGCATTTTTTCAATCTCCAATTGAACAGTTTTATCATAGTTTTGTTTGCTTTTCTCATGCTCTTGCTGCAACAACAACAACTCCTTCTGTTGGTCAAAAGTCAAATGACTACTCACGGGAGTTGGGGCAGGCGTAAGGGTTAGAGATTCCTCCAGGATACCAGCTTGAATCAGATTGTCCATCACGACCGTTCTTAAAGTCTCCTTGAGACGGCTAACAGTTTTACTTATTTCAATGTCATGGAGATCCGCGATTTTCAAAAGTTGGTCCTTACTACATCTCTCTAACAACTCCACTGATGGTTTCTGCATGAACTCTTCGACAATAGAAGCCATGATTAATGTGCACGTAACTACTATAACAACAAATGCCTCCCAAAAGCACACAAAACAGTAGCAGTCGCAGTCGCACCGAGCGCAGCAATGGAGATATCCAACGGAGCTTCCCCAAATCCTAGATAGCTCAACCCTAGTCTTCGTAGTTGTTGTGTACCTACTGTGGTTAGTAGGCTACTCAAATAAACACGGAGAAACGGACTGTAGTTTACTAGTTTCTTTACTTGGAGAAATGACCACGTTACATTGCATGTCACTTCCTACATAGGAATGCTGGGAGGTACGTCCAACAGGTACGTAATCACGTAGTGACGTAACATACTCAGGCCAGGTAGAATAAACAATGCTAGAGCAATAGATGCAAACCCAAATACTCTACAACTCCTCCCCTTCTAGATAACAACAACATTAACACCATAGCATTTACTAGGTTGAACATAACTAACAATACCCTTGCTTTAAACGGATAACTAAACACACTAGTGTCTTATTCAGAGAGATAGTTTGTCTGGAGGTCTGTGGGTGCGTGTTGGATAACGTCTCTCCTCCGGGGGTGTGACCCCCGGGCTCGCACCACCAGCAGGGAGACCCAGGCGTGGGGTCAGGGGCCGACCAGGGCTAGGCAGACACCCCGTTACACGGTCGGAGGTCGGCAGGCCCAGGCTCTCCTGAGCAGTGTTGGAGGTAGGCAGGCTCAGGCTCTCCTGAGCAGCGGTGATACGTGCAGCAGGATCCACCACCTTTTCTGCAGTGCGTACCTCTGACCTCCGTAGTTGGTCAAGGTGGCGTCGCCAGACAGTGTCAGGAGCTACTTCTACAGTGTAGGACAAGGGCCCTTGTCTTTCTTTGATTATGCCGGGCACCCACTTGTGTTCTCCACGGTAATCCCTGGCCAGCACAGTCTGTCCAATCTCTAGTTGATGTGTTTCCCTGTCGTGCGCCCTTAGACCCTGTCTGATCTGCCGATCCATTACAGTCCGCCGCAGATTTGGCTTAAGCAAGTCCAGTCTTGAGCGTAACCCACGTCCCAGGAACAGCATGGCGGGTGTCCGGTTGGTAGTAGCGTGAGTGGCGTTACGGTAGGCAAACAGGACATTGGCCAGCTTCTGACGTAGAGAGAGAGAGGCATCTGCCATAGCTCGCAGACCTTGTTTTAGGGTTTGTACGAACCTCTCGGCGAGCCCGTTGGTAGCCGGATGATAGGGGGCTGATGTTATGTGGCGAATTCCATTGAGCTTCAGGAACATCTGGAATTCATTAGCCGTGAATTGAGGACCATTGTCACTCACCAACTGTTCGGGGATACCAGTTCTTGCAAAGAGGCTTCTCAACACGTCGATCGTGTGGGCTGTTGTCGTGGAGCTCATGGTGAACACTTCTGGCCACTTTGAACATGCATCGACCACCACTAGGAATGTTGTCCCCATGAATGGACCGGCGAAATCAATGTGGATACGTTGCCATGGGGATGCAGGCCATTCCCAGGCATGGAGAGGTGCAACTGTCGGCTCATTCTGTACACGCTGGCAGCCAGAGCAATGCATGGCGAGCTGTTCTATCTGTTGGTCAATCCCCGGCCACCAGACGTAGCTCCTGGCGAGTGCTTTCATCTTCACCACTCCCAGATGGCCACTGTGTAGCTCTTCCAGCACCCTGGACCTGAGCTTGGTGGGGATGACGATCCTCATTCCCCACATAAGGCATCCAGAGTCAATGGTGAGCTCGTCCCTACATCGGTAATAGGGAGTGAGGGGAGACCCTTCGTGGGTTGTCCAGCCAGTCTGCGTTGCTCTGTACACTTGTGAGAGAGTTGCATCTTTCCGGGTCTCTCTCTCAATCATTTCCGCCGTCACCGGGAGGCTTTCGAGTTGCATGAGTGTGAACATCTCCACCGGTTCCTTGTCCCCCTTTGTCGTTGTTGCTGTGTCAAGTGGCAGCCGGGACAACCCGTCTGCGTTGGCGTGTTGCAGTGTTCTCTTGAATTCGATCTTGTACCGGTGCCCTCCTAGGAACAGGGCCCAGCGTTGCATCCGTGCTGCAGCTGTCACGGGAATCGCCTTCTGGGGGTTGAATATCGAGACCAGCGGTTGATGGTCAGTCACCAGGATGAACTCCCTGCCGTACAGGTACTGGTTAAACCGTTTTACGCCCCAGACCAGGCCCAACGCCTCCTTGTCTATTTGAGAGTAATTCTTCTCGGCCGGGGCCAGGGAGCGTGAGGCGAACGCTATTGGTCTTTCGGTCCCATCCCGCATCACATGTGACATAACGGCTCCTATACCATACGGCGAAGCGTCGCATGCTAACTTCACAGGCAAGGAGGGGTCGTAGTGTGTGAGTACTGTCTCCGATGTCACAAGCTTCTTCACTTCCTGGAAGGCCTGTTCACATTCTGTGGTCCATTTCCATTTCCGTTCTGCCTGAAGTAGTTGGTTCAACGGGTAGAGCACCGTGGACAGGTTAGGCATGAACCGGTTGTAGTAGTTGATGAATCCGAGAAACGACCTCAGCTGCTGTACATCCTGTGGCTGAGGAGCCTCCATGACGGCCTCGATTTTCTCTTTGCATCTATGCAAGCCCTGTGCATCGATGGTGTGGCCACAGTATGTGATACATGATTTAAAAAACTCACACTTGTCACGTCTGGCCCGGAGTCCGTAGTCTTGAAGTCTCTGTAAGACCTTCTGGAGGTTCTCCAGGTGTTCGTTATCGTTGGCCCCCGTCACAATGATATCATCTAAGTAGCACTGTGTGCCTGGAATCCCTTGTAACACCTGATCCATGGCTCGCTGCCATATGGCCGGGGCAGAGGCCACTCCGAAGACCAGCCTGTTGTATCGGTACAGGCCTTTCAAAGTGTTTATCGTCAGGAACATCTTTGAGTCTTCTTCTATCTCCATCTGTAGATAGGCTTCAGCCAGGTCCACCTTGGTGAACCGTTTTCCACCGGCCAGGTTTGCGAAGATGTCCTCAATCCTGGGTAATGGATATTGTTCTGCTTGTAGCACAGGATTGATGGTGATCTTGAAGTCTCCACACAGCCTCACTGCCCCTGACTTCTTTGCTACTGGGACAACGGGTGTGGCCCATGGACTCCAGTCTACCTTGGACAGGATCCCATCAGCTTCCAGGCGGTCCAGCTCAGCTTCCACTTTCTGTCGTATGGCGTATGGAACTGGGCGTGCTTTGTGGAAACGTGGGTTGGCTCCGTCTTGGAGAACGATTTTTCCCTTGATGTGTTTTAATGTCCCGATGCCGTCTTGGAATACAGGTGCTGCGGCATCCAAGACTTTCTCCAGTTTCACCTCTGTGGACTTGTGAGTGGGGTTTGGCGCCACCTGCAGGCTCTTAATGGATTTCCAGTCCAGCTGCAGCTTCCTCAGCCAGTCTCGCCCCCACAACGCTGGTCCTCCTCTTCTTACGACGTACAAGTCCAAAATGCGTTGTTGACCATTGTGTTGTACATCCACAGGCAGTACTCCGAGGGGCTTGATTTTCTCTCCAGTGTATGTTTTTAGGAGGATAGATGATGGGTTCAGCTTCTGGTCTCCAAAGTACTTCACAAAGTCAATGTGTGCCATCACTGACACTGCAGAGCCGGTATCCAGTTCCATTTGTACTTGTTTGCCATTCACCTGTGGTGCAAGCCAGATAGCTTCCCTGCCGCCTCCTTTGACATGGTAAACATCCAAGCTATTGGTATGTTCACTCTCCTCGTCTGACTCGTCGTCTGCAGCCTCCTCCATGTTGTGCACTTTCCTGTTCTTTTGCGCACTCCACTGTGTCTTTTTTTCATTTTTGTACACTCTTGATTTTCCAGAGCGACACACCCTCTGGATATGTCCAGTTTTGTTACATAGTCTGCAGACTTCGTCTTTAAACCTACACTGTGATGGGGAATGTGAGCCCCTCCCACACCTGTAACACAGTTCTTGCTCTCTTGTTTGTGTGACGGTTGCCATTTTGTTTACATTTACTGCCTTTACTCCTGTCTGCAGTTCAACAGCATCCCTGGCTGCTGTTTCCATTGAGACTGCGATTTCCACTGCCCTTTTGAACGTGAGGCCGGCCTCTGTTAGCAGTCTCTTCTGTATGGCCTCACCAAGAATGCCACATACCAAACGGTCTCTCAACACATCATTCAGTCCATTTGCAAATTCACAATGTTCAGTGAGTCTCTTCAGCTCAGCCACGTAACTGACTATGGATTCACCCTCATGTTGATTTCGTCTATGGAATCTGAAACGTTCAGCAATTAGTAGTGGTTTTGGGGATAAATGTTCTTTCATTACCTCCACCAGTTGCTGGAATGTTTTTACGGAAGGCTTTTCTGGGGCAGTTAAGCTGCGCAACAGGCCATATGATTCCCCCCCCATTGCACTCAGCAACACTGCAACATGTTTGTCATCCTCAATGTCATTTGCCTTGAAATACTGTGAAATGCGTTCCGTATATTCGACCCAGTCATCCGTCGCGCCGTCAAACGGGTCAATTGATCCAATTCTAGCCATCTTGCCACGCTGTATAACTGGATACTTTCACTACTCACGTCGGAGTCTCCGTTTGTTGTTCCCGCGAAACAAGTTCGGTCATATCAGAGACAGGGTTCACTTTCCAACCACCTCGTCGCCACTGTTGTGTACCTACTGTGGTTAGTAGGCTACTCAAATAAACACGGAGAAACGGACTGTAGTTTACTAGTTTCTTTACTTGGAGAAATGACCACGTTACATTGCATGTCACTTCCTACATAGGAATGCTGCGTAGTGACGTAACATACTCAGGCCAGGTAGAATAAACAATGCTAGAGCAATAGATGCAAACCCAAATACTCTACAGTAGTCTTCGTGTGGCTTCGTGGTGGGTAATTACGCACTCAATACCGCTAACACGGAACAAGTAACCAGCACGCTGGCGTACCCCCCCGTGCTACGGCGATCCCCAAAGGCACTCCCCAAAGGAAATACGCCGCTATGCCTAACATGGGGTAGAAGGCATCAGCTCCTAAATCTCTCACCACTGCACAAGGAACAACCACACTCCTACCTAGGTGTCCCAACAGATAGTAGAGCAAATGGCATCTCTAGCCTGGGCAAGTGTCTGGAGACAAACCGTAGTCCTCTCTCTCCCCCAGCACACAAACAAACACAAATAACTGTTGGCACAAATCACAACAGAAAGGTAATGACTGCCAAAGACGCCAATTGGCGTCTTATAGAATAGTAACGTTGACTGCCAAAGACTCCAATTGGCGTCTTATAGAATTTTTTTTTTTTTTCGCGGGGATCGCGTTATTGACATGTTCTACACCTAGCGAGTGAATTTCAGACTTGGGTGTAATGTATTTCGGTCCCAGATGGGGGCAGTAGTTCGATAAAAGCCTGGAGAAGGAAGTGGCTTGCTGTGGGTTGTAGTAATGGCGAAACGGATCAGGGTATGTGCCAAACGCGGCGCGGAGCATTGCGGCGCGGAGCATTGCGGAGCATCGCGGAGCAGCGCGGCCATCGCGCGACTCTTCAAACAGTTCAGAGTCGGATGATACAGAAAAAGTGCAGAAAAATAAAATAAAATAAAAAGTTCTGCAGAAAAAGCTCGTTTTCTCTGTTTATTGGTCAAAATCAGGTGTTTTTGCTGAAACCACCCTATGTTCTACGGCCGATTTCTAAACACTCAAAGAGGCTAGAAACAAACTTTCTTTTTCTGATGAAAGAAGAGAGTCTAAAGTTTTGGTAGATATGTTCAATGTTTATGTAGTCCGAAAATTCAATATTTGGTGGGTCTTCAAAGTTCAGCGAAAATGCCCCAAAAGTCTGGCAGTGTGGAGCTCTCCGCTCTGAACATGGCTGGCAGTCAAAGAGTTAAGATGCCACAGCATCAACAAAACAATACCCAACTTATCTCTCACATTTTTAGCGCTTAACAAAGAACCAACCAAAAATCCCAAATCACTGAAACTATCAAACAGTGAAACAAAGAGCGCTAACCAAACTACAACAAAAGGTCCTACAACAACTAAAATCCGACGTGGCCGAGCCCCAGTGGTGTAGTCTAGTTTTTTCTAGTGGGTATACTGTGATTTTGCCCTCCCAGTCAGAGCGACACCTGTCCCGTAGCGACACCCCATACGCACCACCACACTCACTTATGCATACAGTATGCATCTACACCAGTGTTTGCTGCCTTGGGGGGGGGGGGGGGGGGGGGGTGGCATGGACTGTACTTGTACATCAAGCTGCCTCACGCTACAGAAACAGGAGATAGGCTCCTGCCCCCTAAGGGCCGTTAGGCTCGAGAACCATCGGTTCTCAAGGCTACTTACGTGGTCTTGACTACATGTCCACTTTCTCACCTGGTTCTTGCTCTCTCTCTCTCTGGTGTGCCGACACCATCCTGCTCTCTCTCCTTCTCTCCCTCTCTATCCTCCTCTCTCCCTCTTTTGCTGTCACCCAAAAGGCAAATATAACAACCAGAGTATTTATAATTTAATAAGAGGTATACATTGAATTCATATAAAATCATAACATCATTCTAATTGAATATTGGGTTGCTGTGGGCAATAGAGTCAGATACTGTCTTTAATTACTCTCTCACCTGTAAGAAAATCGTATGTCCAACTACAAAAAACAGACATTTCCAATGAGTGAGGGTTTGTTCCAATGCTTCAATCCACTGTCCATGTACTGTAAATATGCCATTATGGTATTACCATAAAGCCCAATTCTAGCAGAATAAGAAAGATTGTATATCTACTTTAAGTAAAATAATAAAGTGCCTCCAGTTAGCTCTTTAGCTGGCATGTGTGCAGCAGACTAGCTCATCTAATCACCTCTGAGCTAGCTAGCTAGCTTGCTAGTTCTTTGACACTATTATTCACACCATGAAACTATAATCAGACACTTGAATGAATGAATGAATGAATGAATTAATGAATGAATGAATGAATCGTCTTTATTGTCATTGCTACAGTACAGGTACCAAACAACGAAATTTAGGAGGGGTGGCTCCCCTGGTGTTAGGAAAGGGGAAAAAACACTTTTAAAAAAATCACAAGAAGGGAAGGAGCTGGTTTACATAAATAAAGGCTATGTACACTATCCACTATACTATACTGTACAGATAGACGACTAGGGTTGTCATATTGCACAATAGTGTTATTGCACATTTATTGTGTCGCAGTTTGCAGGCTTGAAATGTACATATTTGTGCCTCAGCACTACACCTGATTTTTTCAGTCCAGCTGGCTGGCGAAATGAGGGAGTGCTTCGCCAACCAATCAGGTAGCGGTATTGCCCTGCCTCCCCCTACCATCCTAGGTTTCGCAAATTCGCGGCCCGCCCACCCCAAGGCTCTGTAGGGGAAATACTGAGACTAGCATTCTGAACGACTGGTTATGTGATAACAAACATGTCAGAAAGTTCGAAGTAAGTGCTTCGTAACACAGGTCTACGGGGTGAATTTTATGAATGAAAGTGAAAGTTCTGTCACAAAACGCCGTTACGTATCCTCGCGCATTTTCTAGTGGGTATACGCAAATCCTTGGCCTTTCCTAGTGGGTATACGGCGTAGTCCTGCGTATCACGTAGACTACACCACTGCCGAGCCCCCATTTGTCACTAACCCGGCTCAGAGAAAGTGACAAACAGGGAGACAAGTCGAGGGTAAAGGTAAATCATTATTTAATTGATAACTAAGGAAAATAAGCCAATGAGAAATGGGATGTGATAGTCAGTTTTATCAGTTGTGTAGGGTGTGGGTGAGTGATCTGTAATGTGGAATGTTGTAAGGGGTAAACAAAGGAACAAAAGGTTGCCACAAACAGAAGGGTCAAAAAGGATGTCCTGTATGGAGAGAGAGAGACTGATCTCCACAGCACAGCCTAAATAGGCACAGGTGTGCTACATCAGCCAACCAGGCCTCCTCTCCCCACTGCCATCCTGCAACACAATCAGAACAAGACAGCAGTGGAGGGAGGAGACCGTAACACCCCCCCCCCCATAAAAATTGGGGACCAAAAAGGACCCAAAACAATTTCAAAATACTAACATCAAAAATACAAAATAAACGTATCCCCATAGCCACCAACCTACTCACCACAACAGCACCCCCCCCCCCCCTCAGGCCACACCGCACACCTCAGCAACCACGGCCTATGGAAGCAAATTAAGAGGGTGAAGAGAGCCAGGGGAAGGATACAAAAAGGGAGAGGCTGAATGACCAGGCAAAACCAAAATCAAAAATGTGGTAACCATGACCACCAGTTCAACAAATAGGCGCCCCAGCAAGGCATCCGCCACCACATTTTCAGAACCCATTATGTGACGGATGTCCAGGTGGAACGCCTGTAAGAAAAGGCACCATCGCATAATCCTCTGATTAGGGCACTGCATAGAGCGTAAAAAGGTGAGAGGGTTATGGTCCGTAAAGACCACCAATGGTACTACCCCCGAACCCACATACACCTCAAAATACCTAAGAGCCCAAATAAGAGCAACTAAATAGGTTTGATCAGAAACTTTACGGACAACACTGTAGGGACCAGAAAACTTGGCCTGAGAAGGGGAACCAGACAGAGGCAACAGTGCGAGGACTTGATCACCTGCGCTGAAATCACGTTGCTCTGACCGGCGGTCGTACAATCTCTTCATTTTCCCCTGGGAGGCTGTTAACTTCTCCCTTGCCAACATACCGGCCGCATACAATCGTTGTCTAAAACTACTGACATTTATAAGAAAGTAAATTCTGAGGAGGCTCAGAAATCTTCCAGTCATTCATCAACACTGCCAAAGGACCACGTACTGTATGACCGAAAACCAAATCATTTGGGCTGAAACCAAGGCTCTCCTGAGAAACTTCCCTTTCAGCCAAAAGTAACCAAGGCAAACCCTCTTCCCAGTCGCGAGCCAGCTCAGTGCAATAGGAACGGAACAGAGACTTCAAAGTCTGATGGAACCGCTCTAACGCGCCCTGACTTTGTGGATGGTAAGCACTGGCTTGATTATGCTTGACATGAAGTTGCTGTAAAACTTGTGCAAACATATGAGATGTAAAATTGGATCCTTGGTCACTCTGATCTTAGGTATACCAAATACAGACGTAAACTGAGTTAAGGCCCTTACGACAGACCTTGTAGTAACAGTACGTAAAGGATATGCTGCTGGATATCTAGTGGTCTGGCACATCACAGTCAACAAATAGATGCAGCCAGACTTAGACCGAGGCAGTGGACCAACAGAGTCAACAATCAAGTGCTCAAAAGGTGTGCTAATGGCAGGAATAGGATGCAGGCTTTATAACCTGGTTAGGCTTTCCTGTTAACTGGCAAAATGCGGTCATAAGTCTTTTGGACCCCCAAATGACCAGCCACATCATGCGAGACCCGCCAGATCATCTCACGTAAGGGGTGAGGAACAACAATCTGAACGATTGGATCACCCACAAAACAGTCTCCCTGAGGAACCCACTTCCTCACCAACAGCTGATCCTGCAGGTAGTCACCAGCAACAGCACTCTCCACCTCGTCATCAGTAATAAGCTGTTCAAATAGAACTTTAAGAACAGGGTCAGCTCTCTTCTCCCTCACCAGGTCATCTCGAGTAACTACACTAGGACATTTTGACAAAAAGTCACACGCCTTGCTTGTAACCCTAGTTACAGGGTCAGGTGTAGGAACAGCATTAGCACGGCTCAGTGCACGTGTCACAGCACAGGATGGAAACACCTCAGGGAAACACTGTTTGTTTGCATCGGCCCCTGCTGAGCGGGGAACAGATGAAACCACCAACGGTGGGGATATGTCACCCCAGACGCGTCCAACCGCTAAATTATTCCCCAAAATAACCTCCACACCTTTAACAGGCAGCAAAGGCCACACCCCACAACAACTTCACCCTGTACCAGGTCTGAAAAGAGGTCAATCTTATGCAATGGGACCGACAAAGTGTTAAGTCCAATTCCCCTGATCAAGACACTGTCACCTGTATCAGATAGCTGGGAAAATGGCAGGACAGATTTCAGGACAAAAGATTCAGATGCACCTGTGTCACGTAATATCCTAACTGGAACCTTTTCCCCACTCCCAAGGATAGACACAAAACCATTCGTAATGAAAGGTGCATAATCTGAAACAACCAGAGATTTCTCATCTGGCTGCACACAAGACAAACTGGGGGTAGACCAAGCATCTTCAGTAACTGCTAGCACAGACGATTTTACCTCAGGACCAGAAAAAGACCTGGTTTTGCCCTGAAGGACAGGACACTCATTCTTCCAGTGACCTCCCCCCCGGCAGTAGCGACAGGCTCCTCTTCCCTGTGAGCCTCTATCAAATTTAAAGGACGGGGTCTCATTCCTCGCCTCAAAACTAACAGGACGAAACCCAGATGAGCTCCGCCTCTCACTGCGGTCCCAGTCACGAGCACGTGGCTCCCCCAACCTGCCGTTGTGCGTTAAAACAAAGTTATCAGCTAACACAGCTGCCTCAGAAGCTGTACGCACCTTTAGGTGGTGGGCCGAACGCGTTTATCGCGAAGTTTATCTTTTTCCATCTACGGAGTAAACGATCTCTTACATACGATATTAAGTAATTCTCTTAAGTCTATAACAATTTTGTTTGCAGCTGTATTATGTCGGAGATTTTCACAAACTTATTTTTTAATAGTCTGTCTGCTCAGGCACATCGCTGGTCGCTCTAGTTGATAAACCAATCAGAATTCGAGTACGGCTTCATTAGGACCCCGAAATGTAAACAATGGCTGTTAACCCTAGCAACTGACTGTATGTTAACCCTAGCAACCGCGGGGAAATAACGAGATGTGATGAATTATGGAGTGTTGTATGCATTTAACAAACCGAACGGACAATATTATAGCATTTTCAGATGCAAGTTGGACCAAATTTGTACATTGTTCTCTACAGTGGGTGAATCTTCACACTGCAGAAAGCCAAATTGCTATTATATATATTGGTATTATATATATTTGGGAGAGGGGGCTCCCCTGGTGCTAGGAAAAAAAATACTAAAAACAAGAAGGGAAAAGAGCTGGTTTACATAAATAAAGGCTATGTACACTATCCACTATACAAATAAAACACTGTGCTGTACTCTATGCTATGCTATACATATCCTAACATTTCCTATCTCTGAACCTTATGTACCCGAGGGTTGTCATATTGCACATAGTATTATTGCACATTCATTTAAAGTGTCGCAGTTTGCAGGTTTGAAATGTTCACAGTTGTGTTTCAGTATTGCACTTGATTACAATCTAGTAGCTGCCATCAAATTGTCTAGATTGTCCAGGGCCTAGAATCTAGGTATTTGCTGTGTTCAGGGCCTGAATGGCCCTAGGGTAGAAGCTGAGCTTCAGTCTATTTGTCCTTGCGGACATGGTCCTGAACCGCCTGCCCGAGGGCAGCCGAACAAAGTGTTCGTTCCCAGGGTGGGATGGGTCTCTGGAGATCTTGGAGGCCTTCCTGAGGCAGCGTGTGTTGTACAGCTCTTCCAGAGAGGGGAGGGGGGCGCCGATGATCTTCTGGGCCGATCTCACGACTCTCTGTAGCGCTTTCCTCTCTGCGGCTGTGCAGCTGGAGAACCACTATAACCACAATATTGGCTACCATAGACAATGCTATATGCAGTATGCCAACATACGAAACATTGAAAGAGCCCGCAAGAAAAGGGAAAAATCAGTACAGGAGGCTGCAGGTGTGTTTTATAGCAATATAAGTTATTTATAAGAACAATATGATATAAACAAGCTAAGATTAATATGACATGATATGACATGAACATTATTAACAATATGATATAAACAAGCTAAGATATGACATGAACAAGATATGAACAAGGCATCAATGGGTCAGGGTCAGCCCTGTCAGGTCAGGTCCAGAAGATGTGCAGTGCAGTCCAGGGCTGAGCATCTGGGGTTACCTGGGGAAACAGATTAGGAGAGTTGTAAATAAACTAGGCTATAACTTTGGAAGCATTACTATTACAATGCATAGAGTATCATATGTCTCTCTCTCTCTCCCTTCCCTCCCCCCCCCTCCCTTACAATGTAGTAGAAGCAGAAGGTCAAACTGACAATGATACACCACCAAAGCCTAGACTTCTCCGCTCAAAGACTACCACTACGTTCAGCCTAAATAAAAAACCACATCTTCTTCCCGCCCAGTGCATAATATGCAGACGGGACAAATATTTCAGTTTTAGAGCTTGTATACTGCTCCTGCAAAAAAACAAAATGTGTGAAAGGGAGATGCACATGCAAATCTAACAACCTACCATGTACAGACATGTGTCTGTGTTTGCACTGCGAAAACACAATAGTGTTATAAATGTTCTCTAAACACTTGAATCTTTGTCTAGTCTCGTCAATTATAGGCAAGGCAAGTGAAGATACATTTAGTCTTGGGTTTTGTCTTACCAGCTCACCTCGTAAAAGTGAGACGATTGACAATATCAAAAACATGCTTGCACACACATATACTGTAACGTACTCACACACAAGTTAATGTTACTGGTCCCAATTTGGCACAATTATTACTGAAATGATTGAGAATAGACATAGTTGACATTGGTAACTTAGCTATTGTACCCTTTAAAGTTAGATAGCTTGTTAATTAATTAGCTTCACAATCGCGTGTGACGTTTGGTTGGATTTTTCACTAAAATAGCATATTAGAACATGTTTGTATTGACACAACATGACATGGACGTGTTCATTAATATGTGATATGAATTAGTATGACATGCAAATCTTACCTGAAACATTACTTGACAGTAAAGTTATCCGAAACAACTCAGTCTTCTCTTCTTTCCAGATAATACGTTGTTTACTTCCTTGTTTACGTATTTTGAAGGAATATCATTGGCAGACGTCAAGTCAGGTGACGCTTTAACAGGTTTTGATTGGTTAGCGGCATAGTAGCCCCAATCATTCTCCTTATTAACTTATGGATCGTAAGTTTACTTTTCATAAAACGTCGATCGAAAATCGGCTGCCAACAGACGGAAACATGTTCCAAAAAAACCTATTTAGCTTATATGAAAAAATCAACTAGTCCATAGTTGTAGATCGATTATTTCACAAACGAAAGCAGATAGACAGCTTCGGCCCACCGCCTACTTGTGTTCACCAAGATATACAGCAAGGTGCTCAGGAACAGAATCTCTGAACTGCTCTAACACAATTAACTGACAACTCCTCATAGCTGGTAACAGATCAAATCACGGACAAAATCAACATGAGATTGCTCGTTACGCCGCTTTGCAGTTCTAAAACGTTGGCGGTACGCTTCCGGTACCAATTTATAAGCACGCAAGATTGCAGCTTTAACTAAGGAATAGTCCCTACAGTCAGCCCTGCTCAGAGCAGAGTAGGCCTCCTGGGCTCCACCCGTAATCACGCTCTGTAGGAGCAAGATGCGGTCTGAATCAGACCAATGTCTAAACTCAGCCACTCGCTCAAATTGTAAAAAAAAAACGAGTCAAGGTCTCGCTCATTGAACTTAGGCACAAGCTTTAAGTTATTAGAAATATCAAAATGGGGACCCACACATTCCCTAGCGGGGTCGGAATCATAGAGAGAAAAAACCCCGACATCTTTACCCTCTTTAATTAACTTAAGATGCTCCCATTGTATTTCTACTTTAGAACGTTCTGTATCCTGACGCATTTTTTCAATCTCCAATTGAACAGTTTTATCATAGTTTTGTTTGCTTTTCTCATGCTCTTGCTGCAACAACAACAACAACTCCTTCTGTTGGTCAAAAGTCAAATGACTACTCACGGGAGTTGGGGCAGGCGTAAGGGTTAGAGATTCCTCCAGGATACCAGCTTGAATCAGATTGTCCATCACGACCGTTCTTAAAGTCTCCTTGAGACGGCTAACAGTTTTACTTATTTCAATGTCATGGAGATCCGCGATTTTCAAAAGTTGGTCCTTACTACATCTCTCTAACAACTCCACTGATGGTTTCTGCATGAACTCTTCGACAATAGAAGCCATGATTAATGTGCACGTAACTACTATAACAACAAATGCCTCCCAAAAGCACACAAAACAGTAGCAGTCGCAGTCGCACCGAGCGCAGCAATGGAGATATCCAACGGAGCTTCCCCAAATCCTAGATAGCTCAACCCTAGTCTTCGTAGTCTTCGTGTGGCTTCGTGGTGGGTAATTACGCACTCAATACCGCTAACACGGAACAAGTAACCAGCACGCTGGCGTACCCCCCCGTGCTACGGCGATCCCCAAAGGCACTCCCCAAAGGAAATACGCCGCTATGCCTAACATGGGGTAGAAGGCATCAGCTCCTAAATCTCTCACCACTGCACAAGGACCAACCACACTCCTACCTAGGTGTCCCAACAGATAGTAGAGCAAATGGCATCTCTAGCCTGGGCAAGTGTCTGGAGACAAACCGTAGTCCTCTCTCTCCCCCAGCACACAAACAAACACAAATAACTGTTGGCACAAATCACAACAGAAAGGTAATTAAGATGCTGTAGTTTATTTGTACTTAATAATGGGCCTATATGTTTGCTATGAAGAAATGTCTCCTGACTGTGGGGCAAGGTATTTATGACCTCCTGGCCTCTCCCCCTGACCTGATAGGACCACTGGCTGTGACTGCATCTTGACCAAGTTTATAAGTAAGGGTGTGGGCTCTGGCCCTGTCTCTCTTCTCTCTCACCTCTTGACCAAGCAGCTCTCTCTCTCTCTCTCTCTCTCAGGCCGCTCCTCTCAGGCCCTCTCTCTCTCTCTGTGCCTGACCCAGCAGCTCCTCTCTGTCCCCCTCCCCCTCTCTCTCCTCTCTCCCTCTCTCTCTGCCAGACCAGCGTCCAGCTTTGATGTCTGTATACTTTTGTATTTTGAATAAATGGTCTTAACCTGCTCAATAACTATTCTTCATTTTAGTAGCCAACAGGTTAGAAATATACAACAGATGGCGAGCCTGAATCCCGGAGGTCTATAAAGAGGAATCTACGTTTGAAAACTTAAGCTGAAACCACGGCTCTGAAGACGGTAAGAATGAAAATAGCGCTATTTTCTGTTTAAACCGCTAGGGGCGCGTGTGCAACAGCTGGGTTTTCAAGCATTTTCTTTGAGACTAAAACAACCTTCAACTTTAAGGTTTAAAGTAAAGTAACTTGTTGGAAAAGGAAACAAATCTTTCATATTCTTTAAACTGGGGGTGAGAGCCGGGTTAAGAAGCCCGTATTTGTAAATATACGATTTGATTTGTAAGGTATTGAGTGATTTGATTTATATGGTATTATGGAATATCGTGTGTCTGTGTAAAATTCGGTAAAATTGTGTTTTTGGAATGAGTATTCCTTCCTAATTTGATAAAGTGTAAGTAGACTGTGAAGTCTGTTTTGTAAGAAAGAGCATTATTGTAAAAGATTAAGAAATCAAATCTTCAGAACTGTGGCAAGAAGTGTGTCTGACGCCATTGCTCTTTGTCCTTGAGGAAGGACACACACAGAGGCCTTCTCTTGGAAGAGGAACAGTGAAAAGCATATGAGTATTTGAATAAGATTTGGTTTGGTAACTAATAGTTTAACTGCATTGAAAGATAATCTTGAAATTGTTGTGTCGTGGAGAATGTAATTTGTTTGTGAAAACAAAGTTGTGTTAAGTTATTGATTAAAGCGAAAACAGAGGGCGCGGTTTTCCCCAGAGGTTAGAAAGGGTTGTTAAATTGACCCCCCTGCTTTCTGCCCTCTGGCCTTTTCACACATATAGGCTACAGACACGCAGGGAAGCTGAATTTGATTGTTACATTACAGATAAAGATAAATTCATACACATAGATTATAGTATTTTAGAGATAGAGATAAAGTGAATTGATCATCGGGGTATTTTAAATAGTTTAAAGTGACAGTTAAACATTCATAGACTAGGAAAAGAGGCGAGGTTACACGCAGTTTACACACGGAGACTCGCGCATGTGCATTGCAGGCACATTCCACACACACAGAGAGAGCGCGAAGCGAATACTGTAGTGCTGAGAGACGGTACCCATACTTTTAATTTCAACCCCTCTCTCTCTGTGATAAAGTTGTGATTGCAGAATCACGAAAGTTTAAGCATTGTTTGTTAGAAGTAAAGATAGATTGTGGGCTTTTGATAGATTCAAAGGAAAAGAGGCCAGTCGTTCTGTGAGACATCTGTTGACTGTTTCCTGAGCAGAACACAGGAAGATATTTATGACCCCCAATAAAACGGCTCTGTGACTCTCTGCCTGCTTGCACAGAATGAGAGGAGATCTGTACATTCATAGAATGATGTTTGTAAATGACTGTTGAATATTACATTACTTGTTTAATTACTAATTGGGTAAAATAATAATTCAGATCATTCATTGTCTGTTTCACAAAACAATTGATTGATTCCACAGATTTGATCAATGTCTGTGACTGTCTAATGAAAAACCATTCTGAATAATAATTCTTTTGTTAAATATTTTGATAAATAGCTGAATGACTTCACAGGTTTGCATCAATGAAGTATACGATTGTACAATGACTAAGTCTAACTAATCATTCATTCCTTTCAAATAACAAGTCGATTTCTTTACAGGTTGTAATTCTAACTAACCATTCATTCCTTTCACTTAACAGTTGATTTATTTACAGGTTGTAATTACTATTTGTAAGTTACATCTTTTATTTTAGTAAGAGGGTCCACAGCTTTTGATTAGGAATAGTCGTATTGATAGTTGAGCAGTAAAAGGGTTTTTGTAGATCAGTGAATACTTAGGTGTTGACCAGCCTTTGTTGTTTAATAATTGTGTTGACCAGAACAGTAAGTAGTATTGAATGAGTAATTAAGTGACATATATTCATAAACAATTAGGAAAAACATTTAAGTATAAAGTACTTACACAGAGATTAGGCAGGGGATTAGGCACCCCGAACCTAGTCTCTAACAGGCGGCGGTGGAATTGCAAAGTTCCGAGGGCACGTTAAGAACGTAATATAGTGCTGGGGAGAAGACTGAAGGCCCCCGTGTCTGATGAAGTATGAATGAACATACTACCGTGGTACCGTCTAGTCGGCGCAGCTGTCGCATGTAGGTGTGTGGGCAGTGCGTGGTACGTGGGCGACAGCCCACACCTAGCGGGATGTGAGAGGAAGCTACACCCGTGAACAGGCAAGGCTGGTGTAAACGGTCAAAGTTTCTAGACCCATAGCGAAGTGGGCTAGGGATCAGACCGTCGGTTCCCACCTGGGCGGCTAATCACCGCTACAGGGCCAGTGTTATACATTGGCAGGGGGTCGCTATCGACTGGGTCACCGGCCGGTTGGGTCGCTCAAGAACGTAAGGCCATATGATATGGCAGTAGCGCTCAGCTCAATGTACAGTCAGGCCACCATAAGCTGAAAGCGACGTACAGCTAGTAGGCGAGTGGTGCTTCCTGTGATCAGGGCTCTGAAAAGGAGACGCCTGGGAAGCAGAGAGGCTGAGATGAGATGTCCTTTGGAAAGGACCTCAGCGGAAAGGGTTCCAGCCTGAGACTGCGCCCTGGGAAGAGGGGAGGTCTGAAGGAACAAAGTGTAGATTTAAGGTAATACTGCACTGACATACACAAGAGGCAAATCTGTTATTCTGAGTTGTAGGGTTCTGTGTGGACGGTTAATACAGTTAAATTGGACTAGCATTTGTTTAGCAAACAAGGCAATAGGGAGGTGGGTTGTAAGAGAAGTACACCTTATCTCATATAGAATATTTTCAGCATATTGAGCAGTAGAATGGGGGCAAAATCGAGTAAGCTGTTAAAAGATATTAGTGAACATAGTGGAATATTGGCTACTTTATCCCCTATGGCTATAGTGGAAAAAATGAATCCTCTTGTTAGGGAAATTAGCAAAATGTCAACGAAATGGAATAGTCGTTGGGCAGACATTGAACAGCCGTGGCCGAAAGAGGGCAGCCTTAACTTACAAATAATTGCAACATTGGAAATACTTATCAATGTGCACAAGGCACATCAAAAAGGAAAGATTAGATCAGAGAAACGCAGGTTAGAGTTAGCTATTTTAGATCTATTTAAGGTAGAGGGGCAGAAAATAGCATTAGCTTGGGATGAGAAAACAGCACAAATGGGAACGGAAAAGAAAAATGAATTGGCCAGAACACTGGAACAGAAATTGAACATTCCATTCACAAACATGTGTCCAGTCTCCAGTCCCCCTCCATATGCTAAGGCACTGGAGGACCATTCCCAGAAGAAGAAGAAGAAGAAGAAGGAGCCAAGGGGAAAAGGGGACGACAGGAGTGACGAGGAAGATGACAGCGAAGATGGCAGTGAAGACTCAAGTGATGACGACAATGCAGATGAAGGCTACAACGCTCAGGTCAGGAAGATTATAGCCACAGCCGAAAAGAAAGGTGGGAGAAGACGCCGGGAGAAAGCGGAAAGAGAGGAAGGAAGACACCACAGATGGCTGAAGGAGCAACGAGAAAGGGAGGAAGAGGAAGATTGTCACCGAATGTCATCAAATACATTAAAGAACTGTCCAGTGCTGATTCGGGGTAACAAGATGGAATATCATCCTTGGAATCATACAGATCTGTCTGAAGTGATAGAGAAACTCCCCGTTCTCCAAGATGGTGGACACGCGTGGACGACAGAGGTAGACGTGAGACTGACAGGAACGCAAGCAGCAATGGGAGACCTGAAAAGACTCTTAGCTTTTATTGCAGGATTGGATACAATGCAGGAAATATTGATGAATTCAGGACTTCATAGATATATCAATACATCAGTTTATGATCCAGAGCTCTTCGCAGCAAACAGAGGCAGGCTGTGGAAGGCAATCAGAGAGACTTACCCTACTCACATTCACCCAGAAAATATCATTGTGAAGCCACTGGGGGGAGATGAGAATCCCAGGGGTTTTGTTGCCCGTGTGCACTCTCAATGGAGAAGTGTGACAGGGAAGGACGCTGAAGATAACCCCTTAGAAAAATCCATAATCAGGGAAAAAATACAAGAATGTCTTCCTACCCCAGTTAAGGATAAGCTAGCAGAAGTGGTGGGGCTACGACACATGAACAAAGCTGTTTATATAGACCACGTAGCTCATCAAGTTGAGTTATATCGAAATAATATTCAGATACAGAAGACACAAGACGAAGAGTCACTCAGAATATTGACTCATGTGCAATTGACTGAAAGCAAGAGGAACATAGAGGGAGTGCAGGCTTTAGCTCTACAGGTCCCATCTCAGCCACAAGGGGGGTATCCTGCTACTTACCAGTCATACTCACAGGGGCCACAAGGGGGGTATCCTGCTACTTACCAGCCATACCCACAGGGGCCACCAGGGGTGCAAGCGGTTCCATACCAGCCGTACACACAGCCTGGCCAAGGACCACCACCAGGGGGATGGACAGCAGCAGGGAAGAAGATGCTAGGACCATGTTACCAATGCGGCCAGAATGGACATCTAGCCTGTACCTGCTACAACAGGCCCCAAGGGGGCGCAGGGGGGAGCCAAGGAGGAGGATATTGGCCTCCTGCTACACCTGCTCCAGGAGTGATGAACCCTTACGGAGGCCCAGCAGCTGGCCTATAGGGGTGCCCGGAAGATCCGAGTGGGAGGTGCCAACTGGTGGTGACAAAGAAGCCTGAAGACGCCACGCACCTTCCTATGTCTGGAGAGTATGTGAAGACAATCGGATTTGAGGGAATTAAACAGCTGATTCCTACAACTGAGCTTGTAGACTTAACACTAGGACCGCGGCGGATCGCGACCTTATTCAATCGCGATGAGGTGTGATTCAGCACTATGATAGTTTAACATAGAGAAGAGTGTACTGACGCACAAAGATCGCTGGAGGGCGATGTCACACAAGGCCGTCTGCCAGGCTCCGACGCCTTTTCCCAGAATGCATTTCGCACCGGCAAGCAGAAGGCGTTTTGAATCCTCCATTTTTTTTCAAAAAGAAAATGCTGTGATTTTGCCTTTACAAGTGTTACCATGTCATTTTATGAAGTTTTAATATGTTTTCAGGTGAGAAAGTACCAATATATATTCCCAAAATGTGTCCAGCTTATCAAAATAACCCGTATATCTCCTCTGACGATTTTCGTCGTCGAATTCGCTAGCATGCGTTCGTAAATTCGCCCTGGAAATCTGGTTAGCACCCATGGAATGCCTCTTGTCCAATCAAATTACCTGGTCCCTTTATGACGTTGAACCCGGTGTGCGCTCCGGCGCTCTCATAGCGAATTTACGAACGCACCCTGCGGTTTCACTTTCAAGATCTAATTTTTTTGCATTGGAAAACACTTACAGAGTGAACTGTCATAATGAAAACATGACAAAGCCATTTGACTATCTTGTTCATAAACAATGGTGTCAGGACTTTTCATTTTGATGACACTGACAACTGTTGTGCAAATGTTAATAGTGATGTGAGAAATGCACCAAAGCGACTGAGAAAACTGTATTATACACAACAGTGTTGTGTTGTGTATATGTGAGTGAGACTGTGGTCTACAGTGATATACAGAAAAAACATTATATACAATATTATACATATATTTTTGTTGTCAGGACTTGGAATGGAACATTTGCGAACAGTTCTGTAACAAAACGCTGTTACTTTTCCTCACACATGTGTAAGTGGAAATCCTTGGCCTTTCCTGTGGTCCTCGCAAATAAACCAGAATAACTCGTTTCTAAAGTCAGTTCCATTCACTTGATATAATGGTTGAAGCATGGGGGATGGTAATCTAAATTCAAAGGATCTAAAACAATTGTGGCTTGTTTTTCCAATGAAGCCAACAAGGTCTTTGAATTTAGCCCTGCCATGACTAATCTCAAGTATATTGCAGGCAATAGACCTCCATTTATCCCTATACTTGTAGGGCAACTTAGAAACAATAAGCCTGAGGTTTGATGGGCTATCAAGCTCTTCCAGATAGTGCAAGTCTTGCATGGCATTGTTGCATCCTCTCAAATACAGTGCATAGGCCTGTAGTGACTTTCCATCTTCAGCCTTTATGCTTGGCCAGTTCAAGGCTTTATTTATATATATAATAACGTATGCATGTATGTAACGAGACTGCGGGAGTTTTCATTACTAACGAATGAAAGTTGATTATCATTATTAAAAAATAACTGTAATATATATTGCAATGTTGTCCCTTTCACACATAGTTCCAAGTAATTTCCTTGGAATCCCAAGCTGTGTTGACCAGGTATCGAGACACAACAGCAGGGGAGGGGTGGGGGAAGGGAGGGGAGGGAGGGGTTACATCACCCTCTGTAGAACATCTTCTATCTAATCGGCGCACTGTGCTAAAATGCAATGCAAACAAAACAACACAGGACAGACAGCAGTGCAGTGATGCGTTTTATATTATATTCTTTGAACAACAGAACGGGACAGGCGCCAGAAACTGCCATAATATACCATACATATATCTGCCATATATCGTACCTCCGTTTTATATTGAGAAATATGATGATAAATACATATAGGGCGGAGGTATGCTATGTGGTGTGTGGCTAGATATTTTCATGTAGCACTGTGACTGCGGGGGAACCCGATGTCTTTGTTCATTGATCGGAAATGATCGAGAGCCAGCCATCAACCCTCCCCCCATCAAGCGCATGTCTTATTGAGTCAACACGAGTTGACTCGCTGGAACGAGACAGACTGATACACACCACACCTCTGCCATATCATACATCGGTCCCACATGTATTTATTTACCATCATATTTTTCAATATAAAACGGTATGATATGGCAGATATATATGGTAGCCTACATTGCAGTCGTCCCGCAGTTCTAGTAGATCGCCGACATCATGTTATTTGATGTACATTTCACGGCAAGATAATTCCGATTTGTGGCAAACACCCAACAATTGTTCGTTCACTAAACATTATAACATGAACACAGTTATAGCACCAGTTCCTAGCACCTAGTTTCCTAGCACCAGGGGAGCCCCCCCTCCCAAATTTCGTTGTTTGGTACCTGTACTATATCAATGACAAATAAAGACCATTCATTCATTCATTCAAACAATGACAGTTACAGTCTCGCTCAAACTGTAGCGAGATTAGGAGACTACTAATTGAGAAAAAGAAAAGAAAATACATGAAAGAAAGGAGAGAAAGAGTACAGAATGATAAATCCGCTAATGTGTGTAATGAAAAGTGTGACAATGTTGAAAGACATGATGTCATAATCAAAATATAAAACCTGGTTGGATAAAATAAGATTCTGTTGTGATTGTGTTGACATTGTTGTGATGTCAAAAGAGATCTTGGTTATGTAATGTGTAAAGTGGAGAGGAGATTGATCGGAACTGCGGGAGTTTTCATTACTAACGAATGATGGTTGATTATTATTATACAAAAATAATAGTAATAAATATTGCAATATTGTGTTATCATAGTTATGAGCTTCACAGTGATAACGTCTGTTTATTTGTCGTGAACTTCACGCCGGCCGTGCCCGTAACATCAGCAGACAATCGACTGCTGTAAGCTTGTAAGCGTTGAAACCTGCTTGGCAGCTTTGAAACCCGCTTGGCAGCTTTGAAACCCGCTTGGCTCGCTCATGAATTGGCAGCTATTGTTTGCTAATGGGAAACGATCAATAAGATTACCCTCCCCCGTGTATCAACCATCAAGTGATTGTAACTCACTTTAGAAACTAGTTCTTAGCCTACACGTTTCTTTGTCAAATACATGCTCTGCATGTTTCTCTAAAATGCATAAAGTTCCTATAAGCAGAGAAGTGGGGAAATTATTAGAGCAATCTGATGAAGCTTGAGTCAGCTGAGAACGAACTATGGAACAGATTAAATGCTATATATGGAGAGGAGATTGATTGAGACTGCGGGAGCTTTACTAATGAATGAAAGTTGATTATCATTATTAAAAAAGAATAGTAATAAATATTGCAATATTGTGTTATCATAGTTATGAGCTTCACACAGTCTGTTTATTTGTCGTGAACTTCACGCCGGCCCTAACATCAGCAGACACATGAACACAGTGAGGATTCAAACCAACAAAAATAATTAATACACATCATTTCATTTATAATGTGCAGTAAACAAACAAAATAATGTATACTCTCTGCAATTGGCTACTATACAATGGTGCCAAAATCAACTATCCAAATATGAATCTGCGTATATCTATGTACAACCTTGATTGAACCAAGATTCATAGACAGATTGTCCCTTTTGCATATCATCATAATAGGCATTCGTGTCATCATGTTCTTTACACATTACATAACCAAGATTTATTTTGCAATCACAACAATGTCAACACAATCACAACAGAATCTTATTTAATCCAATCAGGTTGTATATATAATCTATATATATAATCTATATATTGGTTTCAATATACCTCCATAGCAGTCTACAGTCTAATTTAGCTATATATATAATTACATTATGAGAACATCAGTATTTTTACGCCTTTGGTTGTATTGTCTGAACGAACATTGATTGGGAGACATACTGTACAGTTTATCATTTTCATAACTGTCTGCACATATACATATCTTATTTTGATTGTTATTGTAGCCTATATATAAACACAAATATCAGTCTTATGCACTGTGTCTCATTCAGCACTGAAGCCTGAATTTGAGCACAGTGTGTGCCCCCTTGCTACCTCTGCTGATATAAAAGAGAATTGCAGGCTTGGAGAAATAGATGGCAGCCACAAGTACACAGACACACACAGAAATACTGCTAAAACGCTTTATACTAACTCGATTTTGAAAATGTAAAAATGCTGGGTGGTAGAACGCACATATCTAGGAAAAGTCATGAAAGGAGGGTCCTGAAATGTGATCGAGTGCAAAGGTAGAATTTTTTTTGTACTCACTGGTGCTGTTTAACACCTCACGGCTGTTCTAGTGTTAAGGGCTCTGCACACAGCGTGCGATTTCTGTTGCGCGTCAACGTTCCATTTTGAAGTTTGAATGGAAGTCTATGAGAACATACAACAGAAATTGCATCGCACGCTGTGTGCATTGGGATGCGATGTTTTACGATGTTCTCATAGACTTCCATTCAAACTTCAAAATGGAACGTTGACGCGCAACAGAAATCGCACGCTGTGTGCAGAGCCCTTTAGAGTACAAGGGACAGAGAGCAACTCTGTCAATACTTGTGTCAGAACACACGCCAACAGGGCTCCTAGGGAGAGATGCTCTATGCCAATTGAACTGTACAGTAAAATGCACACCTTGACGGCTGTCAGGTGACGGTGCCATCCGGTGCTCAGATTCCATCGACAGCCAGAGCGATTAAGCATAGAACAGACCTACAAGCTTTGCCTTTAAAGGGAGCTGATATAGAATATTGGGTTGATGGGTCTTGTTACCGGGTAGGAGAAACTTTGTGCGCTGGGTATTCCTTAGTTAAAGCACAGAATTCAAAGTTTATTGTAGAACAGGCTGAGGCAGTTCCTCAGCCTTGCTCAGCTCAGTTGGCTGAGTTGATTGCCCTCACAGAAGCATGCAACTTGGGAACCGGACGGAGAGTGACAGTGTACACCGACTCTGCCTATGCACATAATGTTTGTCATTTTAATGGAGCTGTATGGAGGGGGCGGGGTTTTAAGAGAACTGATGGTACGCCTATACAGCATCACGCACAGATCATGAAGCTGTTACAGGCCATGATGAAGCCAAAGGAATTAGCCATAGTGAAGTGTGCCACACACAGGTCTGACTCATCACATGTCACACAAGGTAACAGGGCTGCAGAAGATGCAGCCAAAGCCATTACAGGAGCAGACAAGGCAGGTAAAGGTCTTCTGGTCGCACATGAAATGCAATTACAGAGCATGGTCACACTTGAGGATTTATTGATGTTACAGAGCAGAGCAACTACGTTAGACAAGAACGTTTGGCTAGCAAGGGGGGCAAGTCAGGATGACACAGGTCTATGGAGGAATCATGAGGGGTTGGTTGTAGCACCCTCAGATTTATTAGGCATGTTAATACGGGAAGCTCATGGATTAGCACATGTGGCTAGGGGGGAGGTAAGACGCAAGATCAACAAGGAATATGGGTTTTGGAGTCCATATTTGATGGAACAGATTGACCATGCTTTAGGTCAATGTGGGGTCTGTTGGAGAAACAACATCAGAGTGGGTACACCAGTGGTGTCTGGGCATATCCCTACCCCAATTGGGCCACGGGTGGTGGACAGGGGGGTGGATGTACAGAGTAGGCAGGATGTTGTGCCAACAGGTGCCGAGGTTCCCAGAGAACCTGAGAAGGAGGAGCTACGAGGAGATGCTGTGGTGTTGCCAGAGCCAGTGGCAATGCCAGTGTTACAGCCAGTGACATTACCGGCAATGCCTGAAGCCGAGGGGACAGTGGAAAGCTGTCCAGATGCCAATGAACCAGAAACCAACGAAGCAGAGAGTGTTGACAGTCTGGAGGTCCAGCCTGGGAGTGTCCAAAGCCTGGACACCTGTGCTACTGGGGATGCTGACGAGTGCCTGCATCATGCTTCAGATGATGCTGAGGGCGACTCCCCAGACCTTGATCAGCGTGGGAGGGGACCAGACGACTGCCTGAACCTCAATGACACTGACGGACGACGACCAGTTAGGAAAAGATTAAAGACTATGAATAGGGTAGTGAAGCAGCAGATCAAAGGGAACGACGGGAATGGACAGCAGATGATAGCATGGCTGGAAACGGTCTTAGGGGCATGGGAAACTTATTTTGCTAAGATAGGAGCACCTATTATAGCAGACATGATTTTTGACTTTCTTAGGAGACAGGGCCTCATTGACTGTTTTTGGAAAATCAGTCACTCAGTCCACGTTGATGAACTTTTCAGAAGACTAGTCCTCACCTAAGGTGAAGATCTATGCATTAATGCATTCCCTTTATCCTGTGCTTACTGTTGGGGAATTATGTGTTATGATAACTGAATGTCATTATTTGTGTATTGTTTGTTTATTTCTATATCGTATGTGATTGATGTCAGTTGAGAAGTGATGTGGTGGTTATGCAAAGATAGGAAAGAGGTTCTGTTCCTAGCGCAACGAAGAAAAAGCTCCTGACTAGGAAAGGTTATCAATCTGAGACAGCGGTAAAGGTTGTTCTGAAGATGCAAGAAACAAGAAGACATCGGTCGTTGGAAGTTTTTGTGTTGAAATATGTATGATGTACTGTGTTTAGATTAATTTGTATTGTTATTTTTAGGATTCTTTTTTATTGTTGATTGTTTTGTATTTGGTTTATATGATATCTTTGGTTGCTGGTACTGGTACTGGGTTGGTCTGTGTTATTATGTTTCTTGTGTTGTGTGTTGGTGTAGTTTTTCTGTCTGTTGTTTATTTTTAAAAAAAAATCTTTGGTTTCTTAGTTGCAGTCTGTGGGGTTTTGTGTTTTTGTTTTTGTTTTTGTTTTGTGGTCGTTTAGTTTCGGAACACCCTCTGGGTGTTCCGAGGGGGGAATATGTAGTTTATTTGTACTTAATAATGGGCCTATATGTTTGCTATGAAGAAATGTCTCCTGACTGTGGGGCAAGGTATTTATGACCTCCTGGCCTCTCCCCCTGACCTGATAGGACCACTGGCTGTGACTGCATCTTGACCAAGTTTATAAGTAAGGGTGTGGGCTCTGGCCCTGTCTCTCTTCTCTCTCACCTCTTGACCAAGCAGCTCTCTCTCTCTCTCTCTCTCTCTCTCTCTCTCTCTCAGGCCGCTCCTCTCAGGCCCTCTCTCTCTCTCTCTCTCTGTGCCTGACCCAGCAGCTCCTCTCTGTCCCCCTCCCCCTCTCTCTCCTCTCTCCCTCTCTCTCTGCCAGACCAGCGTCCAGCTTTGATGTCTGTATACTTTTGTATTTTGAATAAATGGTCTTAACCTGCTCAATAACTATTCTTCATTTTAGTAGCCAACAGGTTAGAAATATACAACAATGCCACAGCATCAACAAAACAATACCCAACTTATCTCCCACATTTTTAGCGCTTAACAAAGAACCAACCAAAAATCACAAATCACTGAAACTATCAAACAGTGAAACAAAGAGCGCTAACCAAACTACAACAAAAGGTCCTACAACAACTAAAATCCGACGTGGCCGAGCCCCCATTTGTCACTAACCCGGCTCAGAGAAAGTGACAAACAGGGAGACAAGTCGAGGGTAAAGGTAAATCATTATTTAATTGATAACTAAGGAAAATAAGCCAATGAGAAATGGGATGTGATAGTCAGTTTTATCAGTTGTGTAGGGTGTGGGTGAGTGATCTGTAATGTGGAATGTTGTAAGGGGTAAACAAAGGAACAAAAGGTTGCCACAAACAGAAGGGTCAAAAAGGATGTCCTGTATGGAGAGAGAGAGAGAGACTGATCTCCACAGCACAGCCTAAATAGGCACAGGTGTGCTACATCAGCCAACCAGGCCTCCTCTCCCCACTGCCATCCTGCAACACAATCAGAACAAGACAGCAGTGGAGGGAGGAGACCGTGACACCCGCTCGCTTCTTACCTAATGTTTTTAGACAGCGGTTATCTACGTGATGTAATGTATACCCCAGGGTATCTTACCTATATCCGATGTTAAATGAACAATTCTCTTTATTGATATCAAGTAACATACATTCAATGATGGTCCGAATTCTTCCGAATTCATGAGCTCTCTCTCTGCTTGCATCCCTTTTTATACCTCAAATGACACTGCACACATTTCTAATCTGATTGGTCTAGTTGGGTTTTTGTTTTAGTTTGAATAATGCATAATGTTTTAGTTCTTATATAAATCCTTATTATGGTTCCCTGGCCTCTCAATCTAAACACACAGCTGGTCTCATCCTGGTTCACTTAATGAACTTTCTTTCTGCCTGTCTCATGCCTTTAGGCCTAAACATGAAACATACACATGATAGTTATGATGGAAATATACTACAAGGACACCTATGTTCAGTCAATACAGTACACCAGTGTTTTGAACATGGATCTGAACAATACCTTCAAGATGACGCTGATATCTGCGGCCCATTTTCATGTCTGTCTCACACAGGGTTTTCATGTCTGTCTCACACAGGGTTTTCATGTCTGTCTCACACAGGGTTTTCATGTCTGTCTCACACAGGGTTGACTGAGGGGGGTGACTGACTGGAAGTCAGAAGACGATAGATGGGTTAATCCTTAACTATGAAAGTGTGTAATATATTATTATTATGGTTAATCATAAACCCCCCCCCCTCGACCCTCTTTTCCGATTTCAATTTATGACACATCATTTGAAAGCTTACAATCTGTAAACAACAGAAACATGACTTGGGCAATTGGTTTATCCTTTGACCAGCTGGTGTCACATTTATTTAATGACGTCTGATGAACGTATTCCAGCAGCCACATGCAGACACGTTCAACACTGTCACCAGTAGATGGCGCTCTACAGCAACGAACTTCAATCAGTGTCAGAGAGGGACATGAAATAACAAGCACACATTCAATACATCAGGTTATCAATACATCAGGTTATTGATACATCAGATTATTGATACATCAGGTTATTGATACATCAGGTTAACAGGGTAATAATAGTAATGTGCAGAAACATCTGTCCATATATTTTTGTTGAAAATCATCTTTCTTGTTTAGAAACAGAAAACATCAAAACACAGACATGCATGATAGAAGTCTCTCCATGGTAGAGGCAAGCAGCCATACTTTGATTAGAGTCGATTTCAAATAAGATTTTTGTGGATAAATGTCCATATATTCTGACAGATTACATCTCCATGGTAACGCCATCGAGGTAACAGCAACAGATGATCAGGAAGTGGTGGGCGTGGTCTCAGGGGGGCACAGGAAGTGCTCAGGGCATGGTGACATCACATCCTCTCTCCTCCGATAAACATTTTAAACATTTATTTTATCACAGCAGCCACGTTCAACACTGTCACCAGTAGATGGCGTTCTACAGCAACAAACTTCAATCGATGTCAGAGAGGGACATGAAATAACAAGCAGACAGATAACTGTATAATTCTCAGCATTTTATTGTACAAAGTACCAGACTCCACTGTTACCAAGACAAACTAATTTCTAGAAAGAAAAACTGAAGCTTCGCCTGAAACTTCTCATGATAATCACACTGATTTCAACATGTTTGATGATTTTTCTGTTGGCAGATCACGTTTTTCTTGATCTTTTGAATCTTTTAGAATGAGGATTTATGAGGATTTATTGCAAACATAACAACATACCAGTATTCAGTCACACTCGGCTTCTAAACACCAAGGCCACATCTGGGTGGAAGGGGCGGTGACCACATGACGCAGGAGGGGACAAGGACATCTCAACTCCTACGACCTCGATTCCTCCTTCACTCTCCAGGAGGGAGAGGAGGGGAGGAGAGGAAAGGAGGAGACAGGAGGAAGAGATGAGGGAGGAGAGGAGGGTATGAGAAGAGGACAGGAGGAATTGAGAGAAAATAATCTAGAAAAGGCTCATGTTCATGTCATGACACAACCTTCTCCCTGATCCGATCAACAAGCACATGTACATACAGTAGATGATGGTGCAGCCAGCAGACCACCCCCCCTTCTTCTTTAGGGCTCCTGCCTCCTTTAAACACCTCCAACACTGGGAGCAGTCGTGTTAACTAGTGTGTGTGTGTTCTCTGGTGTTTCTTTAGGTGTCCTGCCTGACTGAAACTCTTCCCACACTGGGAGCAGAAGAATGGCTTCTCTCCTGTGTGCATTCTCTGGTGATTCTTTAGGTGTCCTGCCTGACTGAAACTCTTCCCACACTGGGAGCAGCAGAATGGCTTCTCTCCTGTGTGTATTCTCTGGTGTCTCTTTAGTTCATCTGCCTGACTGAAACTCTTCCCACACTGGGAGCAGCAGAATGGCTTCTCTCCTGTGTGTATTCTCTGGTGTTTCTTTAGGTTTCCTGCGAGACTGAAACTCTTCCCACACTGGGAGCAGCAGAATGGCTTCTCTCCTGTGTGTATTCTCTGGTGTGTCTTTAGGTTTTCTGCCCGACTGAAACTCTTCCCACACTGGGAGCAGCAGAATGGCTTCTCTCCTGTGTGTGCTCTCTGGTGTCTCTTTAGTTCATCTGCCTGACTGAAACTCTGCCCACACTGGGAGCAGCAGAATGGCTTCTCTCCTGTGTGTATTCTCTGGTGTCTCTTTAGGTGTTCTACCCGACTGAAACTCTGCCCACACTGGGAGCAGCATGGCTTCTCTCCTGTGTGTATTCTCTGGTGTCTCTTTAGTTCACCTGCGCGACTGAAACTCTTCCCACACTGGGAGCAGCAGAATGGCTTCTCTCCTGTGTGTGCTCTCTGGTGTTTCTTTAGTTCACTCATACAACCAAATCTCTTTCCACACTGAAGACAAGAGTGAGTCTTCTGTCCTCCTTGAGTCTGTGGTTGTGATTTAAGGTGAGTTGGACAAATGAAACTCTCACTACAATCTAAACAGTGGTGATTCTTCTGTCTTGAGCTCCTCCTCCTCCGTCTGTGTTGTTTATGGCTTCCTGATGCGGTGGAGCTGGGCTCCATGTCTGAGTCTGGGTTGGAGCTCTCTCCTGTAAGAATAGGAACATATACAGGATTAGAAACAACATGAGAACAAGTGCTGCTTCCATAGACTCAGCAGTGCCAGAAGTAACACCACATCTCTGGAGTCTGCACACGCTGTGGGAACATGAAGTGTTCAGAGTGTTAGGATACCTGTAATGGAAACCTGTAATATTCCATCCTTGACAGAACTGTGTCATTTAAATTAGGGATGCAAACAATTGAAATGTCTTGTCCGAAGCTGAATTTAGGGAAACATTTGTCCGAATACCGAATGCGTACCGGCAGTTTTTCATTTCACTATTGATTACTTTTATTGAACACTCCAGCAGACATTAGGCTATACCAACAAAGCACAATATTTGAAAATAAATAAATAAATAAGAACAGTTTGATTGCGTCATCAAAAACGTCTACTCAGGGTTTTTCTGCCACAAAATGAGGTTATGACAGAGAAAGTTTGTTAGTCCTTGTTAATGACAGTAGTACCATGTCAGTCCAAAACCTATTGTTGACTGTCTGATTAATACAACTTTTCAGCAATTGAAACCCCTGACAGACTTCAAAACTGATCATTTTGCAAATAATACATTAAAAGGAGCACTGACTAACACAGGTATAGACTCAACTTGTCATTCTGGATAATGGAACAGCAAGCCAACTAATGTGACTTTCAGGATTTTTGATATGAAATAACGTTTCGACCTAAAAGACTATTCTGACAGTTGACAAAGTGACAAGTGTGCAAGTCCAGGGCTCAACATGTTGCTGGCTGGTTCCTTGTTTTGTCTTCGCTAGCAAACCCCAAAGCTAAGCTTATTTGCAGCACAGCGCCACCAGGGTTAAGGTTAAATAGCGCCCCCGCCACCACATGGGCGCAGTGCCGCAATTGCAGTTAGAAATGACAGAAATCCACGCAAGTGCAACGCTTGTCGAAAATACGACCGTCAGAGTTTTGACGAGAGCTGGAGGCGGCTAGAAATATGACGGAGGCGGCCGCCTCATAATTCTCTATGCAGGAAAACCCCTGAAACCCTGCTACTATTCACCTGTATAACCCTGCTACTATTCACCTGTATAACCCTGCTACTATTCACCTGTATAACCCTGCTACTATTCACCTGTATAACCCTAACTCTTTGACTTCAATAAATGGAATGATCATTTAAAAACTGCATTTTCTATTTACTCAGGTTATCTTTGTGTAATATTAAAATTGGTTTGATGATCTGAAACATTTAAGTGTGACAAACATGCAAAACCACACGGAATTGGGAAGGGGGCAAATACTTTTTCACAGCACTGTATACGCGACCTGCCTGCTGAGACCGCAGTAGACATGCCACATATCAGATTCATATCTGATAGAGGCCGGCATGAGATTGAGGCCTGAATGGGATCTGAGAATATCAGAGTCAATGTGCTTGTTTACTGCTTACACCTGCATGTTACATAACCCATCTGAGCCATATGAGAAAAAACGTGAGAAAAAAATCAGAATTGTGTGTGACCTGCGGTGTAAATGCAGCCTAAATATCTGCCAGCGCCCTTTGATCTACTCATTAACCTGGCCTGGCCTTCGCCAAATACATAACATGAACTCACCATCCTCATCATCTTCATCCTCCTCACCAACTTCATCATCTTCTACTGTATATAAACATATATATATAAACTCCTGGAAACATTATTTCAGTCGATTCTTCCTCCCCTTTAATAATACCAATAGGTATTGTATTTTATATCGTTGGAAAGCCTTATTAGTCACCTTTACAACGAGGTATGAATACCAACAGAAGAATATAGGGGATTTTGGCAAATATTTTTGGGCCGCTACCCACATGTTTAGCTGTGTTGTTCATTCCATGAATGCATGATCCCTACAAGTTGTACCTCGTTGTACAGGTGACTAATCAGGCTTTCCAACGATATAAAATACAATACCAATTGGTATTATTAAAGGGGAGGATTAATCAACCAAAATAACGTTTCCTTTTTTTGAGGGGTTTATATATGTTAAGGTACATGTGGGAATACGGTACATGTGGGAAAACTAGGGTTAGGGTTAGGTGCTAGGGTGCTACGGTTAGGATTAGGGGTAGGGTTAGACATGCTAGCATGTACCAAGTCGACGTAGCACCTAACCCTAGTTTTCCCACATGTACCGTATTCCCACATGTACCGTAACATATACATATTAAAGTACAATTCAATAATATTTCAACAATATTGTAGATTTTCACTTTGAAGTGGAGAGATTATAAGTACTAATACATATTCTTTTCTCATGTAAAATAAGGGCTGCATTTAAATGTAAAGATACATAACAGAGCTTTTGAAAAATGTGCATCTTAAAGTGCTTAATTTTTTGAAAAATAAATTAAAAAGCGAAATATAAAGTGTAGCTTCAGTTTCCCTTTCTCTTCTGTTTTGCTAGCATGTCCTGGGTTAATATTTCGGTTTCTCTTGTGGCTGATGATGCTGACGTAGGTATCTGTAGGTACATAGGTGTACAGATAAAGGCTATAAACCCCTTATGCATCACTGTGTGCTATACTCTCTGGTTAACTGGTCATCTCTCTCTATCCGCCGAACCCTTCACTGGTATATTTTCATTTACAAATCCCAAGGACCCAAGGACCTTGCGCACGGCAGCCCTAGCCCTCGTTTATTCAACTAGTGAATACTGCGCCCCAGTATGGTGTCGCAGTGCCCACACCAGGGTTTCCGTTAACCGGTAATAACCGGTCTTTGTCCGGTAAAATCTGTTGAAGACCGACATATTTAAACCTCTTCGGTCATAATGTCCGGTGAAAACATTTTGAATACAATTCGCTAAAGTTTAATTGTCACATTCTGATTCCTTCTATATTAAAAAAGACGAATATATAGGCTATGTTGTGTCTTGTTGTTCTCTAACTTACAAGATACACTTTATATTAGGGATGCACGATATGCATTTTTCCCAACCGATACCGATATTTACCCGCTTCTCGTGGCCGATAACCGATATGATAACCGATAATAAAAAAAAAAATATATATATATATAATCCTTTCCTAGCACCAGGGGAGCCCCCCCTCCCAAATTTCGTTGTTTGATACCTGTACTATAGCAATGACAATAAAGACCATTCAGATATAATTTCACAGTTGATAACCTGTAGTTCATGCACACCTGAAGGTAAGAAAGGCTATGTAGTGAGCAAAGATTGATGATTTAATATTCCATAGTGATCTCACCAAATCTAACTTACATCACTATTGTTAACACAACAAAGAGAACACTTCTGACTCTTCAAATGTTTATTTATTATTTCCTCTAACAAACAGAATCTGTTATAGACAGTGCACAATGCTTTTTTTAGCCAAGATCTGGCCTCCTTTTATGAAAACAAAAAAGGCTCACCTAAGAGTAATTAGATGCGTTGTGCGACCCTCCCTCATCATTGTCCGAGTCTCTCCTAGGGTCATAGCGAGCAGCGGTAAAGCTGTCAATTCCCTTGTCACCCAGTACCGGGAAACCGATGTCAGGGCTATGTGGCACTAAGTCCGCCCAGCATGGTGTCGGTAAACCTGGAGACATGTCCGCGTTAGCGTTTCGGCTGCCTTACACAGAAGCGGATCTTCTCCCGACAGGCTAGCCATGCGACTTAGCCGTCAGCGGAGAAGTTTCTTGGGGAACACTGCACAGTGGATACACTCATCGGTAGAGATAACAGCGGCCTGGGCGTGGATTAATCCCAGACACGCTGCGCACTTAGAGTGGGTGTCCCAGCTAGCCATTGACGTCTCGGCTGTGCTAGGTTCGCTAGCTGTGCTAGGTCCGCTAGCTGTGCTAGGTCCGCTAGACACGCTGCGCACTTAGAGTGGGTGTCCCAGCTAGCCATTGACGTCTCGGCTGTGCTAAGTCCGCTAGCCTCAACGTTAGCCATTGCTGGCTAGGGGTAGTAGGCTAGCTGCTAGCAGGCTAGCTGCTAGCAGGCCTCGCTACTTCACCCGTTAGCTTGTCAGCTATCAAGGGAAAACAGAGGGGCCAGGGGAGGGATATTACTATCTACCCGCTACAAGATGTGTCGTTGTGTTGTAACTCGTAGACCTTTGCCCTCCTCTCCGAACTTTTGTCGAACATGTGTTGCAAATTGCAAACGCACTATCTGCCTCAGAAACTCTGCAGAATGTCAGACACACCGGGGAAGCTCTCATGTTTCGCTCTCGTCTGTACGCAGGCGCAGCAGCATGAGCGCGGAACCGGAAGCAGAAATATTTCCGGCTTCATATTATCGGCTCTATAAAAAAAATAAAAAGAAAATATATATATATATCGGCTACAATTTTATAAAACCGATAAAAACCGATAAAACATCAATTTCCCATTATCGGGCCGATAAATATCGGTGCCGATAATATCGTGCATCCCTACTTTATATTAATAATACTCTGGTCTCTGGAGCTCAACGTTCATCGGCATCCCAACGACAACTAGACCACACTAGTCGATCGATGATAACATTGTCAAGATGTAATGCTACGGAGGCAATAGCAATCAATCCCAGATCTATGCTAAACATAGCAATATACTACAGGCTATATATTTCTTTTATTATTATATGATTTGACGCCGGCATGATGATGACTCCGCGAAACAGCGGTAATAGCCTGCCTAGCGTTTAGATGGGGAAGGAAAAATTTTCTGCTCACCGTGCAAAAAATCGGGGAGGAATAACGGATTCACGAGAGGAGCAACGAATATGAGAATGTTGCACTTTTCAATAAAATGTTATACATCTAGACATTGTGGTATTTCTTTATATACGTATCCCAGCCTGCCTATCAATTGTTTCTCAATAAACAGTTATGTTCTCCTCATTGTCATACTCCCGAGTCCGATTAAGTATGATTTGCCAGGCAGCGAAACTAAATGCCTTCCCAACCAGCGAGACCTGGTTATAGAAATGACGTTGTTTTATTGATAAAAAAGGGTAAAACTGGAAAGAGAAAATAGAAAACTCACATTAATCCCAAACAATTTAACAGACTTCAGTTAACGTAATGTGGAGTCCGTTCATTGATCGATGCAGTCTGTTCAGTTCCCAGTGTGGCGCGCGTTCAGCGCTGGACATATGGCATAGCGCGCATGCGAATCATGAAAACCTATATTATTATATTTATTATATAGCTCGCATCTAATCGTATCGGATGAGAAATAGACATTAAATGGCATATACTGTATAGGCTACACAACAGTAATCACCGCGACAAACAGCTATATTATATTTTAATATGATGACCGGAATATCTCACGTTTGTCCGGTAAATTGAAATCTTCCCGGACACGATGACCGGCGCCAATTTTTTCTAACGGAAACCCTGGCCCACACTGCAATTAAGTTGACCCTCCCTTTTGCCCATTACTGACCCCTCCCTGTCCCTAGCTCTTTAGCTGTCTAGTTTTAGGTTTTGTAGTTTTAGTTTAGTTTTAGATTATCTTAGTCTAAAACTAAAACTAGTCTAAAACAGTCTAAGATAATCTAAAACTAAACTAAAACTACAAAACCTAAAACTAGACAGCTAAAGAGCTAGGGACAGGGAGGGGTCAGTAATGGGCAAAAGGGAGGGTCAACTTAATTGAATGAATGAATGAATGAATGGTCCGTCAATATAGTCTAAAACTAAACTAAAACTACATAGTCTAAAACTAAAACTAGTCTAAAACAGTCTATGTAGTTTTAGTTTAGTTTTAGACTATATTGACGGAAAGATTAGATTATCTTAGACTGTTATAGACTAGTTTTAGTTTTAGACTATGTAGTTTTAGTTTAGTTTTAGACTATGTAGGCCAGGTTTTGTATTGTATTTGGTTGTGGTGGATGTTGTATGCCTGTAAACAGGTCACACTTGAAAATGAGCCCTTGGGGCTCAATGTGTTTTTTACCTGTATAAATAAAGGTTACATTTAAAAATGTAATTAAAAAATAAAATAAAATAGGTACATCGGTATCTGCTTGATCTTTTCACAAAACTCTTATTTTTAATAAGCAGGGGTCTTCAACCTTTTTCAACCCAAGGACCCCTTGGATGAGAGACAAACAGAACAGGGACCCCCACATGTAATATATATATAAGCCTATAATAACTTTTATATTTACTTCATTCACCTTTTATTTCACCATATTAACCTATTTATATACTGTTATTAGCCTATATGTGTTTATGATTGATAAAACGTTCATGCATAATTATGATTGGTTATTATTATTATTGTTTTTGTTGTTGTTGTTGTTCTTGATAAGGCTTATATTTTCTATTATTATTATTTTTCAACAATGAAACTTTTAGCTTCAGGAAGCAAGGTATGCCTACCTCCTGGGTGGAGGTTGTCAGGCAGAGCATCATGTCATCCTCAGGCTGCAGTCTGGAACTGTATTTGCTCTTCAGGTAGGTGAGGGAGGAGAATCCTCTTTCACAAAGATAAGTTGTTGCAAAAGGCAAGAGGCTCACCATGGCCTTTGCTGTCAGTTGGGGGAAGTATTTCTGGCAATGGATCCAGAACTGGGTGAGAGGCTGTGACTCGTACACATTCTTGTGTGTACTGTCTGTGGTTAGGTCGATCAGCTGATCTTCCTCAGCGGCTGTCAGGTTTGAGCCGTCGGATGCATTGTCTTTGAATGATAACCGTATCCATGTCTTGTGCTTTCTCCAAGACTCAGTCTCAGAAAAGTACTTCTCAAATTGACTTTCGAGTGCCTCCAAGTGATCAACAATTGCGCATTTCACATCAGGCGAGGGCGCATTGAAATGCGCAGCCAGCTCCGCGCGGTTTTGGCCAACCAGAATCTCGAGGATAGCTGTGCGTAATTCAAAGACGCGCGCCAATACTGATCCACGGGAAAGCCATCTGACCTCGGAATGGTAAAGGAGCGTGTTGTGTTCCTCTCCTATAGCGGCGCATAGAGAAGCAAAGAGACGGGTTTGTTATTATCAAACTAGTAACTAAATTAGTAACGTTATGCTAGTTATTAATTAACGTTAATTTCGCAATGAAGACCGAACTGCAGCGTTTTAGCCAACACCTAGCTTGCTAGACAGGTGTGTTTTTTTTCCCAGCTGACATTATGTTAGACTCTAGAGTCATGGGCATCATTTATTTTGTAAATAGTTTTTGTCAAAAGTAGCTTATTATTGCCTATTAATGCTTGTACCTTACTCAATATCATTTTTGTTATATTTTTTAATTCTCACTGATTATTTTGGTGAAAGTTGTCAATTATTATGACAGAAATTGGCGGACCCCCTGCAGTACCTCTGCGGACCCCATAGGGGTCGCGGACCCCCGGTTGAAGACCACTGCCCTAAAGGAAGGTTTCAGCTACCACTCATGCACTCCTTGACCGTCAGTAAATGTGTTTTATGTTGACGCAAAACGCAAGCAACTTTAAGGGAACATTCATTAGCACGTTGTTGGGCAGTGAATGAATGCAGTGTTTCCTCTATATGCATTTATTCGTGGCGGGCCGCCACGAATGAATTTCCTCCGCCACTAATTGATTCAGACAGTCCACTTTGATTCAGGCTGCGCAGAAAGGCAGCGAGTTATTATGACCGGAGAACAGAAAAAAAGCAGATTGAAGCTAGATTTAGGCCGCTTCCAGACCAACATTTCGTTACGATTTAGGGCGTAGTTATTTACAATATGTTACAATGTTGCAATTAACCTCGTCGTTTGTGTTCGCACTGCAATCGAGACTGAATCTCTCAACAGGTGCGCGGCGCGAGGCGACGCGCTTTCAAAACAGTTTTGTGATTGGTCCGAATTTAGCGGGACACACGCCGGTGCCTTTAATCCCGTATCCTAATTGAAAATGCAACATCATCAGCGACGACTGTGCAGTGTTTCCTCTATATGCATTTATTGGTGGCGGGCCGCCACGAATGAATTTGCTCCGCCACCAAATGATTCAGACAATCCACTTTGATTCAGGCTGCGCAGAAAGGCAGCGAGTTATTATGACCGGAGAACTGAAAAAAAGCATGTGTCCCTGAACGCTCCGCCAATCACTGTGAGTAAACTGACTCTGAGAATGTCCTCACGTCACATTTTACCGTAATACCCTATATGTTGGTTGAAGTGCAACATCTCAGCTTTCAGGGACAGTTGGATTTTTTTCGATAGCACAAACCGTTTAGAAATTACGGTAATTACAATGTCGGGTGCGGATGTGCGGTACATTCGGCGCAGAAGTGGTATCTATACCAGATAAATAATAACCATTTGCTTACGTAATTTTTCGTTTGTTTACATAGTCTGAAACTACAGATGGTAAGCTTTCAAATGATGCGTCAGACATTGAAATTAAAAAAAAAAATCAAGACGACACGAGTATTTGAATGTTTGTTTGTATCATGTTTTGCTCAAGAATGGTGACTGCTAAAAACCCTGCTAGCGGCTAACGTTTCGTTCTAAAACGAAAGTATTGTAACGTCCCCACTTGGACAGTGGTTGAAATAATGACAGATAGCTTCTCTCATGTAATCTGTGCGTTTAATTGTAAACTATCTCATACACAACTTTCTTAGTTCACCCGAGCTCTCTCTCCCAACGGTCTCAATAACACACACAGCATCACAGGGGTGCATTGGCACACACAGTAACAGTGCGAACATGAACATGAACTCAAGCATTAATGAACATTAATGAACAGGGTTGTTCTATCTAATTTATTATGTTTGTGTTATGCTAATAAATGTAGATCCACACAGGTATACAAACTGAGATCCGTTGCCAAGTGCCATTCATTCTGACAACACACACACAGCCGTAAAGCTCTAACAGAACGTGACGTCGTAAAGTGCAACAAAGTGCTGCAATGACATACTGTCGTACATAACAATATTGGTATTTGATCACCTTCTATATAAAATCACCTGCTCGGCTTTAATGACTTAACCGCTATTTAAGAAATGTTATTTGTTTTCGCGTGCACGCGTTTTATGCGCATGCACACGTTTTATGCGACCACCCCGCCACCAATGTCAAATATCCTGGAGGAAACACTGCTGTGGGTTATTGCATTTACTGCTTATTATGTTTGTGTTATGCTAATAAATGTAGATCCACACAGGTATACAAACTGAGCTCCGTTTACTGTCAAGTGCCATTCATTCTCACAACACACACACACAGGTCGTAAAGCTCTAACGGACGTACAGAACGTGACGTTGTAAAGTGCAACAAAGTGCTGCAATGACATACTGTCGTACATAACACTGCTGTTCTCTGGTTCATGTTCTTATACCAGTGCTCAGTATAGAGTATTTTAAATGAACATTCGTAATGTATGTCTCTGATGTTCATGGTCAATTAAATTAGCCTATTTTGTGAAACAAATAATGTTCCCGCTAATGGGTTAACCGAGCTCTCGCACCTAACGTGCAAGCACCTAGCTTCGAACTATTCATAGCAATATGCGCGGGGCAAAAATAATCTATTGCCTCTTAAATCACCACGAACAGAACGGCGGAGGTACGGGTAAGCAGGGCTCATGTTGGTGTCCTCAGAGGTAAGAGTTGTTTTTCTTTAACTCAACTGATAGCATTACCTTGCTGTTGTTATTTACCGAATGCTCCATCTGACTGTCACACTGTGATTTTACTTGTGTAAACAGTTAATGAGTAACGTTAGCCGGTTTTGTGCGTGTACTGTCACGTAGGCCTACTTCACGTAGGCCTATCGTGTATTTTCTCTGTCCTCGGTTCAGATTTGAGTGTGTATGTTTCTGCTCAAAAGATGGGTTTAGTCTCGTAGCGCTTTAACATTGCCGCTTTTAATAATCGCCATGGTCTCCAAACATATCAGACATACGGGTTTGAACTGAACTGCCCGTGGGAAGAATGAACATGTGAGAGTCTGTCCATTCTTCATTAAACAAGGACAAAACAGAGATAATTGTATTCGGTAAACCTGACAAAAGATCGAAAGTCAGTGCAAAACTTGATTCTCTCTCTAAACTAAAAAATAGGTCAGAAATCTTAGTGTAATTCTAGACTCTAAACTTCAACAGCCACATGAACTCGATAACTAAATCAGCCTACTATCACCTGAAAAACATAACAAGAATGAGAGGTTTCATGTCCAAATAAGATCTTGAAAAAAAAAACTCATCCATGCATTTGTTTAGAGTAGACTTGATTATTGTAATGGTCTACTAACAGGCCTATCTAAAGGGGCTGTTCGTAAGCTGCAGCTCATCCAAAACGCAACTGCTAGGGTCCTAACAAAAATGAATACGTTTGAACACATTACACCAATCCTGAGATCCCTACACTGGCTACCAGTCTCTCACAGAAAATGGTCTTGGACCAAAATACATACAGGGATTAAAGCAAAAAAAAATCTCCTGACTGAAAATTTGTTCAAGCCAAGTCATATTCTCATTTTAACCTCCACTATATGTTTGTATTTTATAACGTTAGCGTTTTAAGGGAAGAAGATTCTTTTGAACAGCTTTTCTATTGCCAGTTTGCTTTTATGTGATATCAATGCTGTTTTCAATTCATGAAATAAATTTGATACTTATTGCAAGGGTTGACTCTGACATACAAATAATCAACCATCTACATAACTTTTCAGTGCAAGTTTTTTATTTACATTGTGCCAACGGAGCAAGCTTACAACTTGAACAAGGAACTAAAAACACAAAAAAACACATGAACTGAATGTGTCTTGTATTCCACACGTCTTCTGCATTCAGAGGTTCCTCTAGTCTTTGGTGTCTGCAATCAGCCAGTTTCTGTGAAGGTAAAATAAACATATGATGTTAAGACTATGCAATGCTACTGTATGCATACTGACATTTTTGTCAGGTTAATAGTAAGACCCACCTTGAGATGGCAGCTGTCTAGTATAACACCAAACAAACACAGTTTTTGTTTTGAAGTGAGCGATCACTGAAAAAGACCAAAACAGCATTAAATAATAATAAGTGTAATACTTACTATAGTGCTTTTCACTTTTTCTGCTTTTTGGCAGTGAAGTGATATGCCTGAAGCTTGGCTACACCTGATGTCCGTTTCAGGGTTTCTTCTGTGGGACCAGCTTTGACTCCAGGAGTGGAGGAGGGGGAGGAGGAGGAGGAGGCTCTAGATGATGAAGTGGCTCTGACTCCAGGAGTGGAGGAGGAGGATTTTGAGGCTGTAGCAGGTGAAGTGGCTTTGACTCCAGGAGTGGAGGAGGAGGCTCTAGATGATGAAGTGGCTCTGACTCCAGGAGTGGAGGAGGAGGATTTTGAGGCTGTAGTAGATGCAGTAGCTCTGACTCCAGGGATGGAGAAGGAGTATTTTGAGGCTGTAGTAGATACAGTGGCTCTTACTCCAGGAGTGGAGGAGGAGGATTTTGAGGCTGTAGCAGGTGCAGTGGCTCTTACTCCAGGAGTGGAGGAGGAGGAGGAGCAGGAGGAGGCTGTAGTAGATGCAGTGGCTCTGACACCAGGAGTGGAGGAGGAGGAGGATTAGGTGGAGGCTCTAACAGGTGAAATGGCTGTGACTCCAAGAGTGGAGGAGGAGGCTCTTGCAGGAGCAGAAGAGGTGGAACCTTTCTTTAACTTTTCTGTTAACTGCTGAGAGGACTTTCACAGCTTCCATCAGTTTCCTTTCCTTTTGCTTGTCAATGTTCTCCTTCTTCTTCAGATGATGACTTTGGTATCTCTCATAAGAAGACAGGCACAAGCTCCTCAGTGCAGGGCTGATTTCCATTTTGGAGGCCGTTTTCCCTGTTGCCTTCATGTGGGACTTGATAATGGCTAAGCCTTCATATGTCTCAATGTTCAGCCTGACCCTGTCTTTTTCTATGATGTCATCCATGATGTTAAATGATCCTTCGACAAGAGGGCCAGTGAACAATGACAGAAGGGCCTTTACCAACTTCCCTAAGATGGGGAATCTCATCCCTCCTTCTGGCGTCTTCTTGGCCAAGATCCTACTCCACCAGTCAACATCGATTTGTTCGGTATTCTCCTCAAAGTGTTTGGCCTGTGCTCCTAAATCTGCGTCAATCTGGTAGGCTCGCACCTCTTCATTCAGTTGACCAAGCTCCTCAGATTTCACTGCATTTGGCAAGGCCTTGGCTAAGGTGTTGAATGCCCCTTGGACCGATTCGTGGAGAATCAATGATAGTGTCAGCACAGACAAAGAGGTGATGATGTGGTTGTTGAGGGGAAGGTTTTTCAGGAGGTATGTTGCTGCATTGATGTAGCCTTCTCTGAGAGAGCTGTAGACGTTCTGCACCCAGGGCCTTTTCTCCACTCTAGCCTTGTTTAAGGTAGAGAAGCTGAATCTCCCCACAGACAACCTTTGGTCAGAGTACTGCAGGTCTCTCTTCTGAACATCAAGCTTCAACAAGCCCTTCACACTCAGGGGGATGTAAACAGGCTTCATGAACTTGGAGAGAAGTTCCCGGACCAGTAGCATCATTTCGGCATGCAGTGCGTGGAGCATGGGAACACCTGGAAAGTTGGAAGTACACCTGAAAATCACAATTAAGCCTGATTAGGAAAGTCGCTGAATATGTTTTACTATTCTTTCCTGATCACAAACATAGTAATGTAACATACTCAGATTCCATTACAGGAAAAATATGCAACAATAAATAAATCGATAAGACATCTCTGTACATTTCTTTCCACTTCAAAAGTGACTGAGCTAGGGCTGCACAATATAGGGTAAACGTCCCTATTAAGCCCACTTGCAACTCCTGAAAAAACTGCATCATTATTTTTTGCTGTGTAATGTTTCTTCCAATGAAGCTGCTTCTTTCCTACATGCCAGGTCAGCCAATCACATTTACTGATCTTAAGTTAGATAAGTAAATCTGTAACACGTGCCTGCATGCCAGTTTTCTTTTATGTATCACAATAGGCCTATATATTGCAGTGAAAAATAATATTGCAATGTCAGTTTTTTCCAATATCACCCAGCCCGAGAACATACCTCTGTATAAATCAATCAAGGCTGTGAGCTTGTTGAACTCTGAGAAAAGCATACAGATGCGTGTCTTCCGGTTTTGGTTGACATCAGTTCCGGTCCCTGCAGATTTTGCCATTTGCAGTTGCAGAACCGTGATCCTTGCCTTCTCATCAGATGTAACTGCATGCTGATCAAGAACCTGGTTCAGGAGCCATCTGCATCACAAAAAGCATATAATTATACAGTTGGGGGAACAGGAATGCTATATTTGCTCTGATTAGATTTTGCAAATTGGGCCTGCTAGTACAGAGAAAACAGACATAAAAAGAGAATGCTAATGCTATTGTACCTGTATTTGTGCTGATCTTGAGGAGACAGGAAGCTGTAGAAGTGCACAATCAATGGATCCATAAGCTCCCGTATTCTGTTGCACACATCCAGCATTTGGAGGAACCTGCTGCTGATGGGACGGATCAAGCTCTTCTTCTCCAAATGGAGCAAGGACTGAAACTCGCCAAAAAGCTCCTTCTGTTTGGGGAATTTTTCTACATCATAGTAGACATCAGAGCAAAATTCATCCACAAATCCCTGGAAAGGCTTCAAAAGGGCCTTGGTTGCATTTGAGACCATGTGAACCGTGTCTCCGCTGATGTCAGTGTGTCTCCACTCCAGACCTTTCGGATTTGTGTCTCCACTCCAGACCTTTTCCCTGTCATCACATTGCAGTTATCCAGCAGTATAGCAACAACCTGATTCCAGTTCAGGTTGTATGACTGGAGGATATCTGTCAGTGTGTGTGTGAGGCATCTGCGATGTTAACTATCCTTGAGGCCAGATGCTGGGTCAACACTTTCCCCATATCCTCATCGAAGTACCTTACAAGAACATTAAGGATCCTGTCCATGTTACCATCTGTTGCCTCTTTAGCAATGACCTTTTGTGTCTTGCCCTCCTTGTGCAAGGTGTCAATGGTCGTCTTTTGGACAACTGTCAGGTCAGCAGTCTTCCCCATGATTGTGTAGCCTACAGAACTGGACTGAGGTACCATTTAAAGGCGTTTGCAGGTGTTTTTAGTTAATTAGCTGATTAGAGTGTGGCACCAGGGGTCTTCAATATTGAACCTTTTCACAATATTCTAATTTTCTGAGATACTAAATTTGGGGTTTTCATTAGTTAGTCAGTAATAATCATCAAAATTAAAAGCAATAAACACTTGAAATATATCAGTCTATGTGGAATGAATGTATACATTATACAAGTTTCACTTTTTGAATGGAATTACTGAAATAAATCAACTTTTTGATGATATTCTAATTATATGACCAGCACCTGTATATGTAAAGGAAAAAACAATATTCAGGCACCAGATGACCATTAAAAATATAATGTAATATAATGCAATATAAGGCTCTCAGGCATTCTGTACTTTCAAATATGTATTCTCCTTGAGCAGTCAACATCAACTATCAGCTGTTTCGCTAGCAAACACGAAAGCTAACTTATTTGCAAAACAGCGCCCAACCCACCACGTCGGCGAAATGCCGCAATTGCAGTTAGAAATTACTTTTTTTTTTCTCTTTTTTTTCCCGCGCCGTAGCCAATTGACGGAAATCCGTCGCGACTTGGAAAAAATTGACGGAAATCCGTCGTAGCGACGGAGAACTTTAATCCCTGTACATATCAGATGTCCTCCCACCCTATATTCATATCAGATCTCCTCCCTCCCTATATTCATATCAGATCTCCTCCCTCCCTATATTCATATCAGATCTCCTCCCACCCTATATTCCCTAAGGCCCCTAAGGTCAGCTGCTGTATGCTCCTGGAACAAACTCCCTGAAGAAATCAAACAGGCACAAACCCTAAACATATTGAAATCTAAGCTAAAAACCTTCATGTTTTGCAGAAGTTATGATTAAACACTTCTATCAATGTCTTTTATCTATGAACTATTGTCTTATTAAATGTTTTATCTATTTACCTCTTATATTTGCTTTTATTCAGTTGTTTTTATTTTCTTGCTATGCTCCTCTTATCTTCGTATTTTTAAATAATGGATGTAAAGCACTTTGAATTGCCCCTGTTGTATGAAATGTGCCATACAAATAAACTTGCCTTGCCACTGGCAGCATTGATTTTACAGCAGTGCAATGACCCTCACCACTATACAACAAAGACTTACCATCCGTGTCTTCAATCTCCACTTCTACTTCGATCTCTTGTTTCACCATCACTCCCTCCTCCCTCATTTCTTCTCCTCCATCTTCTTCTTTCACCATCACACCCTTCTGCATTACAGCTGCACCTCCTTCCTCTTCTTTCACCATCACTCTCTTCTCCTCCACTTCTTCTTTCACCATCACACCATTCTCCTCTACATCTTCTTCCTCCAGCTTCACTGCCACCATCGCTGGACCCCACTGTGTGATTTTCAGGGCTGGAGAACCACAGCCAGATCCGGGGGACTCTGTGGACTCTGGTTCATACATGGTTACATGAGCTGAAGAGGACCTGCATCTAGAAACAGTGGAGGCACAAACAGTGCAGAGTCAATTATAAATGACAGTTCACTGAAAGCCCATCTAGACTGACAGGACATGTCCTGCAAATGCAATATGGATTACTGATTGCATTTCTTTGTAATTAAAGGGTCTGGAAAATAGACATTAAACGGTTCCAATTGTATTTTGTGTCCAAGAAAAAATGACAATAATCTTCTAGTTAGGCTCAACTTCCTGGTCAGACAGAGGGCTGTATGGGCGTGGACTTTGCACGCTTGACTGGCAGCTCCCTTTCAAGCAAGCTTGCTGCGTTATCATACATGACATTCATCTATTAGATGTGCTTATAGTTCTGTCCTTTAATTACCAACTGTTTAGCTGCTGCTGAAATATACTGAGCTAATACAATGACTTGGCTAAGATTATAGTTATGCACCTGGCAGTATAATTCATCATATCAATTCAATGACCACCATTAGCATACTGTACACCTGGCACCCTAGGGTGAATAATTGAACCAGGGTTCGACAGTAACGCTTGCCCGCTTGCCCGGAGCAAGTAAAAAATTCACCAGATTTGTTTGTGCAAGCCCGACAACGCTGCTGGATCCTTGATATTTTTACCTGTGTGCAGGAAGAACAACAGACGGCGCAGGCACCAGACCAGACTAGATGATCGTGGAGTAAAGATATTATTATTATGCCGTCTGTTGTTCTTCCTGCACACAGTTAAAAATATCCAGGATCTAGCAGCGTCATCGGGCTCGCGCAAACAAACCCGGCAAATGTTTTACTTGCTCCGGACAAGCGTTAGTGTCGAACCCTGTGAACACAATAGGCTACTTGTGGACAGGATTCAGAGCATGTGTATGACTTACTGATCAGTTGTACCACAATGGTGTTGTCCCCCTTTTCTAATTCGCTGACGTATTTTCACAATATCCTCCATGTTTAGTTTCTTCCCACACTGGACGTAGCACTGGCGCATGTCGTCATGACCAGAACAAGCAGAAGCATCCATCATTGCCCAGATGGGGAGTTAACAGTGCAGGGAATCCTACGAATAAAGATGATCAAAATATTAAATAGAAATTTAATCAAAACACATTTTATGTTATTTTTTTTTACCAGAAGTGGAAAACAGTAGCCAAGCTATATGTACAGGGGTGCACATAACTTTTTGGGGCCAGTGCTCAGAGGAGCACCTAGGGATGCTGCTTGGTGCTCCCCGAGCTCGCGAGTCACAACCCGTCCCACAGGATGGATAAAAAAGGGATGCATGGATAACTTATATTAGCAAAACGACATTTATTCATAAATAAAGATGAACGAACAAATTATTGTGTGCAAAACAAAAGAAACAAATGCAAAATCAAATGACTGCTCTTTAAGCATGAAAGTCTGTCAGACTCCTTTAAACACAATGAAATCAACTGACATCTCTTTAAGCACTAACTGAATGTCTGTTCTTTAAACACACTGAAATCAACTGACATCTCTTTAAGCACTGCTCTGTTCTGTAAACACTGAAATCAACTTTTCAACAAAAAGTTACAGCCTAAGCATTTACTTATGCTACAAGCTTAATCATCATCATCACTGCTCTCTTGACTGCTGTTAATAGTCCTCAATTTCAACCATAGAGGATGTTGTAGGCTATCACTTTAAAAAGCTCATTATTTTGATTGTGCAACAAAGTCTTTTTTTTTTTCTTCTAATAGAATTCCCAACCATATCCTGGGTCAGGGGTCTAGGTGCGATAATGAAGCTGTAAAACAAACGTCTGAACGTTTGAAAGCTTCAGAGAAAAGAAACGTGAAGTCCCTTGGTGTTGTTTTTCCTTTTAGCGACGAGTCATTCGGGACTGAATTTTCACGTGTCGGCGTGATGACCGTGCGATACGCGATACGCGGAATGAAAGTACAAGTTACGATACTTTCCGAATGTTTTCGTGAGGGGAGTCGCCGTGGTCGTCGTCAGTCCACTGTTGTGATGGATTACGGGGCTTGCAGTGATGCAGCAGTCAGCAGTCAGCAGTTGGATTTTGAGGAAGTAAATTCCTCTCCCAGCGGTTCCAGCTGTTGGTGCGCAAGAGCGCGTTCATGCCGCTTAACTGCCGCGCAGCATGCATTTTGGCGACGCATGCGCACTGGCGCACCAGTTATGTGCACCCCTGTATATGTAGGTCCATATATATATATATATGCATTTTGGACACTGACAGAATTGTTGTTATTTTAGCTGTTTACCAAAACATATTCAAGTTACAGTACAATCCATATGGCCTTAAAGTGCAGACTAAATACCCTCTTTAATTTGAGGGTATCCAGATCCAGATTGGAGGAAGGGTCTAGGAATTACAGCTCTTTAATATGTGGCCCCCTCTTTTTCAAGGGAAAACCAAAAGTTTAGCTTTTTCTGTGTTGACAACACAGCAAATAGGCTGATCATGCCATGATTTTCAAATACCATTTACAGGCCACAGGATAAGAGTACAGACGAAATTAAAATAGCTATTGAAAGGTAAGAGATTACAGATTTGAATAGATCAAGTTTGTATTGTTACATTTAAAATATATAGGGGTGTAACGGTACAGACACATTTCAGTTTGTGGTTTTGAAGTCCCGGTTCAGTACCTTTTCAGTACAGCAGTGTAAAAGTAAGTAAGTAAGTAAGTAAAGCTTTATTTACATAGCGCCTTTCGAACATGAAATGCAATCTTTTACTGAACAAAAAGTGCCATGGATAAGTGGTGGAAAGTGTTTGTGCTTGTTTATAAAGGGCTGGTAACATTTGCTGTCTGAAATGCGAACGAGAGGGAACTAGTAGGCCTACGTCATGTCATGAGTAATTCACTAGGGTAATGTTACAGAGTTGGCTGGTTAACTAGCCAAACAAAGCCACATCTATGAACATGATTGTATTTGATTGTAATGAATAAGTATGTAATAATGATCTTGTATCACTAACGCAGCTCCACCTATGAGCGGCTGCAGCTCTGTACTGACCATTGTATAAAGAGTCCACCCACTGGTCGTAGAACGTGCGAAAACGGGGTTTTGCCAGGGTTGCGCTACTTAATCACCATTAAAAATACATTTTTGGAAGATATTGTCTTACATGTGTCAACATACATGTCCATATGTATTATAGTTTTAGCTCTGTGTACTTGTTTTCGATGTACTTATTGTTTTAAGAATGTAATTTCAATGTTACCGTTGCTACTCACTGCCGCATTCAGCGGCGCCGTTCTAATCCCTATCTCCGGTGATTTTCGGCTATTTACAAGCTCTCTTTCTTGCCATTTCCGCGGCTCTGATCAATAGTAATCCTTTTAATGGACGTGTCACCTGTATCTAAGGCATCTTGACTTCCTATTGGTCTTCCGCCAGTCTCCACTCATTGGAGGATTTTTTCCTGTGGTAAATTTAAGGAGACACTTGAAAGATCTTCATCATTATTGACATCTGATCGTCTTCGCGGTGGGTTTCTGTTCAATTCAACTTGTCTTCTATCTAAAAATATATACATATAGCTACATGTTTGTCTTGTATCCAGCGGCTTTTGATTAGAAATACAGTCTACTCCGCTCCGGTTGTAATTTCGAGAGCCTACTCTAGCCCGCTAGACGCTATTTGTGTGAATGGTGACTCCGGTTTCGAAGGGTTAATAGTAAATAGAAAATAATCAACTGGAATATATAGGTAGATCGCTAGATAAGTGTATATGTTGTTTTATGTCCACATAAAATGTAATCCATGTAACACACAGTACTGACTAGCCTAATTTCGGTTCTTTGTTTTGATAAGTTCATATTTGATTTTTACAGAGTCTAGCTATGGCCACAAACGCACCTCAAGTGTCACCTCAAGTGTCACCTCTCCAAATTTTACCTCAAGTGACACCTATCGTTACAAACGGCTCGCTCTATGAGCAGAGTTTAAAGGGGAAGACTGCAGCAGAATTAACTGAAGAAATAATTAAATTGGTTCCTAATTAATATGGACGCTCAAACAGCCTCAGACAAAAATGTGATGATGCCCTCTCTAAAATCAAGAAAATGAAGAAAAACAAGTGTAAAGACCTACAATTATTTTGGCAATCTGAATTTCTTCCACCAAAGGCCCGAACCCCAAATTCAATTGAAACCCAACTCAAAAAAGAAAACCTATCCCTAAGCAGAAAGCTTCAGTCATCAGAAGAGCAGGTCTCTCAAATACAAACACAGCTCACAGCCATGGAGGAAAACGCAGCTGATAGTCAGACCAAATTCCAGACCAGTATATTACAGTATCAGCAGGCCAGCATAGATGCCACATTGGACAGACAATCATTGAAATTACAATTGGAACAATTTGAACTTGAGAACTCTAATCTGACCAAACAGTATGACCTCTGCCTACAACAATTAATTAGAGTAAAAGCAACTTTACCAAGAAAAAGAGCATTGGACATGAAAGACAAAACAATTAAACGGCTAAAAACTACCATTAAGCTATCCAAGGAGGATCTTGAGGAGAAAGAGGGAGTAATACAGGTGCTCACTGAGAAGTTGAGCCTCCAGGACAAGTGGAAGCAGGAGAAGGTGGCCCTTCAGAAGAGGCTGAGTGTGATGAGAGGGAATGTGGCGAAAGCCAGGCGGGAGAGGGATGAGGCTGAAGATATGGCAGAGGCCTCCATTCAACACCTGGAAGCTGAGGTAAAGCAGCTGGAAAGGAGAGAGTGAGAGCTTCAGTCTGTGATAGACTGCACTGAGAGGGAGGAGGTTGCCACATTTGAAAATGGCAGATACACAAATGAAATCCGTGAGGTCTGCATGACACTACTGACAGAGGGGAATGTGAGCATCCGAAAGCTGCCAAAGGTCCTCACTACAGTAATTAAAAACCTGACGGGCAAGGTACCACAGAGGCTTCCCAGCAAGACACTTCTCAGCAGTCGTATTATGATGGAGGCCAGAATAGTGGCGACAGGGTTTCCGTTAACCGGTAATTACCGGTCTTTGTCCGGTAACATTTGTTGAAGTCCGACAAATTGAAAACTCGTCGGACATAATGTCCGGTGAAAATAATTCCCTCTAAGCACAATTTGAATACAATTCGCTAAAGTTCACATTCTGATTCCTTCTATTTTAAAAAAGACGAATATATAGGCTATGTATTTCTTTTATTATGATATGATTTGACACCGGCATGATGATGACTCCTAATGTGTAGGCTGGCCTATGCGAAACAGCGGTAATAGCCAGATGCCACATGGGATTGATGCCAGATGGGATTACAGCCTAACCAGTCTATTACCGCTAAACCCAGTAGCCCATTCGGCGATAACCCAGCCCATCTGGCAACCCTGCCAACCCGGCCACCATAATAATACGCAAACTAGTGATGCTCCGATCTGATCGGCGCCGATCGGTATCGGCCGATATGGCCTTGATCGGTTTTGATCGGAGTTCTCAAAACGGCCGATCAAACACGACCGATCAGTTAACAAAATGGCGTCGCCAGTCTGGAAATATTACACAGTGTCGGAAAGAGACAACAAATATGCAGTTTGTAATGTCTGCGCAAAAGAAATTCCTCGCGGAGGAACGCACGCAAGGACTTTCAATACCACGAATATCATACGGCATTTGCTGCGTTCGTCGATTCGCTCCGAGAGCGCCGAAGCGCACACTGGGCTCGACGTCATAAAGGGACCGAGTGCTTTGATTGGACGAGAGGTGTTCCACGAGTGCTGGTCAGAGTTCCAGCGCGACTTCACGAGCGTAGTGTAGGTAGTGTTCAGCGACGTCATGTGACCCCGCGAGCAGGAAGTCACTAAGCTAGACTAAGGTCCATAGCAACAACAACTATTAGCGCGAGAGTTTTAGGTCTTTCTCTGTGCACCTTGCACAAGTGTAGATAGCGAGCGACTTTTCAGCATAGCAGGACATATTTGAGATGATAAGAGGAACAGGCTGAGTGCCAAAAACGCTGAGATGCTTGTATTTCTCAAGGCTAATCTGACAGTGATGCTGCTTAATCAGAAGTAAGGTTTGAGTCTGAAATCTCCTTAGGTGAAATGTTTTGTTTTTTTGTTTTATTGATTATTGCTGACTTGCTGTCTTATCTCCTCCTAAATATGACTTGAAACTGACTGACTTGAAACAGTATTTTATATTTGGCTATAGCCTGTTTATGTTGCAGTTTAGTTTGGGTATGTTTATTGTTCCTCAGGAAAGCTACAGTATAAGCTCCAAGTTCTCTAAGAGCCCCTAGTTCCTCTCATTCGAGTGGAATGTTGCACATTTGATGTGACAGTGTACATTTTATTTATTATGATTTTTATTTTCACATTTTATTTGTTTTTCCTGAAGTAAGCTACAGGTGGTTGTGAATTCAATAAAACAGATGGTTGTCAATTCATGATACTTTCTCATCTCCTAATTTCATTTGAATACTTAATATACAATGTCAATGGTGTTAAGAATAATTAAAAACATAAATAATGCTACACAATAAATAGAATGCTTCAATTGCCATTTTCGACGCTGTGATCGGTGATCGGTGATATCGGATCGGCAGATCACTGATTCCAGTGATCGGTGATCGGTGATCGGCACCAAAAACCCTGATCGGAGCATCTCTAACGCAAACGTTGCAGCTCAAAGTGCACCATAGCGAGCGATTAAATTAATGTAAACATGGCAAAACAAAGTAAGCTTAGCAATTACTTCATGAAACCAAGCAACAATGAGTCTGAGGAGAAGTCTGGCTCTGAAGAGATGGAGGCGGCTGACGCCGTCGTGGTGAGCACCGGTTGCGCGAACAATTGCAGGCCCTCCGCCGGGAGTTCCTCCGGGACAACGCGTGCGTGTCCGACGCCCGGCTGCGTCCTAACGATTCCCACATTGGTTAGGCGCATTTGGGCGCTCCGCCACGCCCCCAGCGGGCTCCGCCACGCCCAGCGGCCTGCGGGCTCCGCCCCCCAGGCTGCGCGCCTGCGCAGGCGCCTGCGGGCTCCGCACGCCAGGCTGCGCGCCTCTTTCCACGCTGCGCGGCCTCGCTGATAGATGCAATGCCTCGCAAGATGCCTCGCTGCAAGATGTCGACGCAAGACTGCCGCAATGCTGCGCCCGCGTAGGTTTCATTTATCAACGTTTCTAAAGTTAAAATATGAACTCCATGTGCATTGTGAAAAGTACATATTTGGGTCTTTCATTCGCGATTTTGGTTAACCCTGTCACTGTCAGTAGCACTCAGGTCAGTGTGTGCTCAGATGTCAGGGAAAACGTGGAGGAATATCCTCATTTCTAAAGTTAAAATATGAACTCCATGTGCATTGTGAAAAGTACATATTTGGGTCTTTCATGAAAAGTACATATTTGGGTCTTTCATTCTTGATTTTGGTTATTGCTCCTACGTTTTGAACCTAACACTTCTCCTTGGTAATTTACAGACCACCATCAGTGAACCCTGTCACTGTCAGTAGCACTCAGGTCAGTGTGTGCTCAGATGTCAGGGAAAACGTGGAGGAATATCCTCAATTGAAGGTATAACGTTAAAGTTTAGCAGGACTTTTTCATGTACTGTATAGCCTACTTGTCCTTCAGACAAGTGAACTCATCACAAGGAAAAAGTAATGTGTTCACACATAATGTAGGCTACAAAGTAAAGCCCTTCAAATTACATTGCTGTTAGCATGTAAATATGAAATATGATGACAGTTATGACCAGAGAAGACCGGATTGCTTATTGTTGAGTACTAGCTTGTTATTGACAGATTGAGCCCTAAAGTGTTTATTTATGAACCTAGCAACTGGAAGAAGGGAACTGATGAGAATCGCAATAAGTCATCATTGTAGGATAAGGTTATGAGGTAAAAGTCCCAATGTATATCCGTCCATACTAATTGTATTTTCTTCCTCTGTGGCTTCCATCTGCAGAGTTGGCGAGTTGGCTACCCCCTGATCACACATACCATGTGTGCAAATACATGGACCTGCCATCACCAGGGGATCATGCTTAATTTGAGGCACAAATTAGAGTCCAGGTCAGGACAGAGGACGAGGCAAGGGAGTGGGTGAAGGCAGCAAAACACTCCGGGGTAACATGGAGGGTCCGAAGAACCATTCCATGTCTGGCAAAGCGCGTTCTTTTCAGGGTAACAGTTAAAATGTCTTGTGCCTGCTCCAAACAGTCACGTATCAGGCGGATGGCATTCACATAGGTTCTCAACTCCTTCCACTTTACGTTTATATAGTGAATACAATGTTTTGTTTAGGTGGACTACAAGTGTCCAAGTGTACAAGTGTCCATCCACTACAGAGGCAGGACGCTACCGTACAGTGCCCCTCATCCACTACAGAGGCAGGACGCTACCGTACAGTGCCCCTCATCCACTACAGAGGCAGGACGCTACCGTACACTGCCCCTCATCCACTACAGAGGCAGGACGCTACCGTACAGTGCCCCTCATCCACTACAGAGGCAGGACGCTACCGTACACTGCCCCTCATCCACTACAGAGGCAGGACGCTACCGTACAGTGCCCCTCATCCACTACAGAGGCAGGACGCTACCGTACACTGCCCCTCATCCACTACAGAGGCAGGACGCTACCGTACAGTGCCCCTCATCCACTACAGAGGCGCGACACAGTGGATTACAGTGCCCCTCTCTCATCGTTCCTTCGAGGCAGAACATAATTTTAGATTATTATATTATATATTATATATTATATTTTATAGTTTTATGTATTTATTTATTGAATGTTTTCTGTCTGCCCTACTAAGCTGTTTGACAACAACATTTCCCCATTGGCGACAATAAAGGTTTTTTCATTCATAATATTTTGGTGCTCCTCTACCCCTTTGTATATATTGAAGACCCAAAGACGGCTCAAAAGGACAGTTTTGACTGCCATTGTATTTAATAGGCCTGCTATTGTCAATCTGTTCACTTCAATCTGTTCATATCAATAGGCCCTTTTCAATCAGTTCATATCAATCGGTTCTTTTCAATCAGTTCATTTCAGGTTCTAATGTTCATTTTTACAAATCTATACAAAACCTGATCTCACATGTTTTATCCTCAAGAGGATACATAGGCAGAACAACTGAAATAAATGAAACTTTAATCGACTCAAAAACTGCTTAGCTGGTGGGATGGACTCACACTCATGGACGCACATTTGCCATGTCTCTCCTGTGATGTTTTTATGCTCTGATATTGTAATTTAATGTAACTTATCGCTCGTCTCGTTAAGAGACACACTGAGGACCCTATCAGGAGCTCTCATTCAATGTCACTTCGACTATGCCGTAACATCATGGTACTATAGAACCACAAAGGCCCATAAAACAAGACTCCAGACAGCCCAAAATAAACTGGTTAGGCTTCTGCTAGGCCTCAACCCTAGGACACATCTAACCGCTGCTCATTTTTTGAGCCTGGATTGGCTACGAGTAGTTGACAGAGTGCAGCAGCTTGCACTGGGCCTGGTCTTCAAGATACGCTACACCACAAAGACACCCAAGTACCTGTCAACATACTTCCAAAAAGTGAACAACGTCCACACATACAACACCAGAGGAAGCTCCACGAACCACGTTCAACCGCGTTGCACCACAAACAAGGGGTTAAACTCTTTTGCAAACTATGCAGTAAAAATGTGGAACGCCCTTCCTATAATCTTAAAGGAGTGCAAAACACTGCCCACCTTCAAAACCACTCTCAAAAAACATTTACAGGAGGCTGCAATCCGTAACTGGACCCTCTAAATCAAAAATCAGATTAAAAGACCCGAACTACCCACTGTACATACTTTGTGTTTTGTCCCCCGCCCCCACCTGTGGTGTATGTCCCCACCTGTCCTACCCGCTGTACATACCTTATGTTTTGTTGTATTGTTCTTCCCATGATGGATGTATGTTTATCTTGTAGATAGTAATAGTTATTTGTCTGTATTATCTTGTAGATAGTACTAGTTTTTTTTGTCTGTCTTACATGTAACGATGAATTGAGAATCAAGGACCACAATTGAAATAAGCCAGTGGCTTTCTTGGGTTTTTATCCTTTTAGTTGACCTTGTATGTAATATGTACTTTCATGTACCTACTTCTGCAAATCTTCTAATAAAGTTTTCAATCAATCAAAAAAAGAGAGGTCAGGGAATATTTTTTTACAGCTCACTTTTCTGGCCCCTCTGTTGTCCTCTACCTCTGTTTTACTAGTTCTGGTGAATAAATATCTGACAGTGACATATTACGTGGTTGATTGAAACGGTAATGTTTAAAATAGCCACGCAGTGCGTGAAAATGTATGCAGTCCGGCAAAATGTATGCCGTTTCGCAGTCGAGCCCGCTGGGCGCGAGCCCGCTGGGGGCGTGGCGACGGCAAAATGTATGCCGTTTCGGAGTCGAGCCCGCTGGGAGGCGTGTCGAGCCCGCTGGGGGCGTGGCGAGCCCGCTGGGGGCGTGGCGAGCCCGCTGGGGGCGTGGCGGAGCGCCCAAATGCGCCTAACCAATGTGGGAATCGTTAGGACGCCGCCCGGCTGGAGGAGCTGCTGGCTCGGGCGCTGGAGGCCAGTAACTACGGCGTGTCCGTGCTGGGGAACTCCAGCGAACCCAACTGGGATTTCATCTCCTCCCTGTTTTTCACCAGCACCGTGCTGACCACCACGGGTGAGTGCGTGTGTGCGTGTGTGTGTGTGTGTGTGTGTGTCTCTGTGTGTGTGTGTGTGTGTGAGACAGCGAGTGAAAGAGAGAGAAAAAACCTAATTAAAATGTCATCGTATCCCAGCCTGCCTATCAATTGTTTCTCAATAAACAGTTATGTTCTCCTCATTGTCATACTCCCGAGTCCGATTAAGTATGATTTGACAGGCAGCTAAACGAAATGCCTTCCCAACCAGCGAGACCTGGTTATAGAAATGACGTTGTTTTATTGATAAAAAAAAAGGGTAAAACTGGAAAGAGAAAATAGAAAACTCACATTAATCCCAAACAATTTAACAAACTTCAGTTAACGTAATGTGGAGTCCGTTCATTGATCGATGCTGTCTGTTCAGTTCCCAGTGAGGCGCCCGTTCAGCGCTGGACATAATGGCATAGCGCGCATGCGAATCATGTTATATTATTATATATTATATAGCTCGCATCTAATCGTATCGGATGAGAAATAGACATTAAATGGCATATATAGGCCGCTACACAACAGTAATCACCGCGACAAACGGCTATATTATATTTTAATATGATGACCGGAATATCTCACGTTTGTCCGGTAAATCGAAATCTTCCCGGACACGATGTCCGGCGGCAATTTTTTCTAACGGAAACCCTGAGTGGCGAGTAAGCAGGTAAAAATATATATGAACATGATATTGGTCTATTGCTCAACTTCTTGAAAATGTTTTGCCCATTTAAACACAATTATGTTTATGGCAAATTCATAATAAAATCAATTGTGTCCATTGGTAAGGTTGCTGAGGAAATGCTGAAGGACTTTGATCCGGAGAGTGGTGCAGGCACAACACTACACCAGGATGCCACCACATTTAATCACAGCCATTACCAAGGCATGCAGGTATGTACTGCCATTGAGCCCTCTAACAATAACCATAATCCTCTAAAGTGTGTGTGTGTGTGTGTGTGTGTGTGTAAACAACATGTACTTGTTTCCAATTAAATCAGGCAGTAAATTATTATACTAATTTATACATTGATTGCAATTCTGGATTTACATAAAATATATAATATATTTAAGTATACAAAATGCATTTATTGTTATTGTGAATTTCCTTTAAGGCAAACATGATTGAGGTTTAAAAGCGGTTACGGTGTATGTTTTAGGTGTCACTGAAGTCAGGGAAACACCTGACCTTAGGGCTGAGGCAGGTAGCAGGAGGAGATGCTGAGACCTATCTGACCGCTTTCAAGGAGAGCATAGCCATAGACAGTCTAGCAGCAGCAATCACATCAGCTGAGGAGGAGAAGTCAGTAATCGTGGCATCACTTGTGTCGAGCATCAAGTGCTTGATGTCAGACCAGGCAGCAGTCAACGGGGTCTTCAATCGACTTCTGGCCCAGTTTCGGGAAGAGCTACTGCCAACAATAATCCCAGCGTTTGATAGGTATAATGCAGTGATTTTAGATAATCCCAGAGTTTGATAGCAGTGCATTAGGAGGCCAGGAGGCTTCAATTTGTTTTGTGTGTTAATAGAAACAATAAATGAGTATTGATAAGAAATTAGAAAAGGACAAGAAGAATTATAGTTAGTTAACTGTTAACTCTGATTCTTGTGAGTAGTGTTTTATTTTGTGCAAACACATTTTACACACTTTAATCTAATCTAAAGCTTTTAAAATATTTTTTTGTCTTTCAACAGACCAGCAACAGCAGCTCGTGGAGATTGGGACCTTTGCGTGCCGAATGCACCTGCTAGTGAATATGGAGCCTGCAGCAGCCCGTGCTCTCCATGCTCTGGATATCACACTCACCAATCCCCACAGTCTGCACAGTAAGGAGGCAGGGACACAACGAGTGATCAGAACCGCTGCAGCCCTATTCACACGGCGTGGGTCTGCAGTTGCTGGGGCACCCGACATGTGGGAGGTTTTTTTGAGAGGCAAAGGGCAGACAAAAAACTATCTTGTGACCTACCATGGCCACCGAATGAACATTTCATTTCAAAATGCCCTGGCCCTGTACATCCACTGGGAAGATGCTGCTATGTTCCTCACTGACTGGCCTGCTGACAACGACCTGGTAAAGTCAGTGAGGTATGACATTAAGGAGCCTCTGTACAGGGCCGGGTGCAGGGCCATGGGCCTGGTCTATGCTCTCCTCATGGAGCCTTTCGAAAGGATCCTGAAGATGCCTGGTAACATCCTAGATCTGAACAGTGATCTTGAAAGGATACTCTCCTCCCTCCAGGTGTGGTCCATCGATGGCTCCATGGCGATGAAGAGGGGTTCAGTGTTCGCCGTGCAGCCCCTTGACAACGAGCTGATGGCAAAGATATTCAGAGAGGTGGAGAATGCGGAGGAGAGCGCCTTCACCCAGCTCGCCATCGAGCTCATTAGCGCGGAGATGCTGGTTGTGCTACAGAGGCAGGCTTCCATCCAGCTGCCAGGGGGGAAACACTGGCACTCCAGTACAGCAGATGGCAAGCACAGTCCCCAAGACCAACATGCTGGGTGAGTGTGACCTGGCTGTGCTTGACCATCTGCTCCGTTCCAAGCCCTCCATCTCCAATCACAACCTGGAGACGCTAGTCATGTGGTGGCAAAATAAGCCCAGCAATTATCTGGAGAGCCTGAGCCCTGCTGAGAGAACAAAGGTTCTTGATGAGGCAAGGCGTCAAGTTCCTTCCTTCATTTTGTCAATGAAGGAAAAGAAGGCTACACTACAATTGGCTCTGGAGGAGAAGATGGTGAGCAAGATAGAATCAAAAAAAGCTAAAGATGCCGCACTTCGGACCACAAAAATTCAGTTGACACAAGGTGTCACCAAGTTGGGGGGGCCATGGTCCAAGGAGGAGGTGCAGTCGCGGCTCAACGAGATAGGCTCTGGTGAGTGGAGGGAGGCGCTCCTGGCCCAGATAAGATTTCAAAAAACCGTCCTGAACTCTGCGGGGGAGAGGCATCTCTCCAGGAAACAAGGGAGAAGAGGAAATACTCTGTGGAAGAACAAAAAAAAAAACTCATGTCCATCTTGGAGGCTAATGTCAGTGTCCCTCAGATCATTCAGCCTGGTGGTCTTGTATATAGGTCCAGGGAAGAGCAGCAAATCACAATTAGCGACTGCAGAGCCAAAATGCTCTTTAAATTAAAAGAGGCAGAGCAGAAGGGGAAAATACAGCAGGCTATGTCATGGCTGGAGGAGTTCGGTAGAAGGCCTGAGCTGTTGGTTGGCAGGAGGGTCATGCACCTGTGCAAGGAGGATGGGAAGGTAGAGTGGTTTCCAGCAACAGTCTGTGGACTTAAAGAGCCTCAAGCCTCAAATTAAATTAAAATTATTAAAAATTATTATTTTTCAAGCAGAGGAAGTCATTAATAGAGATGCTCCGATCAGGGTTTTTGGTGCCGATCACCGATCACCGATCACTGGAACCAGTGATCTGCCGATCCGATATCACCGATCACCGATCACAGCGTCGAAAATGGCAATTGAAGCTTTTTTTTTCTTCTTCTTTCCTAGCACCAGGGGAGCCACCCCTCCTAAATTTCGTTGTTTGGTACCTGTACTATAGCAATGACAATAAAGACCATTCATTCATTCATTCATTCTATTTATTGTGTAGCATTAATTATGTTTTTAATTATTCTTAACACCATTGATATTGTATATTAAGTATTCAAATGAAATTAGGAGATGAGAAAGTATCATGAATTGACAACCATCTGTTTTATTGAATTCACAACCACCTGTAGCTTACTTCAGGAACATACAAATCATAATAAATAAAATGTGAAAATAAAAATCATAATAAATAAAATGTACACTGTCACATCAAATGTGCAACATTCCACTCGAATGAGAGGAACTAGGGGCTCTTAGAGAACTTGGAGCTTATACTGTAGCTTTCCTGAGGAACAATAAACATACCCAAACTAAAGTGCAACATAAACAGGCTATAGCCAAATATAAAATAAATACTGTTTCAAGTCAGTCAGTTTCAAGTCATATAGGAGGAGATAAGACAGCAAGTCAGCAATAATCAATAAAACAAAACATTGCACCGAAGGAAGCAGCAAGTGCCTCTGCGGTGTGTGACCCAGGGAATTCTTGAGAGTGAAGCACCACTTTAGTCAGCTCAAAGTTTGCGTTGATAAACTGCGCAGTCAGGCTCAGCATAGACACAGGACTGACACTCGAACTCCAAATGTCAGTCGTGAAGCTGATTGACGCGATGTTGTCCTTCACTAGGCTCCCGATGTATGTGTAGACAGTGTTATATAATTCCGGCAGGCAAACATCAGTGAAATATTTTCGCCCCGGCAGCGTATAGCGTGGATCCAGGCAGGAAACAAGGCGTTTGAACCCGGCGTCTTCCACAACAGACAGGGGCTGCTGATAAAGGCATATGAATTCTATTACTTTCGCATTTATTTCCTTTCGTTTCTTGTGGTCGTTGCCGTATGGTTGCTGTCGTTGCAATGTCTCGGTAACACTTAGCTGAGTGAGTGGTGTCGAACGTTCTTTCGACGACTCTTTCTCTCTGGCCTTAGTGCTCGCCAATGTATTAAACTCGTTATATTCCTTCGTGTGACAAGCCTTCAAATGCCGTATTATATTCGTTGTATTGAAAGACCTTGCGTGCGTTCCTCCCCGAGGTATTTCTTTTGAACAGGCATTACAAACGGCATATTTGTTGTCTCTTTCCGACACGGTGTAATATTTCCAGACTGGCGACGCCATTTTGAAAACTGATCGGTCGGGTTTGATCGGCCGTTTTGAGAACTCCGATCAAAACCGATCAAGGCCATATCGGCCGATACCGATCAGCGCCGATCAGATCGGAGCATCACTAGTCATTAACACTCTGTTCAACATCAAGTATGATGTTTGTGAGGAACACTGGTGTTTTCCTCTTTTAAAGGATATTAAAAACGACGATTTGTACTTTCTCTGATCACTCCCCACCCTCCAACACCCCGTCCCATTGAATAAATGTTTTGTTACCTACCTTTAGTGCCTGGACCTGGATTATTTATGGAATTTCTTGGTCATAACTCTTCCTCTCTTTTTGAATTATGCATAGTTGTATGCATAGCATTTATACACAAAAACCTAACACAGCATTTACAAAAGACAACAAAAACATTACGGTGGCCATGTTAGATTTAGTCTGCCCTCTTGGATATGAATTGTGTGATACATTTTTATATTTGCTATTAATATTGGTCTTAAAATTCTCAAAAACATGATATATAGGTTTATTTAATAAAAATGAACAGTTTAAAAGATACATTTGAATTTCATAATTGGTGTATCCAGTGTCTTAACGACAGCCATATTGGATTTAATCCGCCATCTTGGATATTAATTGTGCGATAAAAAATGTCATTTGCTATTAATATTGGTCTTACAATTCTGAAAAGAATGATATATAGGTTTGTGTAATAAAAATGAATAGTTTAAAAGATAAAGTTGAATTTCATAATTTGTGTGTTCCATTACTGCACAGCAGTGACCACTTGTTAGGTCTAGATTCTATTGAGATAAATTCCTGGAATTCACATGTGTATGTAAAGAGGTAAACCTTGATAACTTTTGAACCGTACATGATAGAACCATGGGGTTTGGACCATTGTTTTTCTCATGTAATTCTCTGTGAGATGGACATATTTATTTTAATTTAAAGTGAAAGCAAAATTATATGTGTGAACACCCTACATTGTATCTAGCAGCTCTCTGCTTCATTCATCAATCACTCCAACTCCTACCGTCAGGTCGGCGCCTCCGTTGTTGTTCAAGCTAGTGTCGCTTTCCCAGTCTTTGTGTAATAAGTGAACATGTTGTAATGTTTACCCTCTAGCACAGTTATAAACTTAATAAATGACTCGTGTTGTCTTCAGTCTCAGCACCGTGTGCGTTTATGGATCCGCCATTTTAGTTCCATATCCCGTTCGTTGGGCTTCTTCTTCTTCTTCTCAGTTTGAAGGTTTGCGACCAACTTAAGGCGCATTACCGCCACCTAGCGGACTGTGTTTGGATCTGTTCGTTGGTCTCACGGGAATAGCTGACGTCTCTCCTAACCTAAGGCATCATATTTGTATTTTGTTTGTGTATCATATTTGTATTTCAAAAAACTGTAAAGCACTTTGAATTGCCCCTGTTGTATGAAAAATGCAATACAAATAAACTTCAGACGTCATAAAGACGTCAGTTATTCTCGCGAGACCAAGGAACGGGATGTGGAACTAAGATGGTGGATCCGTAAACGCACACAGTGCTGAGACTGAAGACAACACGAGTCATTTATTAAGTTTATAACTGTGCTAGAGGGCAAACATTACAACATGTTCACTTATTACACAAAGACTGGGAAAGCGACACTAGCTTGAACAACAACGGAGGCGCCGACCTGACGGTAGGAGTTGGAGTGATTGATAAAATGCTGGTGGAAAGCGTCACTTATTCTGTTTGTATCATGATGTTAGACTTGGATAAAAGTTGATGACGTTGACAGGGAGAGGAACTATTTATTGTGATTTAACTGCTTTCCAATATGTAGTTGGATCACCGCCAGAATCAGAGATGGTGTTTAAATAGTAACTTGATTTAGACAAGTAAAAGGTTTTATTTATAATCATGGCAGTACATCTATTTCTGAGCGGAAGGATAGTCTATCAGTACATCTGGCTTCAGGACAAGCGTGGTTTCTTAATGTTAATGTTAATTTTATTTATAATGCGCCCCCCATCCAACTTTTACATCGGCCCGGGGCGCAGCCCGGGTAAAGGAACAGATAAAGACAAGGACAAGGAACACAGAAAGCAAACAGACACAGACTACTTAAACGAACATCTCAAGGGATACAATTTACAACAAATAGGGAGTAGACTTAGGGAACATCATTGACGAAGAGGTGGGTTTTTAACTTGGCTCTAAAGGAGTCCAGAGTGGGGGCAGACTTGATGGCGGAAGGGAGCGCGTTCCACAGGGTCGGTGCTATCAAAGCAAAGGCACGGTCACCCTTTCTCTTGAGGTTGGTGCGGGGGACCCTCAGGCTGAGTTGGGCGTCGGACCTGAGCCTGGGCCTTGAGGTGGAAGACTGGTCCAGGAGGTCCTTGATGTAGGGTGGGGCGAGACTGTTGAGAGCTTTGTAGACAAAGCAAAGGTGCAGATCTTGAACTTCACTCTCTTCTTTACTGGGATCCAGAATTGAATTCCTGAATTAATTCAGAGAGCTCAGTAAAGTAGCATGGGTTTCTACCTTTTAACTGGAGACAGCTTACCGGAATACACAAAGAGGGAAAAGTGCAGCTCAGCATCAGGAATATAGGAAACACTGGGTAGATCTCACAGATACTAGGGTTGGGCGATTTGACGGTTGTACCGTAAACCCCGGTTTTTGAAAATAGCAACGGTTTTTGTCAATACCACTATACAACTGTCATAAATCGTTTTATATAAAATAAACGCCTTAATAAAAACGGCCATGCATTTTACACACATTGTTCTCATTACCGTAATTCCTAAACAAAATGTGCTATCAAAACAATTCCCACGGTTCCATGTAGGGTAATACGGCATTTCAAAGCACGAAGCATAGGGTATTTTCCTTTTGGTCTCTTGAAAAAGAGGGGGCTACATATTAAAGAGCTGTCATTTCTACACCCTTCCTCCAATTTGGATATTAATACCCTCAAATTAAAGAGGGTATTTGAGTCTGCACTTAAGGCCATATTCATTCTATAACTGTAAGTTTTGAAATCTGTATGTTTTACTAAACAGCTTAAATAACAACAATTCTGACAGAGTCCAATATATGGACCTAACTGTAGCTTGGCTACTGTTTTCCACTTCTGATGATTACAAATTACATTTCTTCACTCTTGTTTTAATATTTTGATCATCTTCATTCGTAGGATTCCCTGCACTGCGAACTCCCCATCTGGGCAATGATGGATGCTTCTGCTTATTCAGTGTCAGAGAGCCAGAGGACACACCTTGGGTCCCCTGATGCAGAGACAGAAGGACAGAACCACCGGAAGGACAATCTTATTAGGCTCCAGCCACCACCACTACCACCACCTCCCACCCACAGTAGGAACCATCACTCTCCCAATATTAAAGAAGAGTACGACACACCGTGGGATATGTTTTTACGGCACTACATCAAAAAACAAAAGGCCAAAGATGAGATGCTCAGCACAAATGCCTCAGGGCAAGATGCACATGCTCTTAAAGAGAGGCATCGACTCTCTGAAGCACCGAATGACATGGATAGTGACAGTAATGACATGGATAGTGACAGTAATGACATGGATAGTGACAGTAACGCCAGTTCAGCGGTCAAGACTAGAGGTCAAGAGGTCGAAGAGCGCTATCGTGATGACGACATGCGCCAGTGCTACGTCCAGTGTGGAAAGAAACTAAACATGGAGGATATTGTGAAAATACGGCAGCAAATTAGAAAAGGAGGACAACACCATTGTGGAACAACTGATCAGTAAGTCATACACATGCTGTGAATCCTGTCCACAAGTAGCCTATTGTGTTCAATAATTCACCATAGGGTGCCAGGTGTACAGTATGCTAATGGTGGTCATTGAATTGATATGATGAATTATACTGCCAGGTGCATAACTATAATCTTAGCCAAGTCATTGTATTAACTCAGTATTTACACATTTCAGCAGCAGCTAAACAGTTGGTAATTAAAGGGCAGTCAAGCGTGCAAAGTCCACGCCCACACAGCCCTCTGTCTGACCTGGAAGTTGAGCCTAACTAGAAGTTTATTGTAATTTTTTCTTGGACACAAAATACAATTGGAACCATTTAATGTCTACTTTCCAGACCCTTTAATTACAAAGAAATGCAATCAGTAATCCATAGATTATTGCATTTTTAGTCTAGATGGGCTTTAATTGAACTGGTTGGCTGTCAATTGACCCTGCACTGTTTGTGCCTCCACTGTTTCTAGATGCAGGTCCTCTTCAGCTCATGTAACCATGTATGAACCAGAGTCCACAGAGTCCCCCGGATCTGGCTGTGGTTCTCCAGCCCTGAAAATCACACAGTGGGGTCCAGCGATGGTGGCAGTGAAGCTGGAGGAAGAAGATGTAGAGGAGAATGGTGTGATGGTGAAAGAAGAAGTGGAGGAGAAGATAGTGATGGTGAAAGAAGAGGAAGGAGGTGCAGCTGTAATGCAGAAGGGTGTGATGGTGAAAGAAGAAGATGGAGGAGAAGAAATGAGGGAGGAGGGAGTGATGGTGAAACAAGAGGTCGAAGTAGAAGTGGAGATTGAAGACACGGATGGTAAGTCTTTGTTGTATAGTGGTGAGGGTCATTGCACTGCTGTAAAATCAATGCTGCCAGTGGCAAGGCAAGTTTATTTGTATGGCACATTTCATACAACAGGGGCAATTCAAAGTGCTTTACATACATTATTTAAAAATACAGCAAGAGGAGCATAGCAAGAAAATATAGACTATATAGAATATATAGACTGAATAAAAGCAAATATAAGAGGTAAATAGATAAAACATTTAATAAGACAATAGTTCATGGATAAAATACATTGATAGAAGTGTTTAATCATAACTGCTGCAACATTAGGGATGCTCCGATCTGGATTTTTGGGGCCGATACCGATCACCGATTTTTTTCCTCAAGATCAACCGATACCGATTTTTTTTTTAATACATAACTGTAGGCCTACTGACTGGATAGCCTACATATTTTTTGCTTTTTAGACAAAAGTTTTGATCCATTAGGCACCAAGCAAACGCAGACCCATTTTTATGGCATAATAAAGGTCTGGCCTATCACCCAGTTAGGGCCTTTTGATTGATTGATTGATTGAAAACTTTATTAGAAGATTTGCAGAAGTAGGTACATGAAAGTACATATTACATACAAGGTCAACTAACAGGATAAAAACCCAAGAAAGCCAATGGCTTATTTCAATTGGGGTCCTTCATTCTCAATTCATCGCCTGAAGCCCAAGTCAGTCGATATGGCTGTATAAAAGACATCATAAACGTGGCCTTCATGGTTTACATACTGTTACGTCCTCCTATGTTTTCTGTTCAGTTATCTGTCTTCCCCAGGAAGAAAAAGAAAAAAAAAAAGATCGGTTTTTGCGATCGGCCATTTTTGCCGATCACCGATCGAGTCATTTGGAGTGAAATCGGCCGATTTAAATCGGTGGCCGATAAATCGGAGCATCCCTATGCAACATGAAGGTTTTTAGCTTAGATTTAAATATGTTTAGGGTTTGCGCCTGTTTGATTTCTTCAGGGAGTTTGTTCCAGGCGCATGCAGCAGCTGACCTTAGGGGCCTTAAGGAATATAGGGTGGGAGGTAGGGCTGCACGATTAATCGATTTTAAATCGAAATCGCGATTTGAAATGATGCGATTAGCTAATCGCAAAGCCTGCGATTTGCCTGCGATTTTTTTTTTTTAAACCTTTATTTTACCAGGAAGTCACATTGAGATTAAAACCTCTTTTGGAAATTTGATCAGCACTCATAAAATGCCTCTTGTCCAATCAAATTACTTGGTCTCTTTATGACTTTGAACCCGGCGCTCTCAGAGCGAATTTACGAACGCAGGCATAGGTTGTGTCACGACAGTCAGTCCAATTATTATGAGACTTTGGGCTAACGTAACGGAGACAATTAGACACCACATGGCTTACTGGACGTATGATAAACGTTAGTATGTTATAATTGCGACAGGTAAGTGTACAATTTCACTATACTAACTGTACCAGCCAAGTGCATGTCGGTGCTGTTAGTCCAGCCTTAAACTTAGCTTAGCTAACTTGTAGTCTTTGAGACGGTAGCTTAGCTTAGCTACTCATGCTAACCCGGCGTTAAAGTACAGACACAGAGTTGACAGTCTCAGCAACCTGCGGGTTGGTGTTTATATAGTATAGCAGGCTTATGGATACATGGAAGTTAACTGTTCTGTTGTCAAACATGAATGTGTCCTGTATGCATAACCTCATACCATTCGTTCATACCAGCCGGCTTTAAAGACGCAGAGGTTAGCCTAGCCTAGCCTTGGGCTGAAGTATGTCACAGATTCCTAAGTCAAGGTGACGTGTGTCTGTGCTCCATAGTCAGAGACCACCATTCTATCATTCATCAGTTCGACTGTTGACCGAGTCATCTAGATGTGGTCCTTTCAGTTATAGTCACAGTGTATCCCCAAATGATCATTTTAATAGCCGGATCATCTTAGAAAGTAGCCACCTGTCTAGATGAGATGAGGTTATCATATATACAATTCATATCTTTTAAGTTCTCATCCTTGCATTAGAATTAGAGCAGTTAAAAGTTTGATGGTATCATGTGGTAATGCTCTCTGAAAATAGGTGATATTCATCCAATCACCTGCCAAGTATTTTTTGAAAGTACCTGCCCTTTTCCAAACAGCTTCCAATTAAGCTTTCCTAGATGGTTGTGTGAAACAAACCACCTGAGTCAGGTTAGTAATGCGCCATCACATGTTTTAATCTGAAGCTTGATTTTAAAGCAACCCAACTTTAAAGCAACCCAATGTAAGTTTAGTTCTTTCACTCGTAGCTCGGGCTGTGGGGGTGCTAGAGGAGGGAGCCTCTAAGTCCCCTGAAGACGTACAAACAAACTGCACGTTGATACGACCTTCCTTGCCGGAGATATGGCCACACTTTACAAAAACTCCCTTTTTTTTTTTTTTTTTTTTTTTTTTGCTATTTAAAAAAATAATAATCGCAAATTAATCGCAATCGCGATATCTGTCCAAATAATCGCAATTCGATTTTTCCCCCAAATCGTGCAGCCCTAGGGACATCTGATATGAATATAGGGTGGGAGGAGATCTGATATGAATATAGGGAGGCAGGAGATCTGATATGAATATAGGGTGGGAGGAGATCTGATATGAATATAGGGTGGGAGGACATCTGATATGAATACAGGGTGGGAGGACATCTGATATGAATATAGGGAGGGAGGAGATCTGATATGAATATAGGGTGGGAGGAGATCTGATATGAATATAGGGAGGGAGGAGATCTGATATGAATATAGGGAGGATATCAGATATGAATATAGGGAGGAGATCTGATATAAATATAGGGAGGGAGGAGATCTGATATGAATATAGGGAGGATATCAGATATGAATATAGGGAGGGAGGAGATCTGATATGAATATAGGGAGGGAGATCTGATATGAATATAGGGAGGGAGGAGATCTGATATGAATATAGGGAGGATATCAGATATGAATATAGGGAGGGAGGAGATCTGATATGAATATAGGGTGGGAGGAGATCTGATATGAATACAGGGTGGGAGGACATCTGATATGAATATAGGGAGGGAGGAGATCTGATATGAATATAGGGTGGGAGGAGATCTGATATGAATATAGGGAGGGAGGAGATCTGATATGAATATAGGGTGGGAGGAGATCTGATATGAATATAGGGAGGGAGGAGATCTGATATGAATATAGGGAGGATATCAGATATGAATATAGGGAGGAGATCTGATATAAATATAGGGAGGGAGATCTGATATGAATATAGGGAGGGAGGACATCTGATATGAATACAGGGTGGGAGGACATCTGATATGAATATAGGGTGGGAGGACATCTGATATGAATATAGGGTGGGAGGACATCTGATATGAATATAGGGTGGGAGGAGATCTGATATGAATATAGGGAGGGAGGAGATCTGATATGAATATAGGGTGGGAGGAGATCTGATATGAATATAGGGAGGGAGGAGATCTGATATGAATATAGGGTGGGAGGAGATTAGATATGAATATAGGGTGGGAGGACATCTGATATGAATATAGGGTGGGAGGACATCTGATATGAATATAGGGAGGGAGGAGATCTGATATGAATATAGGGTGGGAGGACATCTGATGTGAATACAGGGTGGGAGGACATCTGATATGAATATAGGGTGGGAGGACATCTGATATGAATATAGGGAGGGAGGAGATCTGATATGAATTCGTTGATATTCGTTGAATTCGTTGATATGATTCGTTGTTTGGTACCTGTACTGTAGCAATGACAAATAAAGTCCATTCCATATAGGCTGGGAGGACATCTGATATGAATATAGGGTGGGAGGACATCTGATATGTATTTTGGTCCAAGACCATTTTCTGTGAGAGACTGGTAGCCAGTGTAGGGATCTCAGGATTGGTGTAATGTGTTCAAACGTATTCATTTTTGTTAGGACCCTAGCAGTTGCGTTTTGGATGAGCTGCAGCTTACGAACAGCCCCTTTAGATAGGCCTGTTAGTAGACCATTACAATAATCAAGTCTACTCTCAAATGCATGGATGAGTTTATTTTTTTCAAGGTCTTATTTGGACATGAAACCTCTCATTCTTGTTATGTTTTTCAGGTGATAGTAGGCTGATTTAGTTATCAAGTTCATGTGGCTGTTGACGTTTAGAGTCTAGAATTACACTAAGATTTCTGACCTGTTTTTTAGTTTAGAGAGAGAATCAAGTTTTGCACTGACTTTCGATCTTTTGTCAGGTTTACCGAATACAATTATCTCTGTTTTGTCCTTGTTTAATGAAGAATGGACAGACTCTCACATGTTCATTCTTCCCACGGGCAGTTCAGTTCAAACCCTGTATGTCTGATATGTTTGGAGACCATGGCGATTATTAAAAGCGGCAATGTAAAACGTTACGAGACTAAACCCATCTTTTGAGCAGAAACATACACACTCAAATCTGAACCGAGGACAGAGAAAATACACGATACAAAGCCCAATATGATCGATCCACCAGAATTCAAACACATTCATTCACTGCCCAACAACGTGCTAATGAATGTTCCCTTAAAGTTGCTTGCGTTTTGCGTCACCATAAAACACATTTACTGACGGTCAAGGAGTGCATGAGTGGTAGCTGAAACCTTCCTTGAGGGGAAACCAAAATAAGAGTTTTGTGAAAAGATCAAGCAGATACCGATGTACCTATTTTAAATGTTTTATTTATTACATTTTTAAATGTAACCTTTATTTATACAGGTAAAAAACACATTGAGCCCCAAGGGCTCATTTTCAAGTGTTACCTGTTTACAGGCATACAACATCCACCACAACCAAATACAATACAAAACCTGGCCTACATTGTCTAAAACTAAACTAAAACTACATAGTCTAAAACTACATAGTCTAAAACTAAACTAAAACTACATAGTCTAAAACTAAAACTAGTCTAAAACAGTCTAAGATAATCTAAACTTTCTGTCAATATAGTCTAAAACTAAACTAAAACTACATAGTCTAAAACTGAAACTAGTCTAAAACAGTCTAAGATAATCTAAAACTAAAGTAAAACTACAAAACCTAAAACTAGACAGCTAAAGAGCTAGGGACAGGGAGGGGTCAGTAATGGGCAAAAGGGAGGGTCAACTTAATTGAATGAATGAATGAATGAATGGTCTTTATTGTCATTGCTATAGTACAGGTACCAAACAACGAAATTTAGGAGGGGTGCCTCCCCTGGTGTTAGGAAAGAAAAAAATGAAAAAGAAAAAAAAAACACAAGAAGGGAAGGAGCTGGTTTACATAAATAAAGGCTATGTACACTATCCACTATACTATACTGTACAGATAGACGACTAGAGTTGTCATATTGCACATTCATTTAAAGTGTCGCAGTTTGCAGGCTTGAAATGTACATATTTGTGCCTCAGCACTACACCTGATTTTTTCAGTCCAGCAGCTGCCATCAATCCGTCCAGACTGTCCAGGGCCCAGAACCTAGGTCTTTGCTGTGTTCAGGGCCTGGATGGCCCTGGGGTAGAAGCTGTTCTTCAGTCTGTTTGTCCTTGCGGCCATGGTCCTGTACCGCCTTTTCGAGGGCAGCCGGGTAAAGTGTTCGTACCCAGGGTGGGTTGGGTCTCTGGAGATCTTGGAGGCCTTCCTGAGACAGCGTGTGTTGTACAGCTCTTCCAGAGAGGGGAGGGGGGCGCCGGTGATCTTCTGGGCTGTTCTCACGACTCTCTGTAGCGCATTTCTCTCCGCGGTTGTGCAGCTGGAGAACCAGTTGCAGATGCCGTAGGTGAGGATGCTCTCCACTGCGCCGCGGTAGAAGGTCACCAGTATCTCCTGCTTGCTGTGTTCCTTCCTGAGGACTCTCAGGATGTAGAGTCGCTGTTGTGCCTTCTTGATGGTGGCTGTTGTGTTGTCCTTCCAGGACAGGTCATCCTGTATGTGCACCCCCAGGAATCGGAGGGTTGAGACTCTCTCCACGCTCTCTCCGTCGATGAGCAGGGGCTGGATCTCGGACTTTTTCCTCCTGAAGTCCACGATGATTTCCTGGGTCTTTGACTTGTTCAGCAGCAGGTTGTTAACCTTGCACAGCTTGCTCAGTTGCTCTACCTCATCCCTGTACGCCGCCTCGTCCCCCCCCGAGATGCAGCCCACCACGGTGGTGTCGTCTGCAAACTTTACGATGGAGTTGCTGGGGTGGACGGGGGTGAAGTCGTAGGTGTAGAGGTTGTAGAGGATGGGGCTTAGCACGCAGCCCTGGGGGGACCCAGTGCTGAGTCTGAGGGCTGTGGAGGTGTGGGAGCCCACCCGCACCCTCTGGGGGCGGTCAGACAGGAAGTCCTTGATCCATGCACATATAGAGTGTGATAGTCCCAGGTCTAGTAGATTGGTCACTAGCCTGTCTGGAAGGATGGTGTTGAAGGCAGAGCTGAAGTCCACAAAGAGCAGTCTCGCGTAGCTGTTTCCCCTCTCCAGGTGGGATAGAGTGGAGTGGAGAGTCGTCGCGATGGCGTCTTCTGTGGACCTGTGGGCTCTGTAGGCGAACTGGTATGGATCCAGGTTGGGCGGGAGGCGTGTGACTATGTAGGCCCGGACTAGTTTCTCGAAGCACTTCATGATGATTGGTGTGAGTGCCACCGGGCGGTAGTCGTTTAGGCAGCTCACCATGCTTTTCTTCGGGACTGGGATGATATTTGAGGTTTTCAGGCAGGGTGGGATGGTGGCCTGGGACAGGGACTGGTTGAAGATCTTGGTGAAAACCCCGGCCAGTTGGTCGGCGCAGTCCCTCAGCACCCGTCCCAGGACGCCATCCGGCCCTGAGGCTTTCCTGGGGTCCACCGCCTTCAGCACGCGTCTCACTTCATGCTCTGTGATGGTGAGGCTGCTGAGAGCTGGAGAGAGTGGTGTTTGTGTTGTGGTTACCTCCGTTCGCCCCTCGTCGAACCGGGCATAGAAGGAGTTCAGCTTTTCCGCCAGCAGGGGGTCGTCCTCCGCGGCTGTGAGCCTGTTGGCTCTGAAGTTTGTCATGTGCTGAACCCCCTGCCACACCCGCCTGGAGTCGTTGCTCAGGAAGCATTCCTCAATCTTCTCTCTGTGGTCTGCCTTGGCCTCCCGGATGCCACGCTTTAGGTTAGCCCTGGTGGTGCTGTACAGCAGTGTGTCCTTCGCTGAGAAGTAGGGATGCACGATATTATCGGCACCGATATTTATCGGCCCGATAATGAGAAATTAATGTTTATCGGTATTTATCGGTTTTATAAAATTGTAGCCGATATAGAGCCGATATTATTATTATTATTATTATTATTTTATTTTTTTGTGGAGTGGCGCGGCAAAACGAATTTCCCCACGGGGATAAATAAAGTATCTTTGAATTGAATTGAATTGATAATATGAACTCTGCAGAATGTCAGACACACCGGGGAAGCTCTCATGTTTCGCTGTCGTCTATACACTGCGTGCCTGTACGCATGCGCAGCAGCATGAGCGCTCATGCTGCATGCTGCTGCGCATGCGTACAGGCACGCAGTGTATAGGCGACAGCGAAACATGAGAGCTTCCCCGGTGTCTGACATTCTGCAGAGTTTCTGAGGCAGATAGTGCGTTTGCAATTTGCAACACATGTTCGACAAAAGACAACACAACGAATCTCATAAGTCACCTTAAGATTCACCATTGCAAGCACGCTGTATGGAAGGAATATCAACACTAGTAGCCTAGTAGCCTAGCCGTGAAAAAAAAAGCTGCTGTGCCTATTGAACACGCATTTGAAAACTGCAGGAAGTTCACTCGAGACAGCTCAAAGGCTCAAGCAATCAATGAAAAAATAATGGAGTTGATGGCCCTCGACGACCAGCCTTTCTCTGTAGTAGAAGATAAAGGACTTCGCCAGCTAATTTCACATTTAGAGCCCCGGTATACACTCCCAAGTCGCCGCTATATTGCAGACGTGTGCCTGCCTGCTATGTATGATACAGTCGCCACACACATCCATAGTCTGATCGATACTAGCGTAAGCCAGATAAGTTTTACCACGGACATATGGACTTCTGACGTTAGTCCAGTCAGTATGCTTAGTTTGACGGCCCAGTGGCTGGATGGACTTCAATATGAAGAAGACACTGCTACATGCGCAGGAGTTCTCCGGTTTGCATACTGCGACAGCCATCCGCGGTAATAAATTACTCTTAGGTGAGCCTTTTTTGTTTTCATAAAAGGAGGCCAGATCTTGGCTAAAAAAAGCATTGTGCACTGTCTATAACAGATTCTGTTTGTTAGAGGAAATAATAAATGAACATTTGAAGAGTCAGAAGTGTTCTCTTTGTTGTGTTAACAATAGTGATGTAAGTTAGATTTGGTGAGATCACTATGGAATATTAAATCATCAATCTTTGCTCACTACATAGCCTTTCTTACCTTCAGGTGTGCATGAACTACAGGTTATCAACTGTGAAATTATATCTGAATGGTCTTTATTGTCATTGATATAGTACAGGTACCAAACAACGAAATTTGGGAGGGGGGGGCTCCCCTGGTGCTAGGAAAGAAAAAAAATTATATCGGTTATCGGCCACGAGAAGCGGGTAAATATCGGCATCGGTATCGGTTGGAAAAAATGCATATCGTGCATCCCTACTGAGAAGGTGTTGTCCCTCTCCTTGAGCAGTTTTTGGACCTTCACAGTCATCCATGGCTTCGTGTTGGGGTAGACCCGGACACGTTTGTCCACGGTGGCTGAGTTGGTGCAGTTCACTATGTGGTTCAGAACCGACGACGTGAACTGTTCCAGGTCCTCATGCTCATATTCCTGCCATGAGGTGTCATTCAGGCAGATCTGCAGTGGAGCGGACCCTGCTGGCCAGGTTCTGACAGTCTTAGTGGTGATGGGAGCACTTTTCCTCATGGGAGTGTAGGCTGGGATCAGGAGGATTGACACGTGGTCAGACATGCCTAGATGATGTTGGTGTATACCTTATCCAGTGTTTTTTCTCCTCTTGTTGCACATTTAACATGCTGATAGAACTTCGGTAGTACTACCTTCAGGTCAGCATGATTGAAGTTCCCGGCGATTATATGAACTGCCTGTGGGTCTGCGCTCTGTCCACTACTGATGACGTCATGTAGCCGCGCCAATGCTAAGCTACCATCCGCGCTAGGCGCAATGTAAACAGATGTTATGTACACCGCGTTGAATTCCCTCGGGAGGTATGTGGGTCGGCATTTAACAGTCAAGTATTCCAGGTCTGGGGAGCAGTGGCTACTTACAGTTTTTGTGTTTAAGCACCAGCTGTCCTTCGTAGATATAATGAGGCCGCCTCCGCGTGTCTTCTCACTAAGCAAAGTCCGGTCCGCTCTGTGTAAAGTGCGGCCTTCCAGCCCGACGGCCGAGTCCAAGATGGAGTCATTGAGCCAGGTTTCTGTGAGAATAATCACACAGCTGTCCCCCACTGTGTTATTGGAAGCAACCTGCAGTCTCAGTTCGTCCCTCTTGTTAGCCAGAGACCTGACGTTGGAGAGAAAGATACTCGGCAAAGCAGGCTTATCTGGGCTTCTCTTCAGCCTAGCTAGCAGGCCTCCCCTGCGGCCTCGGCGTTGCTTACGGTCTCGACGCCGACGTTTGCGCCTCAGAGACGGGACTGAGTACCATTGTTCTCCCGGCGACCGAGCAATGTCGAGTGGGATCTTTTGTTGCTTCAGGAACTCTGCTGTTACTGTCCTTTCGTTTTGCGCACCAACTTCTAGTAAGTCTAGTCTGCTGTAGGTACTATTTACACAACCGTTCCCTATAAGTACTAAAATAAAAATGTACATACAAATGTACTTAAAAACACTAAAAAGCACCGACGTCGGTAGCCCCTCCAGCCTCGCGTCTGATCGCGGCGCCATCTTGGCGAATATAGGGTGAGAGGAGATCTGATATGAATATAGGGAGGGAGGAGATCTGATATGAATACAGGGTGAGAGGAGATCTGGGGGCCATTCCACTAAAGGTGGATCAGTATAGCTGCGATATAAATAAATGCGGCGCTCAGGCAACTCGAGATTGGAATTCAAGCCTCAGGTGATTCCTCGAACGAGGATCAGCCTTGTGTCATCAGTGTTCACAGAAGACAGGCTTACAAATCTTCGATATGGGCGCGTGCACGCAGACATAAAAAGCCCAGAATAGTCGATCTGTCGAAATTAAGATACTCCACTCTGCAGGGGTACTACATTTGCGCAGCATTCCGAATTATTGATTTTTATGAAGACGGAAAAATAAGATGTAAAATAGTGCAATACTGCCGCAATTAACAAGGCGAGGGAAATGGTTTGGCAAGAAATTGCTGACCGATTAAATGCGTAGGTCATACTAGCCCCAGTTATTGTTATATGTTCATATTTTAATAAATTAATATTACTACTGTGGTGATATCCGCAGCAGGCTACAAACCGTCATATCGCCACAATGGCCTAGTGGTATCGACAGCTGCCACAGGATTTATTCGTCATTTTATATCGGTGGTTCAAATCCCTCTTCAGACGCACTTTTTACTGCATTTCGTTGTCTGAATCTAATCTAAAATCTCATCTAAAAAAGTATGTAGGCTATAAAATTATGGTGCAGGCTAATTTACAAGAACTGACACGATTACAATGGTGTTTGAAACCTTTGCATGAAATCTTCGGTTAAATGTAAAAAAAATAATAATAATGACTTAGTCAAGTCTCGAACTCGCAACCTTTGGAACTCGAGTCGGCTGCCTTAACCACTACGCCAGCCAGACCGCTGTGATGACAGCAATGCAAGTTGAGACAATTACTTTTTTTTTTCCACTCTTTTCTTTATTGATCTATCGATCTATCTATCACACTTTCAAAATATCAAGTTATCTATCACACAATCAAACTATCGATCGATCACACTTTCAAAATATCAAATTATCTATCTATCACACAGTCAAACTATCTAATCTATCTATCTCGTGTGAAGTGGGAACTAATATTTCCTAAAAGACACATGAGGAACTGTCGTTCGGGGTTTTGTTTCCGCCTGTGAGCCTTTTTTGACGCACGGATGACTATAGCCTGTGTTTTAGCCTGGTTAATTATATCTGACTCAGAAGGAGCTCAACCAAGCAGCGAATTATTTGAGCCACATTGATGGCACCGAACGCAAGCTAACATTTTCGAGGCTTAGAACTTTATCGAGCTTCGTGGAATAGGGCCCTGATATGAATATAGGGAGGGAGGAGATCTGATATGAATATAGGGAGGGAGGAGATCTGATATGAATATAGGGAGGGAGGAGATGATATGAATAATAATAATAATAATTCATTGAATTTATATAGCGCTTTTCCGAGGCTCAAAGACGCTGACAATATAGGGGATACGGAAAACACAAAAACAACAAGTAACATGGAACACAGAGTCAGCGAACGGGGAGGGGGGGGGGGGGGGGGGTGGTAGGGACAGGGGAGGTGGTTAGGGGTAGGGGAGGCTGTATGCATATCAGGGGGGTGGCAGGGTTAGGGGAGATGGGTAGGGGTAGGGGAGGTTGTATGCGTGTCAAGGGGGGGGGGGGGGGGGGGGGGGGCGCCGGGATGGGGGAGATGGCTAGGGGTAGGGGAGGCTGTAGGCATGGGAGAACAGGTAGGTTTTGAGGTGGGATTTAAAAGTGAGGAGTGAGGGTGAGTCTCTGAGTGGTTGGGGGAGAGAGTTCCAGAGGCGGGGTGCAGCTCGTGAAAAGGCACGGTGACCGAAGCCTTTGAGTTTTGAGGGTGGGACAGTGAGGGGAACAATGGATGAGGATCGGAGGGTACGGGTAGGGCGGTGGGGGAGAAGGAGGTCAGTCAGGTAAGGGGGGGCCAGGCTATGGAGGGCTTTGTATGTAAGGATGAGGATTTTGAATTGGATGCGTTCTTTGATGGGGAGCCAGTGGAGAGAGTGGAGGACAGGAGTGATGTGGTCACGGGAGCGGGTGTTTGAAAGGAGGCGTGCAGCAGAGTTTTGGACCATCTGGAGTCTATGGAGGGAGCGGGAGGTGATGCCGGTGAGTAGGGAGTTGCAGTAGTCAAGGCGGGAGGAGATGAAGGCGTGGATGAGGGATTCAGCAGCGGGCGGGGAGAGGCAGTGTCTGATTTTTGCGGAGGTGGAAGTAGGAGGTCTTGACGATGGAGCTGACGTGGGGATCAAATGAGAGGGTGGGGTCCAGGATGATGCCGAGGTTGCGAGCCAGGGGGGAGGGGGTGAGGATGACTTCGGTCTTTTCACTGTTAAGTTTGAGGAAGTTGTGTGTGAGCCAGGTTTTGGGGAGCCCAAGTACACCCCATGTATACGGACTATGAAAACTTTAAGCGCACAGACACTTTATTACTGAACTATCCATTATTACTAGTTGCATGATCACTAGTGTATCCTGTCTTAGCTGTAATATTGTCACCTTTATCTTGTATTATGCCTATTGCCTTATGTCTTGTGCTGCAATTTTACTCTTAATTAGGGATGTCCCGATCCGATACTGAGATCGGATATCGACCCGATATTGGTCCTGAATGCTGGATCGGAGATCGGACCAGAAGAAAAAAAAGGCTCCGATCCGATCCTACTGTCATCCGCAGTCAAACTTATGTGTATAAGCGATGAGTGAATAAAAACAGTGAACAAAAACGCGTGTCGCAGAAATGCTTCACGCGAGTCCTATATGCGCTTAAAATGCGCATAGCGCTTCACGCGAGTCCTATATGCGCTTAAAATGCGCATAGCGCTGCGCTGTGTGCTTCCGGTTTCATTACAAAGAGGTTAACCCTATATGTGCCTGACGTCTAACAACATTCAAATGACTCTAACTTCATATTTTTTCGGATTTCAATGTATGACACATCATTTGAAAGCTTATGATCCGTAGTTCCAATCCACAACACGTCGCATTTGTTGCTTTAATAAAGGCTGGCAGTCTTTAATTTAACTGTTGTTGGTGTGGACTATATACTGGGGAGGTATTTGAATGAATGAATGAATGAATGAATGGTCTTTATTGTCATTGCTACAGTACAGGTACCAAACAACGAAATTTAGGAGGGGTGGCTCCCCTGGTGTTAGGAAAAAAAAAAAAAAAAAAAAAATAAATATTCAGGGGTCAAAAAAATTATACAAATATCGGATCGGTATCGGTATCGCCGATACCCGAAGCCCAGGTATCGGTATCGGTATCGGTAGTGAAAAAGTGGGATCGGGACATCCCTACTCTTAATGTAACGTAACAATAAACTTGAAACATGCTTGGCTTTTCTACAATGCAGGTTAGATGACGAACTGCATTTCCTTGTGACAACCTTGGTACTTGTCAATGACAATAAGATTGAATCTAATCTAATCTAAAAGAAAAAACATGATTTAACATAATAAATACAAAGGGAGATATGTTGTACAGTTTAATCGGGAATCATATTTAATTGAATCTGTAATTATTAAACAATACTTGAATGTTATGAAATGTATTATCATAAATAATAAGGTGAACACGTTGTCGATACAGTCTGGAACATAGATATTATATGAGAGTTTCATATTGTTATGTGTTCGTTAAGCGGAACTACTGCGCAGAAATTGAATGGGCGAATTTTTTTTGCCTTCTGTCGGGCATTTAACTGACCAATAATAGGCAAAGCATGGGTGTTAAAAAGGGTGGGGCGAGACGCTCGTTCCCGTGCGCAACATTTAGGGTTGATTGGGATAAAGGGAAGCAGGCGTGGGAAGAGTGGGCCGCAAATTCCCCTTGTGCGCGTTTTATAAATCAGAATCTTGGTGTGCGTAAATGTTCTTGCTTTGCGTACGACGAAACTCTCTTCTCTCGTCTATATAATATCTATGTTCCAGACTGCTTCAACAACGGAGTCAGTTTAAACATGATTCATCCTACTGTTCACCTTACTATTCATGATAATACATGTCATAACATCCAAGTATTGTTTAATAATTACAGATTAAGCGGGGCTCGACATTAAGGCTTGTCCGCTTGTCCGGGACTAGTACATTTTATGTTTGGACAAGTGGACTTCCTCCTGCAGTTGTCCGATGGACAAGTCAAAACAAAAAAACAAATCAATATGTATTAATATCTGCAAACATTAATTCCTCCTTCCGATCTGAATAGTAAAAAAAAATAGCAAGCAAAGCGATGCCGCGCCTCATTCTCGCTGTTTCAGTCTCTCGTAGTTCGTTATCGTCATAGTTCGTAAATTCGCTCAGAGCGCCAGAGCGCACACTGCGTTCAACGTCATAAAGAGACCAAGTAATTTGATTGGACAAAAGGCATTCCATGAGTGCTGATCATATTCCAGAGCGAGTTTACGAACGCAGCCATAGTGTTGTAGGTCTCCTGTCACTAGTGCCATTCACGTGAACATGCGCATATTCGCTTCTTCTCAATGCCGCTTATTTTCATGTAGTTCGATGCGATCGTATATTTTAGGTTTGAAGTTTTAAGACCAGCACATCGCAATACGAACTTCAGAATGACACTAATGATAGATTTCTCAATTTGAATATAGGATACTATCCAAAGGCTAGCAAATAAGATTGCTTCCATTGGGGAGGGACTGTAGTTACAAACATTTTTTGTAAATATTCCTAGATATTCATCCCTTTTGTGGCCAATCTTAATCTAAAAGGGTTAGGGTTAGGGTAATCACTGATTACCCCTACGTTTTTAAATAATTACAAAATATTGTTTAATGAATACATTTGAAAATTAAGGATACATCATTATCAAATCAATAGTAGTCAAATGTGTTATTTGCATACACATACACTCACTGGCCACTTCATTAGGCACACCTTGGGGTTGGACCCCCTCTTTTGCCTTCAGAACTGCCTTAATTCTTCATGGCATAGATTCAACAAGGTGCTGGAAACATTCCTCAGAGATTTTGGTCCATATTGACACTATAATATCCCGCAACAGCCCGTCTGGCACCAACAACCATGCCAGGTTCAAAATAAATCACCTTTATTTCCCATTCTGATGCTGGTTTGAACTTCAGCAGATCGTCTTGACCATGTCTACATGCCTAAATGCATTGAGTTGCTGCCACATGATTGGCTGATTAGGTATTTGCGTTAACAAGCAGTTGAAAAGGTGTACCTAATGAAGTGGCCGGTGAGAGTATAATATATTATTATTCATATTATTGCTTTTTCAAAATCTTTGGATTTGGACGAGTAACTTGAGCTCTAGGACAAGTAAAAGATAAGTTCACTTGTCCGAAGGACAAGTACCTGAAAAAGCTTAATGTCAAGCCCTGGATTAAGTAAGACAAGATACACTGGTGGTGCAATTAGTAATAATAGATATTTCAGTAATAAAGTGTCTGCGCTTAAAATGTTTGTAGTCCGTATACATGGGGTGTGCTTGGGGATGATAGTCAATTGTCGACAGTGGGCTTGTTCATGTTCTTCAATGTATGGATATTGCGATCATTGGACTTATCGGGACGTTACCCACTGAGCACTCGGGAAGAGTGAATCAGGAACGGTGCTCAACTTGTCCAGCCTCGCGCTATGTGCAATGAATATGAATGTAAAAAGTTAATATATTTGCATGAATATCTATATGATACGAACAAAGACATATGTAGGCTACATTTTGATGGGTACAGGACAAGGGAGAATAAGATATGTGCAGTGTGCACGTATATTCTTTGTGTGCACTCACATAATATGTGAGGTAATATTTCAATTTATGTTGGTGGAAATTGTATCCATTTCAAAGCGTTTCTCCTGTTTCATCCTTCTGCCAGCGCACCTTTTTGGGCGTACGCAAGCTGGGCCCTGTTCCACAAAGCGCGATTAACTCTGATCCAAGTTTAAATCAGATCCGGGCGCTAATTTAAGCTTACGTTCCATCAATGTGGATCAAATAATTCGCTGCTTGGTTGCTGTGCAACCAATCCTTCTGAGTAATTCTGGTCACGAGCAGACTTACAGGCTGGTTTAGGTAATGCGTGCGTCAGAAAATCTCTCTCAGGCGGAAACTACATCCCGAACGACAGTTCCTCAAGTGTTAAATAGATCCCAATGTGTTCTACACAATAATGTATTGTATGCATACCGTTCTTGGCCCTCTGTTGTTCTCACTGTACTTGGCACCACTGGGTCAGATTTTGCGTTCTTTTGATCTTGCTTTTCATTGTTATGCTGATGATTTACAACTATATATGCCTATAACAGCAGGAAATGCCTCAGATTTAGTTATGTTAAAGACCTGTCTGGCTGCTGTGAAGGGCTGGTTATCAGCGAACTTTCTGCTATTAAATTCAGACAAGACTGAAATGATCAAATTCGGTCCAGCTAGACTAAATCATCAAAGTGATAGTCTTGTTTTGACCTTGGATGATTGTGTCATCCAGTGCAGGGACGAGGTTAAAAATCTCGATGTCATTCTGGATCAGATTCACATTTTATCCTCGCATAAAGGGGGTGATAAAAATTGCATTCTTTCACCTCAGAAGAATTTCTCAAATTAGATCAATCCTTTCTTTTGAAGATGCTGAGGTTCTGATCCATTCTTTTGTGACATCCAGACTAGACTATTGTAATGTCCTTTTGTCAGGACTACCAAAAAAGAGTTTTCATGGTATACGGATGGTCCAAAATGCTGCAGCTCGCATTTTGACTGGATCAAAGAGATACGACCATATCTCGCCAGTGCTGGCCTCCCTTCATTGGCTCCCTGTCCATGTTAGAGCGGACTTCAAGATGCTGCTATTAAGATATAAAGGCAAGCTGTAAATGGCACTGCGCCTTCGTATTTAAAGGACCTTCTCAAACCATATGTGCCCTCAAGGGCTCTGCGCTCACAAGGCTCTGCCCTGCTGATTGTTCCTAGAGCAGTGGTCTTCAACCGGGGGTCCGCGACCCCTAGGGGGTCCGCCAAATGTTTTCAGAATAATTTGTGACAATTAAAAAATATAACAAAAGTTATATTGAGTAAACTAATAATAGGCAATTAATAGGCAATAATAAGCTACTTTTGACAAAAAACTATTTACAATAAAAATTTACTATTTACTATTTGCATTATGGGTAATGACCCGAGGCACTGTTGAAGCTGAGTGTTGATTAAACTGGTTGAGTTAAACGTGCGCAAGTTGTCCGAGCCCAATAATGATATTATAACTTCACATTATTAGTTACTACTATTAATTAGTGAAGCAGGATGGATACATTTGTAACAGTAACGAGACCTCGAGATCCAACGGCTAGGCCTACTCCTTCCACCTCGGCCCCAGCAGCGCCTGCCCCAGGGGCAGATAAACGCAAAAGAGTAAAGTCCCGAAAATATTCAGAAGTGTACCTAAAGTTTGGATTTACTTTCATAGAAACCGAAGGAGTGGAATTGCCGGTGTGTGTTGTTTGTGCGGCGACGCTCTCAAACGAAAGCATGAAGCCATCAAAGCTGCAACGACACTTTGAGACGAATCATGGCCACTTACAAGATAAAGCACTGGACTACTTTCAGGCTCGTCTGCACTCTCTCCAAGGCCAACAGACAATGATAAGAAAATCTGCGAAAGTCGGTGAGCTTGCTTTGAAAGCCTCATATCAAGTTGCTCTTCGCGTTGCCCAGTGTAAAAAGCCATACACAATTGCAGAAGATTTGATATTGCCTGCGGCCACTGATATGTGCAAGACCATGTTTGGGAATGATGGATATGGATATGCAGAAAAGTTGAAGACTATCCCATTGTCAGACACAACAATTGCTCGGCGAATTGGTGAAATGGCATCGGATGTGAGGGTGCAGTTAATTGAGAAATTACAAACGGCGGAGGCATTTGCACTCCAATTGGATGAATCAGTGGACATGTCCAAAGACGCACAGCTCTTGGCATTTGTGCGCTTTGTTGACCAAGACGAAATGTGTGAAGAGTTCTTGTTTTGTAAGAAGCTTCCTGAACGCACAACAAGTGCTGAAATTTTCAAAGTGATTGATGACTTTTTCGGTGAAAATGACGTACGTTGGGCAAAGTGTGTCGCGGTGTGTACCGACGGTGCGTGCGCTATGACTGGGCAAAAGAGTGGACTGATGGCGCTTGTCAGAAAAGTCGCCCCCAAAGTGATGTGGACTCACTGCATGCTGCACAGAGAATCCCTCGCCGCTAAAGAAATGAGTGCTGAGTTTGCCGATGTTATGGACACTGTTGTAAAGGCTGTACATTTTATTAAGAAGAGTGCCCTACAAACTCGCCTCTTCGCTTCTTTATGCGCCGCTACAGGAGAGGAACACACAGCGCTCCTTTACCATTCAGAAGTCAGATGGCTTTCCCGTGGATCCGTATTGGCACGAGTATTTGAATTACGCACAGCTATCCACGAATTTCTAATTGGCCAAAACCGCGCGGAGCTGGCTGCGCATTTCATCGACAATGCCTGGGTCTTTAAACTGGCATATCTGGCGGACGTTTTCGCAGAGTTGAACCGGCTGAACAGTTCTATGCAGGGCCGCAATACACACGCCATTCAGCTGTATGATAAGATGGAAGGCTTCCTGAAAAAAACGAAAAGATGGAGAGAGCGCGTCAGGGGAGATAACATCTCCATGTTTCCATCAGTGGAGGAGTTGGCGGATTCCGCGGTGATCTCGCCTGACGTGAAACGCGCAATTGGTAATCACTTGGAGGCACTTGAATGGCAATTCGAAAAATATTTTTCTGAGACTGAGTCCTGGAGAAAGGACAAGACCTGGATACAGTTTCCTTTCAAAGAGAATGCACCCGACGGCTCAAATCTGACAGCCGCTGAGGAAGATCAGCTGATCGACCTAACCACAGATAGTACACACAAGCATGTGTACGAGTCAAAGCCACTGATCCAGTTCTGGATCCATTGCCAAAAATTCTTCCCACAACTGACAGCAAAGGCCATGGTGAGCCTCTTGCCTTTTGCGACCACATATCTTTGCGAAAGTGGATTCTCCTCCCTCACCCACCTGAAGAGCAAATACCGTTCAAGACTGCAGCCTGAGGATGACATGATGCTCTGCCTGACAACCTCCATCTCCCCCAGAATAGACAAGCTGTGTACCACCCAGCAGGGCCAGTTATCTCACTGAGGTAAGCATACCTGACTTCCTGAAGCTAAATGTTTAATTGTTGAATAATAATAATAATAGAAAATATAAGCCTCATCAACAATAATAATAATAATAATAATAACCAATAATAATTATGCATGAACGTTTTATCAATCATAAACACATATAGGTTAATAACCCAGTAATTAGCCTGTTACTTATTAATTTTCCCTTGTGACCTGACCCCCTGCCTGTCTGCCGACTACTCCTCCTGTCTGACCCCCTGCCTGTCTGCCGACTACTCCACCTGCCTGCCGACCATTCTTCCTGCTTGATTCCCCACCTGTCTGCCGACCCTTCCTCCTGCCTGACCTCCCGCCTGCCTGACGACCCACCTGCCTATTCCCATCAGCCTTGTTACTAGAAATAAACCTTTATTATTTAACTCTTACCTGTTCACCTGTGTCTGCGTTTGGGTCCTACCTCTGGTCGTGACAAAATAGGTTAATAAGGTGAATAAAGTTATTATAGGCCTTAAAATGTGACATTTTAAAAAATGTATTACATGTGGGGGTCCCTGTTCTGGTTGTCTCTCGTCCAAGGGGTCCTTGGGCTGAAAAGGTTGAAGACCCCTGTCCTAGAGTCAGAAAAAGGACAATCGGTGAGCGTGCATTTTCTGTCCGTGCACCAACTCTCTGGAACCGTCTCCCATTAGACATCAGACAGGCTGAATCAGTGAACATTTTCAAAACTAAGTTAAAGACCAACCAGTTTCTGTTGTCTATGTGTCATAGGCTGTGTATCTGTGCTGTGTAATTATGTGTGTTTTTTAAATTGAAATAGTTGTTTTTACCTATTGTGTGTTTTTATAGTTGTTTTATATTGTTTTAAACTGTGGCCCACCTATTGTAAAGCACTTTGACGTAAAGTGCTATACAAATAAAGTTATTATTATTATTATTAAGTGTCTTTTAGGAAATATTAGTTCCCACTTTTTGACTGTGTGATAGATAGATAATTTGATATTTTGAAAGTGTGATCGATCGATAGATAGATAACTTGATATTTTGAAAGTGTGATAGATAGATAGATCGATAGAGAAATAAAAAAGTGTAAAAAAAAATAGGTATGTCTATCAACTTGCATTATCGGTATTACAGTGGTGTGGCTGGCGCAGGGGTTAAGGCAGCCAGTTAGAGTTCCAAAGGTTGCGTGTTCGAGACTTGATTTAATTGAACTTTTTTTTTTCTTTTTACATTTAACCGAAGCCTTCATGCAAATCGATTTACAATATATATATATATATATATATATATATATATATATATATATATATCTGTCTAAGTGAATCGTCTATCCATCAGTAATCATAAGAAAAAAAGAATCTATGCCAAATCCAGGGTCCAGCTAGAAGAACATAATTTACTACTCAGAAAGGCTTCAAACACCATTGTAATCGTGTCAGTTCTTGTAAATTAGCCTGCACCATCATTTTATAGCCTACATATTTTTTAGATTAGATTTTAGATTAGATTCAGACAACGAAATGCAGTAAAAAGTGCGTCTGAAGAGGGATTTGAACCACCGTCTTAAAATGACGAATAAATACCATGGCAGAGGTCAATACCACTAGGCCATCGTGACTAGGGCTGTTACGATTAGTCAACGTCATGACTACGTCAATACGTCGGTTTGCGTAATATGCGTCGGTTAGTCGTAAATAAACAAAATGACTGCGACCAGTGCAAACACGGAGAGAGTTAGCGATTAGCGATGTTAGCTTATAGCCAGTTTAACAGAAGTAACTTCACTTTTAACATGACTTCCCGTGGTCGTAGAGGGCTGGCTGACGGCTTAAAATGACCGTGAGGACCTGTAGACCTTATCCAGCCATAGTCTTGTGTTTCTACCCCGGGGCATAGCCCTATTATCTCCATATGTATCTCCTAAAACAGTACTAGCTAAGCTGTGTGTGTGTGTGTGTGTGTGTGTCTGTGTCTGTGTCTGTGTCTGTGTCTGTGTCTGTGTATGTGTCACGCATGTGTGTGTATCTTTGTCTCTGTGTCTGTGTGTGAGTGTGAGTGTGACATGCTCACATTCCTCCACAGTAATGCCTAAGGTGGAGGGGGGAGAAGGGAGAGAGGGGGGGAGAGAGCTAAGGGGGGAGGGGGAGAGCAGAGAGAGGGGGAGAATGTTATGTTTGTTATTGAGATTGTTATTGTTAAAGATTGTTACTGAGAGGTATACGGTATTCCGGTTAGAATTTCACTTTTTTACAGAATTTACTGCATTACTTGCACTTTTCCTTTTACTTGAAGTTAACTTTTATATTTTATAATATTATATTTTATGTTGGACTGTAAGAAAGAGAGGATCTTTTTTGTTGTGTGGAATATTGCCCTGCAGTGCAAGAATAATAGAATAAAATACTGAAATGTTGATAAGAGAAGTTTTTGACATTTATTTGGGGAAAATTAAGTGATACATTAATCGAACAGCAAAAAAATAATCGTTAGACTAATCGTTAAGTTAGCCGTTAGACTAATCGACTAATCGAAAACATAATCGATAGATTAATCGTTAGAAAAATAGTCGTTTGGGACAGCCCTAATCGTGACGATTTTACGGTTTGTAGCCTGCTACTGATATCACCACAGTAGTAAATATTCATTTATTAAAATGTGAACATATAGCAATAACTGGGGCTAGTATGACCTACGCATTTAATCCAAACCATTTCCCTCGCCTTGTTAATTGCGGCAGTATTACACTATTTTACATCTTATTTTTCGTCTTCATACAGATCAATCTTCATTTCGACAATTCGACTCTTCGGGGCTCTTTATGTCTGCGTGCACGCGCCCATGTCGAGGATTTCAAAGCCGGTGTTCTGTGAACACTCATGGCACAAGCCTGATCCTCGTTCGAGGAATCACCTGAGGCTTGAATTCCAATCCCGAGTTGCCTGATCGCGGCTTTTATTTTTAGCGCCGATATACTAATCAACGTTAGTGGAATACCCCCCAGGCCAGATTAACACTAGGAGAGCCGCGGATCGCGACCTTATTCCATCGCGATGAGGTGTGCTTCAGCACTATGATAGTTTAACATAGAGAAGAGTGTACTGACGCACAAAGATCGCTGGAGGGCGATGTCACGCAAGAAGCGTGAACACGCAAAACACCGCGGGGGAAACCCGATCTCTTTGTTCATTGATCGGAGAGCCATCAAGCCTTTCACACATACTTCCAAGTAATTTTCTTGGAATCCCAAGCTGTGTTGACCAGGTATCTGTAATGTTCACATTTATATATAACAGTAATAAATATAGCAATAAAAGACAGCGCTGTAAATAGTGTTATTATTGCACAATTGCACCCACAACGTGCTATTGCCGTCCGGAGTTGATCAGCTCCAGATTGAACCAAGGTTCTTCGCTACAGAAACATTTTCACACAATGACAAACATGTGATGCGTTTTATATTATATTCTTTGATATACCATACATATATCTGCCATATATCGTACCTCCGTTTTATATTGAGAAATATTATGATAAATACATATAGGGCGGAGCTATGATATGTGGTGTGTGGCTAGATATTTTCATGTAGCACTGTGACTGTGCCTATCTGTGGATTATTATTTATAAATAGTGGTCTGGGAAGGTGGAGGTGAAAATGGTTACAGAAACACACCGTTGGGACGTGGTGCAGCGGGGGAAACCCGATCTCTTTGTTCATTGATCGGAGAGCCATCAAGCCTTTCACACATACTTCCAAGTAATTTTCTTGGAATCCCAAGCTGTGTTGACCAGGTATCTGTAATGTTCACATTTATATATAACAGTAATAAATATAGCAATAAAAGACAGCGCTGTAAATAGTGTTATTATTGCACAATTGCACTCACAACGTGCTATTGCCGTCCGGAGTTGATCAGCTCCAGATTGAACCAAGGTTCTTCGCTACAGAAACATTTTCACACAATGACAAACATGTGATGCGTTTTATATTATATTCTTTGATATACCATACATATATCTGCCATATATCGTACCTCCGTTTTATATTGAGAAATATTATGATAAATACATATAGGGCGGAGCTATGATATGTGGTGTGTGGCTAGATATTTTCATGTAGCACTGTGACTGTGCCTATCTGTGGATTATTATTTATAAATATAGGTCTGGGAAGGTGGAGGTGAAAATGGTTACAGAAACACACCGTTGGGACGTGGTGCAGCGGGGGAAACCCGATCTCTTTGTTCATTGATCGGAGAGCCATCAAACCTTTCACACATACTTCCAAGTAATTTTCACTAGTGTTGTTCCGATACCATTTTTTGATCCCGATACCGATACCTGACCGTGCAGTACTTGCCGATACCGAGTACCGATCCGATACCACGGCGTTTGAAAAAAAAAAAAAAAAAAAAGTTTTTGGAGCCGCATACTCACCTCGATGTAAAATTATTGCTAACACTTAGTCTGGCACTGCTCAAAACCTTTTTAAAACAGGAAAAAATACCAACAGAGAGTGAATGCTATAGAACTTTTTTTTTATTGTCTACCTGGTATGGTGACAAGAAAATCAACCCCTTATAAAACCTGAAATGTGGCTCTCACAGATGCCAATCAGTGCAATATCCATTTAAGATATAAAACAGTCGTAGTAGTAGTGCAACAGCAAGTAAACATTTACCGCGTGAGTACCGCATTTACACATTTACCGCGTGAGCCATAAAAAGGCGGAATCCCACATTGTCAACAAAGGAGAGGGGCAGGTCACAGAGCACAATCATTTCAGACATTTTCTCAGTCATCTTTCTTGCCATTTCACTCGTCGCGTCCCACTGGTCCTTTTTATGGAATGCGCTACTCAGCATTTGTTGTTTTGCTCCATCCGTTCTCTTGCTCGCTGTCGCTGCAGTAGATGACAGAAACTCGTCGTGCTCTTTAATATGTTTTAGCTTTAAATGCTTAATGAAGTTGCTAGTATTGAAACTGGCAGCTTTAGTGCCACCCCTCGACACATTGAGACCGCAAATTGTGCATTTAGCCGTTGTACACACCGGACTATCCACCTTGAAATATCTCCAAACCGCCGACATGTTTTCCTCACTAAGCCTCTACAGCATGCGTGTTTGTTTTTCCGCGATAGTGAAAAGTGAAAACGAAAGCTGCCACGCCATTGGTTGAGAGCAGCTGCTCTGGGAGGAGCATGCCTGGGCATGTCTGCGCATGTCTGTGTTAGGAAGGCGGTGTCAGGTTACAGACAAGCTGAGAAAAACGCAACGTGGTATCGGGAGTTATTATTTGTTAGTACTCGCCGATACCGATACCAGCATTTTTGTAAGTATCGGTGGCCATGCCGATACTAGTATCGGTATCGGAACAACACTAATTTTCACCTTAGGTTTTTGTGAACGGGACGATTAGTTTACCACGAAACAAGGAATGCAAAATCAAAAAACAACGCATTACATTGGCCGTCCTATGAAAATTGACAGCGCTGTACATAGTGTCATTCAATGCACAAGCACGTAATTTCAAACGATTTTGGTCGACAGCGAAATACATTATCAATATCTTATTATCAATTGTCAATATACTCTCTCCCTTCTTCTCCTTACTTTCCTGTCTGTCTTCACTATATCTGGGACTGCCCCACTCAGAAATATCCGTTCGTTATATCGTTGATGATTACAGGCATAATCATCGCTGACATCATTTTATTTGATGTACACATTTCACGGCAAGAGACAGTTTATTCTCCCAACAATTGTTTGTTCACTGCACAACATGAACACAGTGAGGATTCAAACAAACAAAATAATGAATACACTCTGCAATTGGCTACTACTACAACGTGGTCTACAGTGATATACAAAAAAGACATTATATACAATATTATAAATATCCGTTTGTTATATAATATTCGTTGATGAACTACTTTGCTGTGGTACCTATGTAATACCACACAGCTTGATAGGTACATACTGTGCAGTGTATCATTCATAACTGTACATAGGCTACACATATCATAATATCTTATCACTATTGCATGGAACTTGGGTGAAAAAAAAAACTCAGCTCCAACAAATCTGAAGGGATTGGGAGACATACTGTACAGTTTATCATTTTCATAACTGTCTGTACATATACATATCTTATGTATCCCTATTGCTATATATAGCCTATATATAAACACATTATGTTACATACTTATCAGTCTTATACTGTATCTAATTCAGCACTGAAGCCTGAAGGTTGAGCACAGTGTGTGTCCCCTTGCTACCTCTGCTGATATAAAAGAGAATTGCAGCCTTGGAGAAAAAGATGGCAGCCGAATCCCAAGGCAAATACACAGACACACACAGAAATACTGCAAAATCGCTTTATACTAACTCGATTTTGAAAATGTAAAGATGCTGGGTGGTAGAACGCACATATCTAGGAAAAGTCATGAAAGGAGGGTCCTGAAATTTGATCGAGTGCAAAGGTAGATTTTTTTTTGTACTCACTGGTGCTGTTTAACACCTCACGGCTGCTCTAGTGTTAATGAATAGTTCAAAGGGCGCTGGCAGATATTTAGCGGTGTATGCAATCAGACATTTATTTATTTATTATTACCCACGATTTCCTCCATAGCAGTTGTTGAGTCATTCAAACTAAAGTTGTTACAATTTCTCTAACTTCTATGACTGATCATGGAATTACAACTGTTGAGCAAGACAGTGAGTGACAGTTAAACTAGGTACAACGTGAACACTCTTAAACTGAAACGTTAAACATTGATTATGTCTCCGTTTGAGAGAATATGCTTTAATCAATTGTTAATGATAAAACATTGATAAGGTATCCATTTGTTGTAATATCTCTGTAACACTCTGAACACTTCATGTTCCCACAGCGTGTGCAGACTCCAGAGATGTGGTGTTACTTCTGGCACTGCTGAGTCTATGGAAGCAGCACTTGTTCTCATGTTGTTTCTAATCCTGTATATGTTCCTATTCTTACAGGAGAGAGCTCCAACCCAGACTCAGACATGGAGCCCAGCTCCACCGCATCAGGAAGCCATAAACAACACAGACGGAGGAGGAGGAGCTCAAGACAGAAGAATCACCACTGTTTAGATTGCAGTGAGAGTTTCATTTGTCCAACTCACCTTAAATCACAACCACAGACTCAAGGAGGACAGAAGACTCACTCTTGTCTTCAGTGTGGAAAGAGATTTGGTGATATGAGCAAACTAAAGAGACACCAGAGAATACACACAGGAGAGAAGCCATTCTGCTGCTCCCAGTGTGGGCAGCGTTTCAGTCGGGCAGAATCCCTAAAGAAACACCAGAGAATACACACAGGAGAGAAGCCGTTCTGCTGCTCCCAGTGTGGCAAGGGTTTCAGTGAGGCAGGATCCCTAAAGAGCCATCAGAGAATACACACAGGAGAGAAGCCATTCTGCTGCTCCCAGTGTGGGAAGAGTTTCACTGAGGCAGGATCCCTAAAGAAACACCAGAGAATACACACAGGAGAGAAGCCATTCTGCTGCTCCCAGTGTGGGCAGAGTTTCAGTGAGGCAGGATACCTAAAGAAACACCAGATAATACACACAGGAGAGAAGCCATTCTGCTGCTCCCTGTGTGGTCAGAGTTTCAGTCGCGCAGGACACCTAAAGAGTCACCAGAGAATACACACAGGAGAGAAGCCATTCTGCTGCTCCCAGTGTGGGAAGAGTTTCAGTCAGGCATGTGACCTAAAGAGTCACCAGAGAACACACACAGGAGAGAAGCTTTATCACTGCTCCCAGTGTGGGAAGAGTTTCAGTGAGGCAGGATCCCTAAAGAGCCATCAGAGAATACACACAGGAGAGAAGCCATTCTACTGCTCCCAGTGTGGGAAGAGTTTCAGTGAGGCAGGATCCCTAAAGACACACCAGAGAATACACACAGGAGAGAAGCCATATCTCTGCTCCCAGTGTGGGCAGAGTTTCAGTGAGGCAGGAAACCTAAAGCAACACCAGAGAATACACACAGGAGAGAAGCCATTCTGCTGCTCCCTGTGTGGTCAGAGTTTCAGTCAGGCAGCACACCTAAAGAGTCACCAGAGAATACACACAGGAGAGAAGCCATTCTGCTGCTCCCAGTGTGGGAAGAGTTTCAGTCAGGCAGGACCCCTAAAGAGTCACCAGAGAACACACACAGGAGAGAAGCTATATCACTGCTCCCTGTGTGGGAAGAGTTTCAGTCATGCAGGATCCCTAAAGAAACACCAGAGAACACACACACTAGTTAATACGACTGCTCCCAGTGTGGGAGGTGTTTAAGGAGACAGGAGCCCTAAAGAAGAAGGCTGGCTACACCATCATATTAGGGCTGCAACGATTAGTCGACATAATCGACGACGTCGATCATAAAAACTCGTCGACATCGTATAAAAAAAAAAGTGAGAAAAAAAAACGGAAAAAAAAAAGGAAAACGAAAACAAAAAACGGGAGCCATGCAAGAATCAGCTGGGTAAGTTTTAGCTAGCGTTGTTAGCCAACTGGCTAACGTTATATTGTTAGGGTCGTAATGTTTATGTTAGTGTGACGATCCACACTGGTACCACCAGTGGGCGCCATACATCTGTTGACCTTCTCTTTTGGTTCCAGATGGGCACAGGTGGGGGTGATCATCCTGATTGTCCCAGGAACTTTAAGAGGGGGTCAAATTGGTGGACTCGCTCTCTTCCTGGTCGACCAGCAGCCTTTTTGGTTGTGGTTACTATTTACTTTAAACATTATTGGGAGTCACGTGACCTGCAGAAGAGATGGCTGCGTAGCGCGCTCGCTCCTGCCCTATTTCCCTTATTTCTTTTGAAACTACTCATAGTAAACTTTTATTTAATAATTCTGATACAGTAAATGTTATTTAACAACTCATAGCTCAAAATGCCGCACACAAGAAAGTCCAAGCCATCCTCTCCTGACCCAGAATCTTCTCAAGACGAAGTGGAGACAAACGAGCTAGCGAACATGCTGAGTAAGGCTATGGCGGACCAACGTCTTTTCATTGAAAACCAATTCTCTGGTATGAACGGCAAACTTGATGCAATCAAGACCGACCTAGCTAACTGTACAAAAGACGTGCAGAAACTCCGAGGTGAATGCACTGAACTTCGCAAAAAGATGGAGAAAGCTGAGGAAACTACATTTGATAACAAGGCTAACCTCGAAACTAAGCTAGCTGATTTAGAGGACCGTAGCCGACGTGACAACATACGCATTATGGGATTACCTGAGGGAAACGAGGGTTCCAACGCGGCCCAATACATCTCCTCCAATCTTCCCAAATGGTTCCCCAACTTGAGCGGAGAGGCGTTAGAAGTCATGAGGGCACATCGTCTCCCTCTTCCCCGTAATGCCAATGCCAATGGCAAGATGTTACGATTCACAGACCGCGACAGAATCCTCAAAGCTGCCCGGCTGACACCGCTCAACCTCGGCGAGAGGAGCATCCGCTTCTCCGCTGACTACAGCCAACACACCATCGCTCGGCGCCGACTCTTCTCTACTGCCATGGACATCGCGAAGAGGCGAGGGTTCCAATCTTTCCTCCTTTATCCGGCCAGGCTTAAAGTGATCCACGGTTCCCATCAGCGTGTCTTCGACTCGCATGCCGAAGCAGAGGACTTCCTCAGCGCACAGAAGCCATTGGAGGCTGGGGACTGAACGCAATTTGGTGATCGTTCTCACACACGCAGGAGTACAGGTTGGATGGTTGGTGTTAAACCACTGAGCGGACCGAAAATACAGCAATTATTAAGTCTATCATAGAAAATTTGGCATCAGAATAATATCGTTTTTTCTTTTTATGGGATAGTTACCCAATACTGCCTATGTAGGCAACTGTTTTGGTTAAGGGAACGGGCTAGGTGACTGTGTTTATAGCCCCCGTTCTCAGCGTCAGGTGTCTAATGTTTTTTGGGGATATGGGGAATATGTTTGTTTATTTTTATTATTATTTTTATTGTCACACGTTATTTGGTGGCATTTCTGGGTATTTTGGCGATATGGGTGGGGGTGTTATAGTTCTTCTTGTTCTCACTATATTGATGTTCATTACAATGTACTGTCTTTACTGTCTTAGAAAGTAGGATTGAGATGTGGAATCGAGACCTAGGAAGAACAGATATAGGTTTAAAATGGAAAGAGTGTTGGAATACTACAAATGACATGACAGTTAACGAAAATCTACGTTTAATCCAATATAAAATAATGTATAGTCTACCACACGCGAGATAAAATCCATAAGTATTATAGTAATGTATCAGATAACTGTTTAAAGTGTGGAAAAAAAGACTCACTAATACACGCATTCTGGGAGTGTCCCAGAGTACAGAAAACCTGGGTTGACATAGAACATTGGCTCTCAGGGGTGCATAAGGAAAGATTCAAATTTGATCCTTCAATCTGTCTTTTCCAGGATGTAGCCACAGTAAGATACCCTAGGGGGTGGATAATTATGTACTCATCAATTATATTTAAAAAAACTAATACTTGGAAGTTGGAAATCAATTAAACCTCCAACACTACAACAATGGAAAAACGAAATTCTTTATTATACCAATATAGAGAAGAATTTAGCCATAGACAATAATAAGAAAGATCAGTTTGAAAAGATATGGGGAGAGATAGTGAAGGCCTTAGCTAAGACGTAAAGATAGTGCAAGAAACATAGTACTAAGAGATTAATTTGAGTATGCATTAGAATTATTAGTTAGATAAAGTATAGGGGGTAAACTGGGATAGACTTTAGACGGTTTAAAAAAAAAAAACAAAGAAGTGTGGCTTTGGGATGTTAGGATGTGTTGTGATGTTTGTCAAGGTGTGATGTGTTGTGATGTGTTATGATGTATATCAAGCTGTGAGGTGTGGTGATGTATGTCAAGTTGTGATGTGTTGTGATGTATGTCAAGTTGTGATGTGTTGTGATGTATGTCAAGTCGTGATGTGTTGTGATGTATGTCAAGCTGTGATGTGTGTGATGTATGTCAAGTTGTGATGTGTAGTGATGTATGTCAAGTTGTGATGTGTTGTGAGGTATGTCAAGCTGTGATGTGTTGTGATGTATGTCAATTTGAGATGTGTTGTGATGTTTGTCAAGTTGTGATGTATTGTGATGTTTGTCAAGTAATGTGTGTATAATGTTTTGTGTAAAAAGAAAATGGAAAATGAAAAATAAAATCTTACAATGTACTGTCTTTGTTTACCAGACCCACAGGTCTACTCCTGTTGTTCATTTCTAGGGAGTGGGTAATTCCTACTGTTGCCCCTCTTTCTACACAGCCCAACTCTCATCTAGTATGACAACTCTTCAAATAGCCAGCTGGAATGTGAATGGTTTAAATGGCCCGATCAAACGTGCGGCATGTCTAGATTACCTCTATAGGAAGAAGGTTGATATAGCATTTGTACAGGAGTCACATCTTAAAGCAGCTGATGTACGTCGTTTTGCTAACAGACACTACTGTATAGCAGCGTCGGCTTCATATAATTCCAAATCCCGTGGTTCTCTTATTGTAACAAAACGCTCCCTATCTATAAATGTTCTGGAGAAGTCTGGCAGTGCTGATGGGCGGGTCTCACTGATCAAAACCATTATTGCTGGGCGAAAGCTGGCGTTCTTGTCTGTTTATGCCCCCCACCCTTTTGACAAAGAGTTTTTCCAACAACTGTCAGTGATAATGTCAGAGTTACAGGACTATGCTTTGATCATGGGTGGGGACATGAATGCGACCCTGGACCCTGCCTTAGATCGCTCACATCCTCAGGACCAACATTCTCACTCCCAAAATTCAGCATCGGCCTTTCTGTCACGTTTTATATCAGACTTTAACCTCCTGGACACATTCAGAGTTATTAACCCCTCGGTTAAACAATACAGCTTCTTTTCCAACAGACATAAAACATACTCGCGTATAGATCACATTTTCATTTCTCCATCCATTTCTGAATTACATGATGCATTAATGTTTCCTTGTCCACTTTCTGATCACTGTGTCATTATGGTCAAATTGACTTTAGCTAATACACCAACTAAAGCATCACGCTGGCGCTTCAATACAACCCTTCTGAAAAATATTGATTATTGTACTTATTTTAGGAGCGAGCTTGATAAATTTGTATCGGAGAATGTTGGTAGTGTTGATGACCCTCGTATCTTTTGGTATGCGTTGAAAGGGTGTATCAGGAACGTTTCAATATCTTTTTCATCCCACCTTAACAAGACTCGGTTGGGCAGAATTGATGAGATGGAATCCGATCTTGCAACACTGGAAAAACAGCAGCAGATATCTTTCTCTGAAACTAGGGACCGGAATATCCGTATTACCAAATTAGGACTTAACTCTCTTCTTAGACGACGAGCTGAATTCTTAATCCATAAGACTAGACGAAATTATTATTTTAACGGCCCCAGACCTAGCCACCTCCTAGCCCTTAGACTGAAACACGACGAAAAGTTCTCAACCATATCAACTATCAAGCCTAGTGATTCTCATGATACCATCTCCGACCCCAAAGCAATTAACTCTGAATTCCGTAACTTCTATTGTAAGCTATATTCTTCCGAGGTCATTCTAGACAGGGACAATTGTAAAACTTTTTTGCAGAGCCTAGATCTTCCCTCCCTGAATAAGGACGAATCTGACCAGCTGCAGACTCCAATATCCCTGGAGGAACTGATAAACGCTATTCAAAAGATGAAGAAGGGTAAATCGCCGGGTTGGGATGGCATCCCTCCTGAATTCTACCTTACCTTCTGGGATGTGTTAGGCCAATTCATGTTAGACATGATTACTACTTCTGTTGAGAAAGGGTGTTTCAATAGGGACACCAACTCTGCCATTCTATCTCTCCTTCTAAAACCTAACAAGGACCCCACCCTCTGTAGCAGCTACAGAGCATTATCAATATTGAATGCCGATGTAAAGATTTACGCCAAGGTGCTGGCCTCTAGACTTGACGTGCATATGACCAAACTCGTTCATCATGACCAAACAGGCTTCATAAAAACTCGCCAAGCTGCGGACAATATTCGTAGATTGCTCCATGTACTCCACTTCTCTCAGGATATTAAGTCTCCATGTGCAGTCCTATCATTAGACGCTGAAAAAGCTTTTGACAGGCTGGAATGGGACTATCTGTGGCTGGTACTAGACAAATTTGGCTTAGGTTCAGACTTCACTAAATTGATCAAAGTTTTGTATTCAAACCCCTCAGCTATGGTCTCTACAGGAAATATAATTTCACCTTCTTTTAAAATTTCAAGGGGCTCTAGGCAGGGATGTCCGCTCTCGCCAATCCTATTCTGTCTCTCACTCGAGCCATTAGCTCAAAAGATTCGGCAACACCCTCTTATCTCCTCTATCAAGTTTTGTAATACATCACACCACATTTCATTATTCGCCGACGATATTCTGTTATATATGGATAAGGCTCCAGCATCCATTCCCAGAGTGTTGGACACTTTTGAAGAGTTTGGCACTCTGTCAGGCTACAAGATCAATTGGTCCAAGTCTTCATTAATGCCTCTCAGTACTTCTCTTGATCCATCTACCCTACCATCTCACATTCCAGTCGTTAAGTCTTTTAAATACCTCGGGGTAGATATCTTTCCCTCTCTGTATTCAGTTGTAACCAAAAACTTCCAAGGCATCTTAAGCAGAGTGGAGGCAGACATGAATAGATGGTCACTTCATCCACACTCCCTACAAGCACGTGTCTCCATTGTCAAAATGGATGTGCTTCCCAGGGTACATTTTTATTCCAATATGTTGCCAATCTCACCTCCCAAGGGTTACTGGGACAAGATCCATAGTCTTATATCAAAAAAAATTTGGAAAGGCAAGCGCCCTCGCTTAAAACTATCCACTCTACAGCGCAGCAGACAGGATGGAGGTCTAGCTGTCCCCAATTTTAAAATGTATTTTTGGGCGTATGTGCTGCGCCCTTTATCAACCTGGTTAGATTGTAATGCATCGGTTTCATGGCGAGCGATAGAGGAAAATTTGGCTTCCCCTCACCGCTTACAGGACTTAGTGTACTCAAGTCTATCTACTAAACAATCCAAATCTAAGCTGGGACCTATAATGTCCTCTCTTTTATCAGTATGGCTGGCTGTCGAGAAGGCAACTCACTCTCAGTTAAAGTGGCACACCCATACTCCTATCTTCCACAATTTCGCTCTTCTAACCGGAAAAGTTCCCTTTTCATATCCCCAATGGAGTGATAAAGGTATACATGTTCTTTCTGACATTTCTAATGATGAGGGTCTTAGAATGTTTAATGATCTGCGTATGACCTACAATTTACCAGGGTTCTCATTTTTTCTTTACCTGCAACTTAGATCTTCCATGCGTGCATATGGTGTTCCCTGGGGACAATCTCTATATACCCATGAGCTTCACACGACGTTAGATGTGGGAGTACAGACAAGGGGTTTAGTCTCTAAATTATACACTAATTTACTAGAAGCTTCCTGTAAACCTCTTGCTGTTCACCAGGTATGGGAGAGAGACCTTGATTTTTCTGATGGGGATATTGATTGGATGACTGTTTGGGACAATCTGGATATCACATCTAAAAATCCTAATCATAAGCTTATTCACTTTAACTTCTTACACAGGTTATACCTCACTCCGAGAAGACGCCACCTCATGAAAATCATACCCTCCTCAATTTGTGATCTGTGTTCACTCGGTCATGTGGGCTCCTTTTTACACATGTACTGGGAATGTCCTGGGGTGGCGGCATTTTGGAAACTAATATCTTCCACTTTATCTAATCTATTGGGGATCCATATACCTTGTTGTCCGAGATTATTGATCTTGAATGATACTTCATCGTTAGATCTGTCAGCTTCCATGTTTCGTGTTTTATTTGCTGGTCTTACCGCAGCCAAAAAGATGTTAGCATTACGATGGAATCCTCCACATACTCTTACGCGTAAACAATGGCTGCTGTCTTTCCTGGACATACTATACATGGAACAATCTATAGCCAGAATACATGGAGCTAAAGAAAGGACAATTCAAACATGGACCTCTGCAATACATAGGATAAAAGAGTTGATGGAGTGACTGTGTTGTAGGCTGTGTTGTATGTGAAGTTAACCTGTAATTGTTGTATTATTATGATTGTATGATATGCCAAATATAGTGTAATGAAGAACTATGGGGGGGGGGGGGGTGGAAGGGATGTTATCGCCATGGGGGGGGGGGGGGGGTTACTCATGTGTTTATAGTGTGGGAAGGGGGGGGGGGTTAAGATAAGGGGGGGGGAAATCAGGGCAGACACTTATTTTGTTTGGTGTATTAATGTGAGTTTTTCATGTGTACTGTTTTGCAATAAATAATTGATTACAAAAAAACATTATTTCCATTTAATATATTATTCTTTAATAAATCTCCTATTAATTGTTATCCATGTGTAGTCTCCCTTTTTGTCACCTTGTCCTGAGCCAGGCAAGCGTAACAAATTGGGTGCTCGTCCGGGAGTGAATTTGGTGAGAGCAATATTCTCTCCCTTTTCATAGTTGATATTCGGGATTGGATTGTTGGATTTGTCCAACTCTATATTGGGAGACCCGCATGGTTATTGTTTATAGTTATTGGGTTTTGGTTGGATTGGATGTAATGTATTGTTTAGTATATTTGGTACGTTGGTTTGGGTGCTGGTGACGAGGGGGAGCTGGCCGTCCGACTGTGCTGACAAGGACGTAACTCTTGGTATTGGCTGTGATCTTCGGCTGGAGTTTGGTGAGTGCTGTGTTCTATGCAAAGCAGAAAAGGATAGGTAGGGCGGGTGGTTTAGATACCATCAGAGCTATACGTGAACCCCCGTGCTAGGAGTAGAAGCGCTTAACGCTTGTTTATTGTTTTCGTTTGTTATTTTTGGTGTGTTGAACGCGGGGGCGCCACCAGGCATTTGCTTGGTGGAAGAGTTGCATGTGAACGCACTGAAGACTAGCTGAGTGGTTAGTCAGTCATTACTGAGTTAGATGCGGGGCAGCTCTTACGAAGTATGTTAGTTACTTTTCTGTTTTGTATGTGTGCACAGTTACTCGCTTTAAATGGGCTGAAGATTATGGCTGATATGGGAGTAGTTTAGAGGAGGAGTTTGTAATAGGAGGGGAGATTCCCGTTTGTTAGGGTTGGTTAATATTGGTTATTTGATTATATTGAGTTATGGATATTTTTGAGGAGTTTGTGGCAGCTCCGTCGGTCGATGGATTGTGGCAGTTAACGAAGGAACAACTGTGGAAGGTTGTGGAACATTATGAGGTTAAGCTTGAGGTGGTGAAAGGCCGAGCAAAGAAACAGGACGTAGTGGAGGCTTTACAGACTACGTTAATTAATAGGGGCATACTAACGGGTAAATTGTCTGTCCCTAAAATACCCGTTGGGGTTGCATCTGGGTCCACAGAGTTAACATTTGATCAACAGAAGGAATTGTTAGCATTACAGATGGAATTTCAGACGCGAGAGCGTGAATTTCAGACGCGAGAGTGTGAATTTCAGATGCAAGAGCGTGAATTTCAGACGCGAGAGCGTGCGAGGGACAGGGAATTGGAGTTGGATAAATTGGCTCTTGAACGGGAGCGCCTTAGGTTGATTGCTGAGGGAAAGTTATCTGACGGTGGAGGTGGCGATTCGAGTAATTCTAAGAGGGATAATATGTCTGTCATGGTTAGACTGTTGCCAAAGTTTAATGAAAAAGATCCTGATGTATTCTTTTCACTGTTTGAGAGTGTTGCCGACGATAGGGACTGGTCTACTTCAGACCGCACTGCATTACTACAGAGTGTGCTTATTGGCCGAGCTCAGGAAGCTTATATTGCTCTTAATGGTAGAGAGAGGAAAGATTATGATACAGTTAAGGCCGCTATCCTTAGGGCATATGAACTTGTTCCTGAAGCTTACAGACAGCGGTTTAGACAATGGAAGAAACATGACAAACAAACTCATGTTGAGGTTGTAAGAGAACTAACCAGCCATTTCAATCGTTGGTGCGTGGCGGTAGAGGTGAATACTCTGGAGGATCTGTCAAATTTGATTATTCTGGAACAGTTTAAAACCATTGTCCCTGATCGCATTGCCACTTACGTTAACGAACACAAGGTGAAAACAGCAGGTCAAGCCGCGGTGTTGGCAGATGAATTTGTACTGACTAATAAGAGTCAGTTTGGTGAACATCGTTTTCGTAGCGAGGGGAGCCGTAGACAAAATCCGACCGTGACTGACCTATTGGTAAATCGTACACAATTCCCTAACGAAGGTCCTGGTTATTCTGTCCCCTTTTCAAGGTCGGAGCATGGCAGTCAGAGTAGAGTAGATCCTAACTCGACATGCAATTATTGCCTTGAGAAGGGTCACTGGAAACAGGAGTGTCCTGTCCTAAAAGGAAAGAAAACCTACAGTGGGAAGGGGGGCTCTGTTAGACCGTTGGCTCTTGCAGTGCATGCTTGTGGGGCAGCAGCAAGAGTGTCTGGGGTTGCCGAGGGGTCTCCCTTTAAACCAGGGGTGATGGCATCCTCAGTATCCAGCCCACCTGCGGCTACTGAGTTGGCGGGGGCACTACAGGGCTCTGCCTCCATACAGATTAGCGAGGAGGATCCTGATTTTGGTCCGTTTATCACTACAGGTTTCGTTTCTCTGGTGGGTAGCCCACAGAAAGTGCCTGTCCAGATACTTCGTGATACGGGGGCTTCAGAATCTTTTATATTGGAATCGGTTTTAACATTCTCTCAGGAGTCAAGTGTGGGGACCAGCGTTTTGATTAGAGGGATGGGGATGCAGACTTTGTCTGTCCCCTTGCATGAAATTGAGCTTTACTCTGATCTGGTCCAGCGGGTAGTAACTATTGGTGTTCGACCCTCTCTGCCTGTGGTGGGTGTGGCCGTCATCTTGGGAAATAACCTGGCTGGAGGAAGAGTGTGGAGTGATGTGCCCCCACCTCTGGTAGTTAGTTCTGGGTTTACACGACCAACAGGACCCGACCTTAGTGTGAAGGAGTTTCCTGAGGTTTTTACTGCCTGCGCCATGACTCGTGCTATGAGTTGCATGGACCCTAAAATTGATGATGGTAAAGAGTCTGATAAGTTCACTCCTGACAATTCTGTTTTTCAGTTGCCGGATCTGCCGCCACCTTTGTCTCGGAGTGAGTTGATTTTAGCCAAACAGGAGGATCCTGAGTTGAAGCTGCTGCTCAGTGGGATTCAGCCTAAGGATGAGCTGGAGAGCTCTGATAGTGGTGGTTTTCTCTTGGAGGATGTGTTGGTTCGTCAATGGCTTCCTCATAATGATTGTTCTGTGAGTGACCCAGTTTTCCAGGCAAAATTTACTGGTCCTTACTCTGTTGTACGACAGGTGTCCGAGCATGGTTGTTTGATCGATACCCCTAACCGTGGTAAGTCTACACAGACCACAGTGAATGGGGTGTCTCCATCTCCGTCCACTCCTGTGGTGGCAGCAGGAGGGGAGGAGGATTTGAGTGGGCCTGGAGACGGTGTTTTGCGTCCTCGGCTTAAGACCATGAGACATTGGCTGATTTATGTGTTATTGTTTGAGTACTGTTTGGTTTCTGTTTGGCACTGGTTTGGGCTCTGCAGCACTTTGATGTTTATGTGGGAGGGGGGGGGTCCCATCCAGTGGTCGTTTGTTCAGATCATAACCCCCTGACCTTTTTGCATACTTTGCAGAGTCCGAGCCAGCGCCTTACCAGGTGAATCAATGCTGCCGGTCTAAAACTCTTGTCCTTAATCTCTCTTTCTCTTGCTCCTCCCTCCTTAAATAGAGCTTTTCCAGGTACCAGGAATTGCTGGAGGGTGGGCAGGTTGTAGGGGAGGTTGGGATTTGACGATTAGGCTGTGTGGCAGAGATCACTGTTTTTTGTTGCCATAAACTATTGTTATTATTTGTATTATTTGTAATCTGGGAAACAAATTAGCAGAGACCTTTTTAGTAGGCCTCTGTTTTAAGGGGGGGGATGTGACGATCCACACTGGTACCACCAGTGGGCGCCATACATCTGTTGACCTTCTCTTTTGGTTCCAGATGGGCACAGGTGGGGGTGATCATCCTGATTGTCCCAGGAACTTTAAGAGGGGGTCAAATTGGTGGACTCGCTCTCTTCCTGGTCGACCAGCAGCCTTTTTGGTTGTGGTTACTATTTACTTTAAACATTATTTCCATTTAATATATTATTCTTTAATAAATCTCCTATTAATTGTTATCCATGTGTCGTCTCCCTTTTTGTCACCTTGTCCTGAGCCAGGCAAGCGTAACAGTTAGCTTTACTGTTACATGTTGGAAAACAACGTCTCATGGACAGGGCTGTACATGCTATGAGCGTTTGTGCTATTCATTTATTTGCCCTGTGGCACGCGTGTGACAGACAGAGGCGCTTGTATGTAACGTTACGTAGCAGGGGTTTTCCATGTTGAAGCCAGGAGAACGCGAGATGAAATGAAGTGAGGGGTGGTCGCTATTAAAATACCAGGTAGTCATGGTGGATGATCATGAATGATGCTTGATAAGTGAATGCTATTTCAATTATGTTGAGTCCACCAGCGAGCTGTCTGTAAGATAAACAGCGCCAAGCGTAGCCTACTAGCGTGAGCTGTCTGTAGTCTAGCCAGCAATGCTAGCTAGCCAATCAACTAGCTCTGTGAGCAGCTGTAGCTTGGCGTAACGTTAGGTTAGATAGCTAGTTAAGCCGGATTTATGCTTCTGCGTCGCCATTTACGCGCAGCGAAAAGCCACACGACTAATCGCGACTAATCGAAAAAATAATCGACAGATTAGTCGACTACCAAAATAATCGTTAGTTGCAGCCCCACATCATATACTGTATGGATATTTACTTGTTGATCAGATCAGGGAGAAGGTTGTGTCACAACATGAGCCTTTTCTTGATTCTTTTCTCTCAATTTCTCCTGTCCTCTCCTCCTACCCTCCCTTCCTCTCCCTCCTTCCTCTCCTCCCTTCCTCTCTTCACTTCCCCTCCTCCATTCCTCTCCTCCCTTCCTCTCTTCCCTTCCTCTCCTCCCTTCCTCTCCCCCCTTCCTCTCCTCCCTTCCTCTCTTCCCTTCCTCTCCTCCCTTCCTCTCCCCCCTTCCTCTCCTCCCTTCCTCTCTTCCTCTCCTCCCTTCTTCTCTTCACTTCCTCTCCTGATATGTTCCTCCCCTCCTCCTCTCCTCCCATCCTCTCCCTCCTGGAGAGTGAAGGAGGAATCGAGGTCGTAGGAGTTGAGATGTCCTTGTCCCCTCCTGCGTCATGTGGTCACCGCCCCTTCCACCCAGATGTGGCCTTGGTGTTTACTGTTTAGAAGCCGAGTGTGACTGAATACTGGTACCTTTTTATGTTTGCAATAAATCCTCCTAACGTTTCAGCTGGAAGACTGAGATGTCTTGTTCCATTGCTTATTTTAATTTATTAGTTTCAGGACCAGAATCTCAAAGGGATGTTTCCAACATCTTGTGGAATGGACGCCACGTAGACCCAAGGCTGTCTTCTCCCAGCTGAGTGACGGTTACTGACTCTTGGTCTGATGGGTTATGTTGTTTTTCTTCATTAACACACTGTAAGAGCTGAATAAAATAAAACAAAACATGTTGTCACAGTTTGCACAACATATCTCATAAACAATATATTTAACAACAATATCCGTAGATATCAATCAAGTCGATCGAACCATATCCATAGACAGCTCACCAATAAGCATGACACCAAGGGCGCGTTCGTAAATTCTCTCTGAGAGCACCGGAGCGTCCACGTGACTGCCTCTTGTCCAATCAAATTACATGGTCCCTTTATGATGTTGAACCAAGTGTGCGCTGCGGCGAATTTACGAACGCGGCCCAATAGTTACAGTTTTTCTCAATTGCTTGGTGCATTTCTCTGATCAGACTTATAATTGTCATAACTGTTAGTTCAACCTCCACAACATTTAGTCATTTGTGCACATCATAGTAGCAGTTTCTCATTCCAAACAAATTGCAAATGCTTTTGGACATGCATCAATTGCATTCATACAATTCTCTGCTGTTTTATAACATTATCATTTGCTTATGTCATGTCAGTCAAAATGAACTATACTTATGAATGCTGAATAGTAATTCCCTATAAAACTAATAGTCCTCATTTCATTGCTTGAGTCATTACATACAAAAATGTTGAACAAGTTGTCAAAATCTGTCAAGCAAATTTTATACATTTCTTTATCATTTTTTCCTGAAAAAACAATTTATCTCGGGTGAACCTCAGCTTTCACTGATGAGGAGGAGTGTGTGAAGCATTAATTGTAACCAATGATAAGCCTCTTCTCCAGTCATTCAGAGCTGAATCCCATGAACCCTCAATTGGCAAGCATATATGAACCGAGCAGGACATAGTGTGTACCATTTTGCCAATACTGTGACACAGAAATGGAAGGTCACATTGTGGAAGAGGGGTGAGGATGCGGGGAGGGGACAAAACAGGGGAAGAGGAAGAAGAGACCAAGTACATAGGCAGATTCCTGATGAAATTAGGGCTACAATTGTGGACCATGTTGTCATTCACGGCCTCACAATGGCTGAGGCTGGTCGAAGGGTGCAGCCAAATGTTGGGAGAACCGGTGTGTATATTGGACAGTTATTCAGCACTAAATCTGCACTGCACTACTGTCATTGTGTCATACATGAAGCTTACAGTGGGACAAGAACTTGTCACTTTTTACATTTTACATTTAGACTTACAGCTTTACTGCAGCATAGATTTACTGTATTGTAGTGTAAAGTAGTGTTACAGTAAAGATTTGCCATATTTACAGTATGGTACTGTACTGCAGCATTTTACAAGTGGGAAGCACTGTTATTGTACACTACAGTAATATGGTTAAAGCAGTATATCTCATGTGTACTGTACATTACTGTAATTTTACTTTAATTGTACCATATAGGATTGCAAGACAACCTCGCAGAGGTGGAAAAGGGCCCCTTTTTACTCGGCAACAAGAGGAAGCCATTTGTGCAATGGTGATTGCAAACAATGCCATAAGGTTGAGAGAGATACAAAGCGCTGTTATAGAGGATGACAGTTTTTTTCTCTCTCTCTCTATTCTGGGATAAAGCGTGTACTGGAGCTGGAGGCCAGGGAACCGCTGCACACATTCATATACGTTGATGAGGCTGGTTTCAATCTGGCAAAAGGTAGAAGGCGTGGAAGAAATCACATTGGACAGAGAGCAACCATTCCCAGGCCAACGAGGAGGGAATATTACAATGTGTGCAGCCATCTCAGAAAACGGCGCCCTCACCCATATACCCCGTCTTGGTCCATACAACACACAACATCTGCTGACTTTTTTAGACATTCTTTCCCGGGACATAATCCCTGAGAATGAGAGGGGTCTAAATGGAGACCATCTGAACAAGTATGTTGTTGGGATAATGTGCGTTTTCACCACTCAGATCTGGTCAGACAGTGGTTTGCAGCACATGAAAGGATGCTGGTGGAATATCTCCCTCCCTAGTCCCCATTCCTGAATCCAATAGAGGTGTTTTTCTCTGCCTGGAGGTGGAAGGTATATGTGACAGGGTTTCTTTTTTTATGATTAATAGTTTTTTAATTATTTTCAATTAACAGACAATGAACAAACATCCATTACACGTAACAGTTGACATTGAACAATAAATTAAAAAGACAAAAAATAGACACAACAAAACATAAAGGTGATGTACAGCAATGTAAATCTACAGCATTGTCTAACAATCATTATTTCTCAATATATGAGTGATACTGCCCCCATTTCAAGCGGTATTCCTCCACCTTATCTAGCAGCCTATATGATAATTGTTCTAGGGCTGCCAGCTGCCCAAGAGAAATGTGCCACAGAGACGGTGCTGGTGCTGTTGAGGCCTTCCACTCTTAAACTAATAGTTTCCGTCCTAGCATTAACGCTATCTGGATCCAATTGGCGAGTGGTGGAGTCACCTCACTTAATGCTGTGGGGTCACCCAAAATAAAAAGACTGGGGGTGAACGGAATGCCAAGGCCGACAATTTTTTCCAGATAACCATGGATGGCTAGCCAAAACTCCTGGGTTTTTGGACATCCCCAAAGCATATGCACTAGAGCAGCGTTTCTCAACCTTTTTTCAGTCACGGCACCCTTCAAAAGTCGATAAAATCTCAAGGCACCCCAGTCTAAAATATAGCTATTCAAAAACGACACTGCATCACCCAGACAGCCCCATACACACACACACACACACACACACACACTCAGCGGCTATTGATACAAATAAAAGTTGTATTATTATTATTATTATTGAGAGAGAGAGAGAGGAGGGAGTGAAAAAGGCAAGTGTGCATCAAAGGCATCAGGCACGTAACCGTGCTGTATAAACATGACACAGTGACCGAACAAACGCAGGAATTTATGGAACACATTCATTTTCATATTCCCACATTTGATTGGAAACACCTATCCAGTCCATTCAACGTAAACACCGGGGATGCAGAGTTATTAAGCCAGAAAATGCGTCTCTCTCTCCCGCTGCGCGCATCCTTGTCTGGATGTATTAAATTCATTGCATGAAAACGAAACCGTGCGTTATTTCCCGAACTTTCCAACCCTGCTTAGCTTCCAAAGTCGGACGAGAGAATAATGTCACCGATCATCCATATAGAACAACCACCTCCACACGCTGCCGGCGAGCGAGACTGCCCTGCCCGATCGTACCCTTTTTCGGGAGCGGGGAACATAGGATAGGACCCTTTTACATGTCATTGATTTGCCTTCCAATTGTACAGTCAGACAGCAGGACCTTTGCTGTCTCTTTTGCAGCTTGTGGGCCTAGCATGTTATTAACTATTGCTGTGCATGCTGGCAATATTACGGACTCGGCTATAGTGTGTGGCTTCTTCGCCTTAGCAATAATTTCGGCTATGAGGTAGCTAGCCTCCAACGCTTTATCAGAAACTTTGGCGCACTTCATCATTACCTGTTCTGGACGGCTATGGTGACTTTTCATCCGAACAAAATATTCAGCATCCTTGCTAGCTTGTGATGGATGATCTGTTGTCAGTTTGTCATGTTCCATGATTCTGCTTGTTTGCTTGTTCATTGCTCTCGAAAATGTCTTTGCGCGGTAAATGAAAAAACAATGCAGGCTAATTGCAGACACACTGACCTTACGCTGAACCCGGTATTGACATTGTGACATGGGAAAGGGGCGCGCGAGACAGATTTTGATGATGTATTGCATTTATTTATTTATAGATGTATTCATTCATTCATATGAACGTCAGAATATATAATTATTTGACGGCACCCCTGAAGACGCCAGGCGGCGCCCCAGTGTGCCGCGGCACCCCGGTTGAGAAACGATGCACTAGAGTACCATTCCTGTCACTACACCTCCAGCACTCTGAACTGTCGACCAGACCCACTCTATGTAGCCTGGATGGTGTCCAGTAGATTCTGTTAATAATCTTGAATTGGATCAGTCTCGTTCGGAGTTCCCTTGACATTTTTTTCCCATTCTTGAGAATTCTTCCCCATTCTGCCTCTGTAAATGATACATTTAAGTCTATTTCCCATGTTAGTTTAAGAGACCATGGGCCAGTTTCACAGACAAGGCTTAAGCCTAATCCTGGACTAAAAAGCATCTTCAATGGAGATTTTACATTGAAAGTGTGATTTAGTCCAGGACTAGGCTTAAGCCTTGTCTGTGAAACCGGCCCCATATGTTTGGGTCTGAAGCCACTAGGATCCTCGAATAGTAAGCAGAGGCTTCATGACCTAGTCCAAAGATGTTCAGAAACCATTCAAGTGTATCACCACTAGGTGGGGCAGTTGTGGGGGAGCCAAATGTTTGCACCATTAAGTGTCTTAGCTGTAAATACTTCCAAAATTGATTGTGTGGTAAATCAAATTCCCTTCTAAGAGCCTCAAAAGATTTTAGCGTTCCATCCTGATATAGGTCTCCTTGAACTTCGATACCTTTTTGAAACCAGGGCTTCCAAAAGAAGGGCGATTTATCTATACACAGCTTGGGGTTCAGCCAGATCCCAGCAGATTGGTGAAGATAGGGGTCAAATTTAAAGATGTAAGCAACTCTCTTCCAAACCCATTGTATATGGGATACAATAGGGTGCGATCGATTCTCTTGGGTTAGTCTGGCCGTAATACAGCACCTGAGTGCCAGAGGGGTGCAGATTGTACTTTCAATATGGAACCACGGGGGGGCTCTCTCTGGAGGCAGAGTCCAGTGTGCCATGTGCCTGAGAGTGAAAGCATAATGGTAATATAATAGGTTAGGAACACCAAGACCTCCTCGGTCTACAGGCCTCAGCAGTTTCCGCAGGCTCATTCTAGGACGTTTGTTGTTCCATAAGAATTTATTACAAATTTGATCAAATTGTTTAAAATAGTGTAATGGGATTCGGACTGGGAGAGCTTGTAACAGGTAGTTAAATTTAGGAACACAGGTCATCTTTATTATATTTACTTTGCCCCACATGGAGAGAAATAGTGGAGACCACCGCTCTACATCTGCCCGCAGTTTATCCAATAGGCTAGGGGAACAAAGTTTATTTTAACTAAATCAGCCAGTGAGGGGGGGAACGATAGTTATGGAGATAGACTCCAGTTCTATGAGTGGAGCGGAGCCCCATAGGGGAGCTCTGCTCCTATTGGTTTACCCGCTACCTAAAGTAGCCAATGACTGAATTTTTCAATGCCTGCGCCCGCCTGGGGTGCTATATAAAGGGGCGTACTTCGCTCCATCATTCTCCCAAACATACAAAACAGCCGGGTTTGAACGAGTCGAAGTGGGCCAGCAGCCCTATGGGGCTCCGCTCCACTCATAGAACTGGAGTCTATCTCCATAACTATCGTTCTATATCGTGGAGCTCCGCCCCATAAGGGAGCTCTGCTCCTATTGGTTTAGGCGGAGCGAGCGAGGCCAAATGTACCCCCACTGAGACTATTAATCCGAAAACAATCTCAGCGGCACCCGGAGCTGACCACTGATGTTGGTTCAAGACAACCTTAAAAAGTTGGCCCAACCCACACCGAGTCTGCTCCACTGATCTAGCCCTTACGTGAGCACGCAGGGTTGTAGATCTAACGGAACATGTCCTGGAGGAGGGTCCCCTCCCCAGGCACATCCGTAATCATCCTGACAGCACTTGAATAGCATCCCCAACCAGGGTAATCCAAGTGCCATCCCCACTACATCAGTCCTCAGCAAACTGAGGACAGAATGAGAAAAGGATGAGGAAGAAATATCACTTACCTAACCCTTACGTTGGGTTGTTGATCTAACAGACATGTCCTGGAGGAGGGTCCCCTCCCCAGGCACATCCGTATTCATCCTGACAGCACTTGAATAGAATCCCCATGACCAGGGTAATCCAAGTGCCCTTCCCACAACATCAGTCATCAGCAAAACTGAGGACAGAATGAGAAAGGATTGAGGAAGAATATCACTGACCTAACCCTTACGTGAGCACGTAGGGTTGTTGATCTAACGGAACATGTCCTGGAGGAGGGTCCCTTCCCCAGGCACATCCGTATTCATCCTGACAGCACTTGAATAGAATCCCATGACCAGGGTAATCCAAGTGCCTTCCCCACTACATCAGTCATCAGCAAAACTGAGGACAGAATGAGAAAAGGATGAGGAAGAAATATCTTTCAAGTAATACCGTATAAAAAAGTGATGGCGACGACCAAGACGCCGCCACACATATCTCCTCCACTCCCACTCCCCTGAGAATGGCCACTGATGTGGCCATGCCCCTGGTGGAATGAGCCCGAATGCCAGTCGGCACGGGCTGCCCCTTCGATTCGTATGCGAGGCTAATAGCCTCGCAAATCCAAAGGGACAGCCTCTGCTTCGAGAGTGGTGTCCCGGCTTTCTGTCCGCCATAGCAGATCAGAAGCCGGGGAGAAGATCTCAGTCCTGCCGTGCGCTTCACATATTGTGCCAACGCGCGCACCGGACAATACAATGTAAAACGCCTCTCCCTCTCTCCGTCGTGAGGAGGAGGAAAAAAAGGCGCTCAGAGCACAGCTCTGAACCCTAAACCCACGATTAACCGTAGGGATAAAAGCCGGGTTAGGGCGTAATACAGCTTTTGTTTCGTCATCAGAAATGATCAAACAATCTGCCCGTGACGAGAGAGCGCACAAATCACTCACTCGCTCAGCCGTAGTCAAGGCGAGGAGTAGACTCGTCTTGAGAGACAATAAAACGCAACGACACAGTGACAATGGGTTCGAATGGGGGCAGCGCCTCTAACACAATCAGACAGGTCCCATTTTGGCATTAGAGTCCTATGAGGGCGTCTAAGCCTACACACTCCAGTCAAAAAACGCTTAACCAGCGAATGACTGAAAAACCAGTGTCGTTGTCGCAAAACCCTCATGACAAGCTGAGATGGCAGCCGCGTAAACTTTAATAGTTCCCGCCGCCAATCCCTTGTCAACAGCGACTGTAAGAATCACAAGAACGTTTCGACCCGACAACAGACAGGGTCAACGTCCCGTCCCTCACACCACTGTGTAAAACTCGCCAGCGCGCCGCATATCCCTTTGCAGTGGATTGCGCGCGCGCACTCTGAATGGTCTGAATGACCGCGTCTGTCAGACCCCTGCGTTCTAACAATCCCTCTCAGTAACCAGGCCATGAGGGGCCCCCCCTCATAGGCGGCCCCTTCACCAAGCCTCCGGCTTGAGAGAGTGCATCTTGTCGATGAGGTATGGGCCATGGGCCCTCTACCAACATCTCCATCAGTTCCGGAAAACCACGGGGCTCCGGGACGGTCCGGGGCTACAAGAATTAACTCTAGCCTCTCTGACCTCACTCGTGCCAACAGTGGGAGGATAGATGTCAGGGGTGGGAACGCGTATAACAGGACCCTCGGCCATGGGTGGTGTGCGAATGTATCGACTCCCAATGGCGGGTTGTCCTGTTCGCGCAGGGAGAACCAAAGGCGATACTGCGCATTCGTCCGTGACGCAAACAGAACCACTTCTGCTTGCCCGAACCGTGCCCAAATCAGCGACACAATGGAGGGTGCTAACCTCCAGTCGTCGTCCCTCGGGCCTCCCCGTGATAACAGATCTGCTCCTTCGTTGAGCAGACCTGGAAAGTGGAGAGCTTTCAGCGAACTCAGGCGACTCCGCGCGCGATGACGCGCGGGTCTCTCCAGTAGCTCAGGTCGGTTTTGACCGATCTCTGTATTACAATCAACTTGCGACGGCGTCTCACTGGAACCCGTCGCAGTCGTGCGAACCGCCTCTGCAGTCTGCGCATGTGTAACAGGCCTAAGGGGACCACTACATGGGCTGCAGACATCAGTCCTAGTAAGGACATCCTTGACAGAGCGGTGATTGTATTTGTCACTCGACACACCCGGAGAGCTGACGTCAGTGTCGCTCTCCGTGGTGCCGATAAACTGGCCCTCATCTCGGCAGTATCCAACTGAATGTCTAGATAGGAAAACTGTTAGCCACCTCCCTCTCCAGCGACCCTCCACCTCTTCTTCTTCCGCCGTGGTGACGACGAGGCCGTCAACGGCTGCGAAACGGAGTTTTCGACGGAGCCGTGCCCCACTCGGCATCCCCAGCCCCCGCCGCTGACCACTGGGAGGGCCCGCTACGGCCCCCCACGGCAGCGTGACCCGGTTTCACTGGCGGAGGGGTCGGTAATGACCCCACCACCGGTTTTCCTCTTCATGGCTGCTACCTCATAAAGAGGCAAAGGAAGGAAAATCCCCTCCATGTCTATCAAGACCTGGCCCAGCTCATGAGCGTGCGGCCGGTTCTTTGATTATCAGGCATAATAAACCTGCGTCAATAAAGAGCATTGTTACACATAACAAACACTCTTTACAGACGGTAAGTCAGACGGTAAATCCCTAAGGAGGATTTTCCATGGTATCTACCAGAGCGGAGACCCACCTGCCTTGTCAGAGTGTGGTCGAATCGCTGCCGGTTAGAAACAAAGCGGAGACTAGCCCAGCTTACCGGCGTGTGGCCAGCTCTCTGCCTAGCGGACTTACCCCTATCACGACACGAGGCGGGTTAAACACCCCTGTCTGTAGCCGTATAGAGGGACCGTTATTTACATCAAAAACCCCTCCATGTCTATCAAGACCTGGCCCAGCTCATGAGCGTGCGGCCGGTTCTTTGATTATCAGGCATAATAAACCTGCGTCAATAAAGAGCATTGTTACACATAACAAACACTCTTTACAGACGGCAGCCCATCCCTTTTCGAAATGACCCCACCTTGGGCTGTGCCACCTCCTCGGTGGGCAGCGGCGGCTGGGGTCATACAGAAATTCAAGCTTTTTCTGTCGACTGCACCACAACAGACGGCCCAGCCGCTGTCGTTGCGTTATGCAGAATGACTAGAAGGGACAGGTATTCTGTCGGGCTGGCTAGACAGGACATTGAGGAGGGGATATGCACTACAGTTCATTCAGCCTCCTCCGCCCTTCAGGGGCGTGAGAGAGACTGTTTTTTGTCCTGCCCGATAAAGACACGTGCGCTCCGGGAGGAGATTACGAATCTCCTAACAAAGGGCGCAGTGACATTGGTTCCGAGGGACCAGTGGGACATGAGATGGTACTCCCCGTATTTCCTTGTCCCAAAGAATTCGGGAGACATGAGACCCATACTAGTTTTCAGGGTCCTCAACGAGAGAGTGGCGAAACGCCCCTTTCGTAGATACCTGAGGGTCGCGTATTTCGTGTGCCAATCACAGAGTGGCACAGGAAATTCCTACGTTTTGTTTTCCAAGGGAAGGTTTACGAGTACACGCGCCTGCCCTTCGGGTACGCGCTTGCTCCTCGTTTTTTCTCCAAATGCGTGCAGACAGCACTGAGGCGAAACGAGATACGCATATTAGCATATCTCGACGACCTACTGGTCTTGGCCCAATAGGTATATCCCTAGTTTCAAATCGTATTGTTTGTTCCCAGATCTATAAACACAGAGATGTTTTGATGTTTGATGACGGCTACAGAATAGCGATCCCTTTTCAATAATGTGTAGTAAATGAAACGACTAGTTAGTGAAATCAAAGTCCTATGTTGCAAACAGAATGGATTTTTAAATAGTGTATAACAAATGATTGAACGATTGTATACTGTATAATAAATGAACCCACTGCACTTGAATAAAAGCTCTTACTTAGTTTTCCAAAATGAGATTAATCAAATAGAGGTAAACAAATCTTGCTGATCTCAAATGTTATTGTTTGGCCCATGACGGCTACAGAATAGCGATCCCTTTTCAATAATCTGTAGTAAATGAAACGACTAGTTAGTGAAATCAAAGTCCTATCTTGCAAACAGAATGGATTTTTTAAATAGTTTATAACAAATGATTCGAACGATTGTATACTGTATAATAAATGAGCCCACTGCACTTGAATAAAAGCTCTTACTTAGTTTTCCAAAATGAGATTAATCAAATAGAGGTAAACAAATCTTGCTGATCTCAAATGTTATTGTTTGGCCCAGATCTAGAAGCACAGAGATGTCTTGGCCTCTGAAGATAGTTTGAGAATTGATCACAGTCAGCGGTATTTAATGACTTTCCAAAATGTACAATCCAAAATGCAGAGCTATCAAGTCTCTCTCTACAGGACCACACTGTTGATATTCTGATCACTGACACAGTAAAGGACACTCAGACATAGCAGAGTACATTTTGTTCATTTGGTAATGAAATAATTTATTAATACTGTAATATTTAAAAATATAGCAAAAGCTGTTCTATGTTAAAATATTTTTAAATGTTGTAGGAGTAGGTTTTAAATGTCTGGATTTCCATCCCTTGTCTTAGTCTCATTGAACTCAAGCTGGTTGGGGGTCAGACTTCTGTGCAGCCCTTAGCCCAGTGTGCCTGCAGCGCAGCGACCGCTGCATCCACCTTGGAGCTCAGGAACTCTGGAGCCTCCAGCATGTAGAGAAGTTCTTCGTTGTCCATCTCCAGTAGCATCCCTGTGACCTTGGCAGCTAGACTGGGGTGAGTTTCCTTGATAAGTTGGAAGAGATGCTCACCTGGAGGGATGGAGAATCAAACAAATCAGTAACAGTTATTATACAGTATAGCTAATGGGGGATCTAAAGATCGTAAAGTAGACTCACCCAGCAGCTGTTTCCGCTCCTCAGGAGGAGTGGCGGCCAGCATGGAGGCAGTCAGCGAAGCAGGCTGCTGCTGCTGCTGCTGCATGGGGACCTGGGACCAGTGTGCCTGCAGCGCAGCGACCGCTGCATCCACCTTGGAGCTCAGGAACTCTGGAGCCTCCAGCATGTAGAGAAGTTCTTCGTTGTCCATCTCCAGCAGCATCCCTGTGACCTTGGCAGCTAGACTGGGGTGAGTTTCCTTGATAAGTTGGAAGAGATGCTCACCTGGAGGGATGGAGAATCAAACAAATCAGTAACAGTTATTATACAGTATAGCTAATGGGGGATCTAAAGATCGTAAAGTAGACTCACCCAGCAGCTGTTTCCGCTCCTCAGGAGGAGTGGCGGCCAGCATGGAGGCAGTCAGCGAAGCAGGCTGCTGCTGCTGCTGCATGGGGACCTGGGACCAGTGTGCCTGCAGCGCAGCGACCGCTGCATCCACCTTGGAGCTCAGGAACTCTGGAGCCTCCAGCATGTAGAGAAGTTCTTCGTTGTCCATCTCCAGCAGCATCCCTGTGACCTTGGCAGCTAGACTGGGGTGAGTTTCCTTGATAAGTTGGAAGAGATGCTCACCTGGAGGGATGGAGAATCAAACAAATCAGTAACAGTTATTATACAGTATAGCTAATGGGGGATCTAAAGATCGTAAAGTAGACTCACCCAGCAGCTGTTTCCGCTCCTCAGGAGGAGTGGCGGCCAGCATGGAGGCAGTCAGCGAAGCAGGCTGCTGCTGCTGCTGCATGGGGACCTGGAGCTGGGGAGGAGCCATGTGCTGCTGTGGGTAGTGAGGCATGATGTAGGAGGGCATGTTCTGGAAGTACTGAGGTTGCACACTCTGGGTGGCCCAGCCAGGAGGAGGTCTCAGTTGATCCAGCTGGTTGGTGAGGTAGTAGGTAGTACCACCACAGGTCTGAGGCTGTGGAACGGGAGCCATGACGTATCCAGACGGTGGAGCAGGCTGGTAGGGGTCGATGACAAGGTCGGGTATGCCGCAGACACTGTACTCTTCTGTGATAAACGCCTGTTGGTGTGCTTGGCGGTCCTTCCTGCTCCGGGCCAGGGCCACATACAACGGCTTGTTGGCCACGACGCGGCCGTTCATCTCAGTCATGGCCTTGGTGGCGTCCTCGGGGGAGGAGAAGCGCACGAAGCCGAAGCCCTTGCTGCGTTGACCTTCCATCATCACCTTTGCACTGGTGATCGTTCCGAAGGAGGAGAACGCTCGGTGCAGACGCTCATCGTCCCAGCCATCATCCAGGTTCTTCACGTACAGATTGACACCCTGGTAAGCGAAAAAACCTGTTTAGTGAGATGTTTTTCATACCTCAAATACATCAACAATAACTATGTGTAAATAGTATCAACTTCTTTGTTAGTATCAGAGAACTGGAGGCCACAAACCTGGTATCTGGTCATACGCTCATGCTTCATGTGTTCAAACCGGTGCTTCAGCGCGGTCTGGCGCTCTCTTCTCTTCTGGGCACGGCCCACGTAGACCTTTCTCCCGTCGATGTTCTGACCATTCATGTCGTCGACAGCCTTCTGGGCGTCCTCATGCCTTTCGAAGCAAACAAAACCGAAACCCCTGGACTGACCCTTGACATCAGTCATGACCCGGACTCTCAGGGTTGGTCCATATATTTCAAACTTTTCCTTCAGTTTTTGGTCATCCATATCCTTGCCATGGTTTTTTATGTACACATTGGTGAACTCTCTGGCCCTGGCTCCATGTTCAGCCTCTCGTTCTTTGTTAGATTTGAAGTGTCCAATAAACACTGGTTTGTCATTGAACAGCATGCCATTCAGCCTCTTAATGGCTCTCTCAGCAGCCTCCTGGCACTCATATTGCACATAGGCATGGCCTTTAGATTGGCCATTCTCATCACAAACCACCTTACAGGAAAGGACCTTTCCAAATGTAGAAAACGTGTCGTAGAGGGCCTGGCTGTCAATAGATTCCTCCAAGTTCTTGAGGAAAACATTGCCTACCCCACTCTTCCTCAGTGAAGGGTCAAGCTGAAACCACATGATGCGCATAGGTCTTCCTTGGAGGTCATCAAAGTTCATCGTTTCCAGAGCAAGCTCTGCATCAGCGTGCTGTTGAAAGTTGACATAGGCATACCCCAAGGATCGTTGGGTGATCTTGTCCCTGCACACTCGGATGGTAGTTGCACCTGCAGAGCTGAATTTCTCATCCAACATTGTCTCAGTGGTATCCTGGTGGAGATCTCCAACATACAACATACAGGCCATATTTAGTTATGTTAGAAAACTTCTCCTAACCCTAATATTTTAGCTTTGGATATTCTTGATAATAATCAAATGTGTGCTCTATGCAGAGGAATTGCAGGTCATTTAAATCATAACACTGTTGTTTACACTAGAACTGGTTCTAGAACCCCAGTTGTGTGGTCCTCGTTTGTTACATCATCACATTCTCAACTGTGAACTGTTTCTATGTAACCATATAAATCCTTGATGTTATATCTGCATTTCTATATGCAAATATGTTAATTACTCATTGTTACATGAAGGGCTGTAGCCAGCAGTGTATGTTGTACAGACAGAGTTTGGGTTTTTCTCCCATGTTGGGGTTCAGGAGACCTTCGCTAGGAGATGTATTTGGTGCACTCTGAACCACATACAGTATGGAGGGAATAGATATTCGGAGGAGAAAAGTATTTTGCACATATATACTATATATATCAGAAGCACTGTTTTCATCAAAGACCCTAAAGAAGCAATGCATTTCTTATGATAGATAGATAGATAGATAGTTTATTAGTCACACGACCAAAGCCGGTGGAATTTGTTCTCGCTGCCTGCTCTGCGCTGACTCTGTCAATAATGTGTAGTGAATTAAATGACTAGTTAGTGAAATCAAACTCATATATCGCAAACATAATGGGCATTTTTATCTTGTGGCCATCCACAATTATATGAATTGATTTAAGAAACATAATGACTGATTGCGTTGATGTCAATATTGATTTTTTTTCAGAATAATAATGAGCAACTAGAAACTGTATGTGTATTGCATTATTTATGCTTTTCTGAATAACATTTTCGTATTCAGGTGCATCCCTAGTTTCAAATCGTATTGTTTGTTCCCAGATCTATAAACACAGAGATGTTTTGATGTTTGATGACGGCTACAGAATAGCAATCACTTTTCAATAATGTGTATAACAAATGATTGAACGATTGTATACTGTATAATAAATTAGCCCACTGCACTTGAATAAAAGCTCTTACTTAGTTTTCCAAAATGAGATTAATCAAATAGAGGTAAACAAATCTTGCTGATCTCAAATGTTATTGTTTGGCCCAGATCTAGAAGCACAGAGATGTATTGGCCTCTGAAGATAGTTTGAGAATTGATCACAGTCAGCGGTATTTAATGACTTTCCAAAATGTACAATCCAAAATGCAGAGCTATCAAGTCTCTCTCTACAGGACCACACTGTTGATATTCTGATCACTGACACAGTAAAGGACACTCAGACATAGCAGAGTACATTTTGTTAATTTGGTAATGAAATAATTTATTAATACTGTAATATTTAAAAATATAGCAAAAGCTGTTCTATGTTAAAATATTTTTAAATGTTGTAGGAGTAGGTTTTAAATGTCTGGATTTCCATCCCTTGTCTTAGTCTCATTGAACTCAAGCTGGGTGGGGGTCAGACTTCTGTGCAGCCTCCTTAGCCCAGCGTGCCTGCAGCGCAGCGACCGCTGCATCCACCTTGGAGCTCAGGAACTCTGGAGCCTCCAGCATGTAGAGAAGTTCTTCGTTGTCCATCTCCAGCAGCATCCCTGTGACCTTGGCAGCTAGACTGGGGTGAGTTTCCTTGATAAGTTGGAAGATTTGCTCACCTGGAGGGATGGAGAATCAAACAAATCAGTAACAGTTATTATACAGTATAGCTAATGGGGGATCTAAAGATCGTAAAGTAGACTCACCCAGCAGCTGTTTCCGCTCCTCAGGAGGAGTGGCGGCCAGCATGGAGGCAGTCAGCGAAGCAGGCTGCTGCTGCATGGGAACCTGGGACCAGTGTGCCTGCAGCGCAGCGACCGCTGCATCCACCTTGGAGCTCAGGAACTCTGGAGCCTCCAGCATGTAGAGAAGTTCTTCGTTGTCCATCTCCAGCAGCATCCCTGTGACCTTGGCAGCTAGACTGGGGTGAGTTTCCTTGATAAGTTGGAAGAGATGCTCACCTGGAGGGATGGAGAATCAAACAAATCAGTAACAGTTATTATACAGTATAGCTAATGGGGGATCTAAAGATCGTAAAGTAGACTCACCCAGCAGCTGTTTCCGCTCCTCAGGAGGAGTGGCGGCCAGCATGGAGGCAGTCAGCGAAGCAGGCTGCTGCTGCATGGGGACCTGGGACCAGTGTGCCTGCAGCGCAGCGACCGCTGCATCCACCTTGGAGCTCAGGAACTCTGGAGCCTCCAGCATGTAGAGAAGTTCTTCGTTGTCCATCTCCAGCAGCATCCCTGTGACCTTGGCAGCTAGACTGGGGTGAGTTTCCTTGATAAGTTGGAAGAGATGCTCACCTGGAGGGATGGAGAATCAAACAAATCAGTAACAGTTATTATACAGTATAGCTAATGGGGGATCTAAAGATCGTAAAGTAGACTCACCCAGCAGCTGTTTCCGCTCCTCAGGAGGAGTGGCGGCCAGCATGGAGGCAGTCAGCGAAGCAGGCTGCTGCTGCTGCTGCATGGGGACCTGGGACCAGTGTGCCTGCAGCGCAGCGACCGCTGCATCCACCTTGGAGCTCAGGAACTCTGGAGCCTCCAGCATGTAGAGAAGTTCTTCGTTGTCCATCTCCAGCAGCATCCCTGTGACCTTGGCAGCTAGACTGGGGTGAGTTTCCTTGATAAGTTGGAAGAGATGCTCACCTGGAGGGATGGAGAATCAAACAAATCAGTAACAGTTATTATACAGTATAGCTAATGGGGGATCTAAAGATCGTAAAGTAGACTCACCCAGCAGCTGTTTCCGCTCCTCAGGAGGAGTGGCGGCCAGCATGGAGGCAGTCAGCGAAGCAGGCTGCTGCTGCTGCTGCATGGGGACCTGGGACCAGTGTGCCTGCAGCGCAGCGACCGCTGCATCCACCTTGGAGCTCAGGAACTCTGGAGCCTCCAGCATGTAGAGAAGTTCTTCGTTGTCCATCTCCAGCAGCATCCCTGTGACCTTGGCAGCTAGACTGGGGTGAGTTTCCTTGATAAGTTGGAAGAGATGCTCACCTGGAGGGATGGAGAATCAAACAAATCAGTAACAGTTATTATACAGTATAGCTAATGGGGGATCTAAAGATCGTAAAGTAGACTCACCCAGCAGCTGTTTCCGCTCCTCAGGAGGAGTGGCGGCCAGCATGGAGGCAGTCAGCGAAGCAGGCTGCTGCTGCTGCTGCTGCATGGGGACCTGGAGCTGGGGAGGAGCCATGTGCTGCTGTGGGTAGTGAGGCATGATGTAGGATGGCATGTTCTGGAAGTACTGAGGTTGCACACTCTGGGTGGCCCAGCCAGGAGGAGGTCTCAGTTGATCCAGCTGGTTGGTGAGGTAGTAGGTAGTACCACCACAGGTCTGGGGCTGTGGAACGGGAGCCATGACGTATCCAGACGGTGGAGCAGGCTGGTAGGGGTCGATGACTAGGTCGGGCATGCCGCAGACACTGTACTCTTCTGTGATAAACGCCTGTTGGTGTGCTTGGCGGTCCTTCCTGCTCCGGGCCAGGGCCACATACAACGGCTTGTTGGCCATGACGCGGCCGTTCATCTCAGTCATGGCCTTGGTGGCGTCCTCGGGGGAGGAGAAGCGCACGAAGCCGAAGCCCTTGCTGCGTTGACCTTCCATCATCACCTTCGCACTGGTGATCGTTCCGAAGGAGGAGAACGCTCGGTGCAGACGCTCATCGTCCCAGCCATCATCCAGGTTCTTCACGTACAGATTGACACCCTGGTAAGCGAAAAAACCTGTTTAGTGAGATGTTTTTCATACCTCAAATACATCAACAATAACTATGTGTAAATAGTATCAACTTCTGTGTTAGTATCAGAGAACTGGAGGCCACAAACCTGGTATCTGGTCATACGCTCATGCTTCATGTGTTCAAACCGGTGCTTCAGCGCGGTCTGGCGCTCTCTTCTCTTCTGGGCACGGCCCACGTAGACCTTTCTCCCGTCAATGTTCTGACCATTCATGTCGTCGACAGCCTTCTGGGCGTCCTCATGCCTTTCGAAGCAAACAAAACCGAAACCCCTGGACTGACCCTTGACATCAGTCATGACCCGGACTCTCAGGGTTGGTCCATATATTTCAAACTTTTCCTTCAGTTTTTGGTCATCCATATCCTTGCCATGGTTTTTTATGTACACATTGGTGAACTCTCTGGCCCTGGCTCCATGTTCAGCCTCTCGTTCTTTGTTAGATTTGAAGTGTCCAATAAACACTGGTTTGTCATTGAACAGCATGCCATTCAGCCTCTTAATGGCTCTCTCAGCAGCCTCCTGGCACTCATATTGCACATAGGCATGGCCTTTAGATTGGCCATTCTCATCACAAACCACCTTACAGGAAAGGACCTTTCCAAATGTAGAAAACGTGTCGTAGAGGGCCTGGCTGTCAATAGATTCCTCCAAGTTCTTGAGGAAAACATTGCCTACCCCACTCTTCCTCAGTGAAGGGTCAAGCTGAAACCACATGATGCGCATAGGTCTTCCTTGGAGGTCATCAAAGTTAATCGTTTCCAGAGCAAGCTCTGCATCAGCGTGCTGTTGAAAGTTGACATAGGCATACCCCAAGGATCGTTGGGTGATCTTGTCCCTGCACACTCGGATGGTAGTTGCACCTGCAGAGCTGAATTTCTCATCCAACATTGTCTCAGTGGTATCCTGGTGGAGATCTCCAACATACAACATACAGGCCATATTTAGTTATGTTAGAAAACTTCTCCTAACCCTAATATTTGTATTAATATTTTAGCTTTGGATATTCTTGATAATAATCAAATGTGTGCTCTATGCAGAGGAATTGCAGGTCATTTAAATGATAACACTGTTGTTTACACTAGAACTGGTTCTAGAACCCCAGTTGTGGTGGTCCTCGTTTGTTACATCATCACATTCTCAACTGTGAACTGTTTCTATGTAACCATATAAATCCTTGATGTTATATCTGCATTTCTATATGCAAATATGTTAACTACTCATTGTTACCTGAAGGGCTGTAGCCAGCAGTGTATGTTGTACAGAGTTTGGGTTTTTCTCCCATGTTGGGGTTCAGGAGACCTTCGCTAGGAGATGTATTTGGTGCACTCAACCACATACAGTATGGAGGGAATAGATATTCGGAGGAGAAAAGTATTTTGCACATATATACTATATATATCAGAAGCACTGTTTTCATCAAAGACCCTAAAGAAGCAATGCATTTCTTATGATAGATAGATAGATAGAAACAAAATGGCTGATTGCGTTGATGTCAATATTGAAAAGATTTCTGAATAATAATGAGCAACTAGAAACTGTATGTGTATTGCATTATTTGTGCTTTTCTGAATAACATTTTCATATTCGTCATGGTGTCCATGGCGGGACCGAATAGCCCTTGTCTCTCTATTGGAGCATTCAGTAGGGCCATCCGGTCCGCCCCGGTCATGGTGGTGAGAGACAGCCACATCTGTCGCTGCTGCACCACCGCGTTTGCCATCAGGCGACCCCCACAAACCGCGACGCCCTGGGCCAGGTACATCGTCGCGGCACTGAGCTTGCTCAGAAACTCCGCCTCCGCTGCAGACAGACCGTTGGGTCGGTCTGTGGTGATTTTCGCAATGCTGGCGTTAAACACGGCGATGTTATTCGCCGCCGCCGCCGCCTGCACACCGAGCTCATCAGAGCTTTCTGATTCTGACACCGGCACCGACCACTCAGCTGGGTGAGGGCGGCGTGATGTCAGGGCCGGCTGAGCGGGCGGGACCATCCCTACTTGGGGAGGTGCCTGCCCAGAACGCCGCTCTGGGGCCTGTCCGGACGCATCATCGGCAGAGCTATTCGAGTCGGATAGCATCCCCGAGATAGCGCCCGCCAGGGGAACGCTCTCCTTGAACCAGGCCATCCCCTTTCGCCTTTCCGCGACGGAAAGGAGGTGGAAGGGGAGGCAGCTGGGGGAGGCGACCAACGCCGCCTCGGCATGTTCGGGGCCGAGGCAGACGTGGCAGAAGTCGTGCTTGTCCTCCGCTGCTTGGAAGTCGCAGCGGCAGGCGTCCCGGAGGAACTTCTCCATAGGCGGCGGACGATCCATATCTTGAAGGGAAAAGTCTGGCGGGTTCTCCAGTCTTAGTAGTCGTCCTTCTCAGTCTTCAGATATAAACCCGTGCTGAACTTTTTGGGAGAATGATGGAGCGAAGTACGCCCCTTTATATAGCACCCCAGGCGGGCGCAGGCATTGAAAAATTCAGTCATTGGCTACTTTAGGTAGCGGGTAAACCAATAGGAGCAGAGCTCCCCTATGGGGCGGAGCTCCACGATATAGAATGTTAGGCCAAGATATCTAATGCCTTTCTTAGGCCAAGAAAAGGTGCCTGCTTGAAAAAGGGATTTGGGACAATATGGCGAAAGAGGAAGAGCCTCCGACTTTGTCCAGTTCACTTTATAACCTGAAATAGATGAAAACTTGTCAATGATTCTAAATAGGGAGGAAAGAGAGCGTTCTGGATCTGAGACAAATAAAAGAATGTCATCCGCATATAGCATCAGTTTATGACATCTATCACCGATTTGAATACCTGGAAACGTGGGTTCTCTCCGGATAGCCATTGCTAACGGTTCGAGAGCAACAGCGAAGAGCAGGGGGGAGAGGGGGTCCCCCTGTCTCGTACCCCTACCCAGCTCAAAGGGAGATGACATAATGCCATTGGTAAGCACTGATGCCGTAGGGTTAGTATATATAAGACTAATCCACTCTATAAACTTCTTGCTGAAACCAAAGCATTCCAGGGCGGAGAGCAAGTATTGCCACTCCACCCTGTCGAACGCCTTCTCAGCGTCCAGCGAGATGGCGGCCATGGGAGAGGCATTGTCCCGAGTGGCCCACATAATATCAACAAATCTCCTAACATTGTCTGCAGAGGAACGGGAGCGTATAAAACCGACCTGGTCGGGGTGAATCAGAGAGGTTATCACCTTGTCAAGGCGGTTAGCCAGAATTTTTGATAATATCTTACTATCGCAGGAGGTTAAACTGATAGGTCTGAAATTCTTACAATCTAAAGGGTCCTTCCCTTCCTTCAAAATAAGGGTAATAATGGCCTCCGATAGAGTAGGAGGAAGTTCTCCCTTTTCCAGGGCTTCGTTATAGGTGTTTAGTAGTAATGGAGCAAGTTCTTTGGAGTAGGCCTTGTAGAACTCGGCCGTGAAGCCATCTACACCTGGCGCTTTACTTGAAGGTAGGTGCTTAATAACGTCAACTATCTCCTCAATAGTAATATGTGAGTCAAGACTCTCGAGCTGGTCCTCAGATAACGACGGAAGATTGAGAGTTGATAAAAAAGAAGTGATGTCTGTTTTGTTCACCTTTGACTCAGAGGTGTAAAGGTTTACATAGAAGTCACGGAATGCACAATTTATTTCTTTGGGGTCATAAAGAAGATGCCCATCGCCCCCCTTAATGGCTGGAATAGTGCTCCGTGCTTCTCTTTGTTTAATATATCTGGCGAGTAGTCTACCGGCCTTATCTCCCTCCTCAAAATATTTTTGTCTAGCCCGAAAGAGACAGAATTCAGCCTTTTTGGTCATAATTGAATTAAATACAAATGTTAGTTTAGTCAACCTGGTTAGATTGACAGATTATGTTTTTTTTTTAAACTCTGACTCTGCGACTTTGATCTGTTTCTCTAGTTCCTGTAGTTTAGCATAGTGTTCCTTCTTTTTAAACGAAGAATGTTGAATTATATGACCTCTCGAAACAGCTTTCAAGGCTTCCCAGGCTATCCCTGCAGATGGGGCTGTTGGTAAAAAAAATTCTATATAGAGCTCGATTTGTGATCTAAGTGATTCCTTAAAAGTCTCATCCAGTAGAAGACTAGAATTTAGTCTCCATCTAGTCAACCTATTCTGCCTATTAACGGACAGTATATGGAGAAATATTGGACTATGATCCGACAAGATTATATTGCCGATGTCACTCGATGCTACAGCGGACAACAATGACTGAGAAACCAGAAAGAAGTCTATCCTAGAGAAAGAACTGTGGGGGGAAGAGAAGAATGTATAATCCCTTGAAGACGGGTTTTGTAGCCGCCAGACGTCCACCAGACCAGACGCCCTGGACAAATCTTTGAGCACCATATGCGCTCTAGAAGTGCGGGTTAATGAAGAGCTACGATCCAACACCGGGTCCATTACTTCATTAAAATCGCCACCCATAATAATGGGATAGTCTCCCATGTCATTCAATTTCTTTTCAAGTAGTCCAAAAAATGCAGGGTCATCTATATTTGGGCCGTACACATTTGCTAGTATAATATAGTTACCCTGAATCTCACATAGCATCAGTAGAATTCTCCCTGCCTCATCCGTACTCTCTCTTAGACATTTTAATTGTAGTTGCTTATTAATTAATATTGCCACCCCTCTGCTGTTACTACTGCCACAAGCCGCCCCCACATAGCCCGCCCAGTCACAACAAAGTCTCTGAGATTCTTGTACTAGTAGGTGGGTCTCCTGCATAAATACTATGTCACATTTCTTGGCTTTAATAAAAGTTAATACTTTCTTTTTCTTGACTGCATTATGAAGGCCTCTGACATTCCAGCTCATGATTTTTAAACCGTTTTTCCTACTAACTGATATGATGAAAAGTTCTGCTGTAATTTCCCTAATAACATTTTTTTTAATGTCCTCTCTATTCCTGACTTCACCAAATTATAAGAGACAACAAACAGGATACAACTATACATACATACAATAAACACTACAAATATGTGTCTATAGACAGACACATAACCCACCCTCATTTTGGTCCGTGACTCTCTAACTAACAGCTGCACAGAATGCCCCGCCCCTCCCCGCTTCAAAGCTCGTGGCCGAGCCCATCTCCTCTCTACCTGTCTAACCCAATCACACGTCGTGATAATAACCAAGTACACACCTTTTAAACTGTATAGCGGTGGTTTTAAACATTGACACTCTGGTATGTGAAGAAAACAAATTGCTGGAACTAGAACACCCATGCTCAGGAGTCAGCATGATGGGCGAGCCGCCGTTATAGGCTATAGGCTATAACGCTGTACATTAACAAACTTCACATCCAAAGTTTAACATCCATAGACGGTAACCCACACAACCCTGTTGAGTATGCAAAGTGTAGGCTATATAACTCTATCAGTGGAGGCTGGTGACTTCCAGAATTGAGGAGGCCAAATTTTTTTCCGCTTGCTTTGTTAAAAATTATTAATTTGTGTTTGGCGGTACTGAAGGGATTGGGACACTCTCAGGATGGTGGATGAAGCAGCTTTTATTGCCTGCACAATGGGTCATCAAATAAACAAAACAATTGGCATGAATCTCTGGTCCGCCTGCAGCAGCTATTGCCCCTTCTGCTCAGGCTCACAACATTCACCACAACATACTACATACGATCAATGACATGTCAAAAGCACTCAAACACTATGTCAATCAGACACACAACATACAATTCAGAACAATACATCATCCATTTCTAATATTTATCCTGCAGAACAGCACTCATACGCGTGTGGCGGAAAAGGTACTACACGGAGGCCAGGCCTCCTGTTCCCACCCATTTTCAGTGATTTGGCCAATCACATATTGCCATGAAAAAAATTGCATTACATTGACTTCTATGAGAAACCACTTTCCGACAGGAGGCCTGGCCTCCGTGTAGTACCTTTTTCCGCCACACGCGTGTATGAGTGCTGTTCTGCAGGATAAATATTAGAAATGGATGAAGTATTGTTCTGAATTGTATGTTGTGTGTCTGATAAAAAATATAATTATTGCTTTTTTAAATCTCTCTTCTCTCAAATTATTGGGGAGGCCAGGCCTCCTCCACCTCTATGGAGGAGCCTCCACTGAACTCTATGCATGGGCCTATATGTACAGTATATATATTAAAAGAAAGAGAAGAAAAAAATGAAAGATAAAGTAAAATAAAACACGTTGATAAGTTTCACATCCAGAATTGAACCTTTAACATTAAACAGTGTAAATCCGTAACGATATCAGTTTAACATCGCCTCATATAAAGAGTTTACTAACCTCACCCCCGTGATTTCTCTGAGGCAGGTTATTACGTAAACCCAGGGAGAAAGGAGCACAATCGCCGCGACAGTCATCTCAGGGAGTGAATGTAGTCCATAGCCCCTTTAAGGTCGTCAAATCGGCGCTTTCCTTGCTCCGACCTCACAGTGAGGATTGCTGGATAATCCAGAGATAATTTGAAGCGTTTATCATGAAGCATCTTCTTGCACTGGTTGAACTTCATGCGCTTCTCAATTAGCAGCTTGGAGTAGTCGGCAAAGACCATAACGCGATGGTCCTTCCAGATGACAGTCCCCATCTTGCGTGCAGCCTCGGTGATGCGGTTCCGATCCTGGAATCTCAGGAGTTTGGCGATGATGGGTCGCGCTGGTAGCTGTCGGTTATCCGAACTCTTGCGCAGTACCCCAAGCCTATGTGCTCTGTCGACCTCCAGTCCCCCGGGGAAGTTGATGTTCAGAATCTCCGGTAGGCACTTAACAAGGAAGGAGAGGGTGTCCCCATCCTCGCAGCCCTCCGGAAACCCGATGAAACGTAAGTTATTCCTCCGCTCCCTGTTCTCGATGTCATCTACTTTTTGCCGAAGGGCCTCCACTTCTGTGGCTGTCACTGGGGGGTTAGCCTGCTGGCGGTCGCTAGCCTCCTCCAGGAAGGATAGCCGGCTCTCAACTTGAGAAATGCGGTTGACGATTTCAGTCAATTTGTTATCAGTGGCACTTGTTGTAACCCGAATAGCCTCCAGCTTCTTATCGTGGGTCATGATTAGTGCGGTGATTTTAGCAAGCTCTCTGAGTACATCCCCAGGGACGGTGGCTTCACGTGTAGCTGTACTAGCTGTGTGGTGAGTTTGACTAGTACTCGCGTCAGCCACCTTGTTCGCTTCGTCTCGGCCGGAGTAATTTTTAGGCGCAACCATGCCGCTTCTTAGTTTGTGCATTATTGCACTGGATGTTTAACAAGATAACAACGTAAAAAAGTGGGCTCTTTATCGAGTTTTACAACAAATTTTGAACGGGGATAGGCGCAGCTCTTCCTCACGCCGCCATTCTCGTCAACCACTCACGTGACAGGGTTTCATTAAAAGGTCCCCATCTCGGCAATTGTGAAACCTCGCAATCGAGCCAAACAAGTCTTGTTGTGAAAAAATGTGTTTTCCGGTTTTTGGCATAGGACGACAAACGAAGCGATGAAGAACCCACTCGATATCATAACCAACAGTTTTACATTCACTAAATACTACATTTAGTTAGCAAAGTCGGGTGGGGGGTATTATTCGTATTAGTGTGGCAGTGTGTGTAGCCACGCCCACCCCAGCTGTATGTAAGGAGCCATGTGTGTGGAGCAGTTTGTTGACAAAATGGATGCTGAAGCTCTCGCTAACGCTATCAACAGAATTTCATAAGCAGGGGTAGAAATATCGACAGTGGGCAATTAATGAACTCCTTCATATTGGACTATACATAATGGGAACTCCGAACGGCAACTCCGAACTCCGAATCTGACGATGACAGATGACAACGGAATGTCAGACATTGATCTCCACTTCACTTTCATGGGACAGTCGTCTGCAGACAGACGTTCTGCTGTGTTCTTGGGTAAGTTTTAGTGAGTTACATGAGTGGCGGCTGGCCGATAGAGGGCGCTGGGGCGCCGCCCCCACCTTCACTTCCTAGTTGCGATTTGTAAAAGTTTTTTTTTTTAAATAAACATTGTTTATTCACAAAATGCGGCTGATATTCTGTCGGCGCCTATCAGCATTCATTAAAAATCCTCCAATACAATAAACATTTTTATCTGTGTGTGTGTAAAATTCACTGTTAAAATACATAGGGGGAGGAGTCGGGTCGACGATCGAATGCAAGTCTATGTTATGCCAAATACTTTTCGCTTACACGTGAGCTGTAGCAGCGCTCCAATTGGCTGTCTCTATTTCTCGGCCGGATCGCAAAAAGTTGCGTCCTGAATATCCGGTTGTATTGCAGACAATGCATTATGCGAGAAGGGTCCAGCTGCGGACATCAAATCTATCACCCGGAAGCTTGATGGACCATATTTGGTTGGAGTGGTTGGAGCGCGTCATCATACCGCGCCTGCATATTTGCATAGACTACGTCATCGCCTTACGACGGTGGAAACCACATTTTTCCAGCAATGGATTCTACAGTTAGGCCCATATATATTTGGTCACAGACAGAATTTGTGTTATTTTAGCAGGAAACGCTTGCCTCAGGCTGATTCACCAAATGGCTACTATGAAGGTATGTTTTTTTCAAATCATTTATGCAAGAAATGTTTATACTAAGATAGTTGATTGTTGAAGTGACTGGATGAAAAGGTAATGTTGTGGCTTATATGTGTTGTATATTATGGTATCTGTTGCTGCTAAAAAATTAGTAAGAGTTCTTGAGCAGTTTTAAGACTATTTATTCAAAAAGGCAGTTTACACAGCATGGTCTTCTCTGGTCTGCAGCAGGTCATCTGGGTGGTCGCAGGAAGTAAAGAGACAGAGAGTGGTTTCCCAGAGGATTTTATACCCTTTTCCTATGTAAATATCTTCACCCTTGGGCCAACCAAAAAACAGTATGGTCAAGCTTGTTTCTAACCTTTCTTTGGCCAATGATGGCCTTGTTCCCCGTCCTTTGTCCTAATATGGAAATGGTCAGTGTGTGTGTGTGTGTGTGTGTGTGTGTGTGTGTGTCTGTGCTTACAAGCTGTCTCAACCCCCAGAGGAGCCTTGCGGCCCCTCTGTGTTGGTCATCTGGTTGTCATAAAACCCCCATTGTTAGAGGGCATGTCTTTGCAGGCCCAATGCAATTCATGGTATGTATGAAAATACACCACATATTCCCCCCTCGGAACACCTAGAGGGTGTTCCGAAACTAAACGACCACATAAAACTAAAACAAAAACACAAAACCCCACATACTGCAGCTAAGAAACCAAAGAGAAAAAATAATAATAATAATTGAAACATAAACAACAACAGACAGAAAAACTACACCAACACACAACACAAGAAACATAATAACACAGACCAACCCAGCACCAGTACCAGCGACCAAAGACATCATACAAACCAAATATAAAACAATCAACAATAAAAAAGAATCCTAAAAATAACAATCAAAATTAATCTAAACACAGTACATCATGCATAAACCAATACAAAACGTCCAACGACCGATGTCTTCTTCGTTCTTGAATCTTCAGGGTCAGAGGTTACTAGCACTTGACCCCAGTTGGAGAACAGCCTTTACCGCCGTCTCAGATTGATAACACTTTCATAGTCAGGAGCTTTCATTTTCGTTGCACTAGGAACAGAACCTCTCTCCTAGCTTTGCGTAACCATCACATCACTTCTCAACCGACATCAATCACACGGTATAGAAATAAACACACAGTAACTGAAGCAAACAATAACAAAATATCACTTAACAAACAAATCATCAAAAGAGGAAACAAAATCAGAAAGCAAGACAGAATCCAGCCTTTGCTCATCAGCTATGTTGGTCAACATCAAAGCATTAACAGGAACATCAGAAATACACTTTCCACAACATTTGATCAAAATACCAAGTAACATAATACAGATGATAATGACAACAAAAATAATAGCGACGGACGTGATCATATTACCAACACCTGAAAAAGCAGCATCAAAGAAATCTAATACATTCCAACCGTGTTCTTTATGCAAATCCTCCACACCCTTAGATTAGATTCATGAAAATCATACAGAGCTTTACCGGAATCCGAAATATAACTGCAGCATTCACCGCCTATCAATGCACAAGTACCACCCTGACTGGCCAAAATAATGTCCAAAGCCATTCTATTTTGGAGAGCAACATTCTTAGTTTCAGTCAATTCAGTAGCCAGGGCAGATATCACAGTATCCGAAGCATTAATGTGTTTTTCAAGAACGGATGACAGGGCACTCAATTCAGTCTGAGAGTTGTAGACACCATAACTTGGGAATATTAGGCCAAAAAACTTCTGAGCAGTAGATAACTCCCTACGACTATGATAGGTTGCTTGTTTGTGAAGCACAGCATCTCCTTTCGAGTAACTTTCCTAATCAAAGGTATCAGATGAGCCAAATAACAAATACCATCACTCAAAGCAGGTAGTTTAGAGAATGCATCATTATTACACACAAGAAACACACCCTCCGGGAGTTGAAGATCCTTACCAGGATTCGAAAAGACATAAATAGGGCCCACACAAGAAGCGTCCCCTAGCTGACGAATCGCGCTGCCTTTGGGCGGAGATTGAATGTCAATACAGGTTGTAACATTCACGAGAGGCATGACTTTAAGCTGCGTGGTGCCTTTCTGCCGTCTGGTATTATTGGTATCATGTAATTTCATTTGAGGCACCATAGCACAATCAACAACCTTACATTTCAACCCAGAAATAACAATTGAAGCTCTCCACGGTGTAGTAGTCACAATCCCAGAACATGACAGATGAGGACTCACTGCTGTACCATTCAATTGAACGAACATAGCTTGGATAATATACATCATCTTCGGACCTGTTGGTTGTGACAAATGTGTAAGCCTATCAATAATAACCCTCCCAAAACCGCTAGGCCTATGGTGTTCGTTAACTTCTGCTGTCAGATGTTCCAACACACCATCATCGACACCTGCATAGAAAGAATTTAAAGGAACCAGAATCGTGCTGGGCTGACAAGAAGAGCTCTGGTCCTTGCCCTGTAAAACAAAATGGGCTAAACCCTGCCAATTATAATGAAACCATTCTGCTTTGGTTAATGGTATGGGGTAAAACATAGGAGCAGACGTACTTACAGGGACCTGTTGACAAATCCAGCAATCAGAATAATTAATTTTTGAAGCAAAATCTTTCATGATACTAGTGGCAGAATTAGGGTGAGACCGTGTCCCCAGTTGATTGGAATCAAATAACAAAATGTCTTCAGTAGCGACCACTGGCATAATCACAGGCGTAATCACAGGCGTAATCACAGCAACTTTTTTAACAACCTTTGGTAACATAACATATACTTTAACATGTTCTATATCAAATTCCTCACAGTCCATCCATCCTTTCCATGGTTTTGGAAAGTCAGGAGTGGACCTACAAACTAGGGTCTTGAAAGCATTGGACCCAGTCACCCGAGCACCGATATTACGTCTAGCACACCAATACGGGTTCGACTTCATGTCATGGTTACTTAATGTCACATAAGTTTCTGTCGCGCGAGCCTCAACTTTAACATATTTCGCATCCAGTAAATACCACTCGTCCGCTTCGGCGGTATAGATCAAACAATCATCAACAATACAACGTGAATGTGGGCAAGCAAAATATCTCCCTAATGAGATAATTCTTCTCTGACGTCCAGGCATAACAGTGTGTGAGTGAAATGTAACATTGTCCAAAGAAGTCAACGGGGTAGGGACACTAAGAGATATACTAGTCTCTGAAACGGCGTGGCTTAAGCCTTTTTCTAATTGGCCTTGGTCTATCACGGGGTCTGCCTGGTTGGGGTGTATCACTGACAGGTCTGTGTCTCTCAATGGTACCTTGGTCTGGGCAGCCGCCCGGGTTGGTGACATCTCCGTCTGGAGCATTGTCTGGGTCGGAAGGGGAGACAACAGGGGCAACACCAGGCTTGGTAGAATCCCCAAGAGGGGTGTCGCAGTCACTGGGTCCTTCACGATCTCCATCGGCCCGCTCACCTCTGGGCTGGACAGGGTCTGGGACGAGGCCCCCGGCACCATCTGAATCATGACGCAGATACTCACCAACATCCTCATCAGCCCGGATGTCCAAGCTGTGGACATCCTCGTCCCCAGGGGTTTCCTCACCATCCTGCCGAGGTTCTCCCTCATCTTCCTCATTGGGTGCCTTGATGCAGTGATGAACATGATACCAAGTGGGGGACCCCTTGATTTGAATGGCATTCTCCGTGCAACGAACGACCTCGTACGGTCCTTCCCGTCGAGCATCATGCCAATTTCGTCGGTATACCTTCACGTATACTTTGTCACCCGGTTGCAACGCGTTCTTCTTCTCCTGTGCGTTCACCTCCTCTTCACGTTCCTGTTTATGGATCACATAAGAAGAGATACTCTTTTGCCGGTTAGTCATATACTGCACATAGGCTTTCATGTCACTCTCCAGGAGAGCCAAACTTGGCCCTTTCCCGCTGGTTCGTGCACAGGGAGCTGTCATTACTCTCCCCATAGCCAGTTCATGGGGAGTCAAGTGCAGCCCTCGAATCTCACTGGAACGACAGGCCATTAATGCAAGAGGGAGTCCTTCCACCCAATTAAGACCTGTATGCTGACAGACCTTAGAAAGACGGTTCTTAAGGACCCCGTTCATCCTCTCTACCATCCCCTGGCTTTGAGGTGAGTAAATACACCCACATTTCTGCTTGATCCTTAACTTTTGTAGTATAAGCTTTACCGTCTTATCCACAAATTCCTTTCCATTGTCTGACGCTATCCTATCTGGAATTCCAAACCTAGGTATGAATTCCCTGCATAGGAACTTTGCTACAGACTGAGCATCCTTTCTTCGAGTGGGGCAAGCTTCTACCCATCTGCTGAACCTGTCCACTACAACTAACATGTACCTGTATCCTGCAACAGGACGAATCATGTCCACATAGTCAATCACCAAATGTTTCATTGGCCCGTTTGGGGTAGGGATATGCCCAGTTCCCACTGGTATTCCAGGTCTGATATTGTTTTTCAAACAGACCACACATTGACCAAGGACATGGTCTATTTGTTCCAGTAAATATGGAGCCCAAAAACCATATTCCTTGGTGATCTTGCGTCTTACCTCCCCCCTAGCCACATGTGCTAATCCATGGGCTTCCTGTATCAACATGCCTACTAAATCTGGGGGTGCCACAACCAGCCCCTCATGATTTCTCCATAGACCTGTGTCATCCTGACTAGCCCCCCTTGTTAACCATAGGTTTTTGTCTAGCGTAGTTGCCCCACTCTGTAACATCAATAAATCCTCAAGTGTGACCATGCCCTGTAACTGTACTTCATGTGTGATCAGAAGAACTTTACCTGCTTTGTCTGCTCCTGTAATGGCTTTGGCTGCATCATCTGCAGCCCTGTTACCTTGTGTGACATGTGATGAGTCAGACCTGTGTGCGGCACACTTCACTATGGCTAATTCCTTTGGTTTCATCATGGCTTGTAACAGCTTCATGATCTGGGCGTGGTGCTGTATAGGCGAACCATCAGTTTTCTTAAAACCCCGTCCCTTCCATACAGCTCCATGTAAGTGACACACATTATGGGCGTAGGCAGAGTCTGTGTACACTGTTACTCTCTGTTCGGTTCCCAAGTTGCATGCCTCTGTGAGGGCAATCAACTCAGCCAACTGAGCTGAACAAGGCTGAGGAACAGCCTTGGCTTGTTCCACAATGAACTCTGAATTTTGGGATCGGACTATGGCATACCCAGCAAATAAATGTTCTCCTACACGGTAACAAGATCCATCAGTCCAATACTCAACATCAGCTTCCTTTAAAGGCAAAGCTAGTAGGTCTGCTCTAAGCTTAGAGTACCTCATGGCTTCCTTCACACAATCGTGTGGCTCCCCATCTTCTGGGGTTGGCAAGGTCTCTGCTGGGTTAAGTGTGTTACATCTTGCTAATGTTACATCTTCCCTTTCCAACATCCTGTAATAATCCCTAATCCTAGGCATAGTCAAAGTGTACTTGCCTTGATTCAAGAGATTTCTTAGACTGTGGTGGCAGAGAATGGTAATTGGGTACCCCATTGTTAAGGTTGTTGCCTTCTCGTACATACGATATGCCCCGGCCATTGCTCTGTAGCATGGCGCAAAACCCATTTCTACCTCTGAATATGCGACAGAATAATAGGCTATGGGCTGTGGACTAGGTCCAATGCCTGTTGGTTGCGTAAGAACAGCGCAGGCATACTTCCCTTCGGCTGAAGAAGAAACATACAATCCAAATTCTTTAGAATAATCTGGAAGCGCTAAAGCTGGCGCTTCTTGCAATTTGTGTTTAATTGTCTCAAACGCCAAATCAGCTTCCCTTGTCCAAGTGATGCAACATTGGAGGTTATCACTACCTGTTTCCTTAATCATCCCCCTCAATGGAGCTACCAGTCTAGTGTAATCCTCCACCCATGCTGAACTATACCCAGTAATGCCCAAAAACATAATCATTTCCCTAACTGTTCGTGGTTTTGGAGCCTTCTGAATAGCTTCCAAATGTGCATTAGAGACACTGCGATGTCCCTGTGTAATAGATTGTCCTAAATAAGCTACCCTTTCCTGACAATATTGTAGCTTCTTTTTAGACACCTTGTGTCCCTTCTCCGCCAAAACCTTTAACAGTTTAACGGAATCCCTGTGACATGTTTCTTCATCTGGGGCACAAAGGAGTATGTCATCCATGTACTGAATGGCAGTACTACTTATCGTCTGCTCTAACCCGTCTAGGTCCTCCTTCAAGACCTGATTAAAAACATGAGGACTGTGTTTGTACCCCTGCGGCATTCTGGTATATTGATAATGCTGACCTTTGTAGGTAAACCCAAATAACCCTTGACTTTCTACACTAAGAGGTACAGAAAAGAAAGCCCCGCATAAATCAATTACTGTAAACACTTTGGCTATAGATGGAATCTGAGTCAACAGCACATGAGGATCAGGTACTTCAGCTGGATAGCTGACAACTACCTCATTCACAGCACGTAGGTCATGTACCAGACGATATGAACCATCAGGTTTCGTCACTGGCAGAAGAGGTGTGTTGCTTAACGGATATTGAGTTATCTTCAGGACTCCTGCCTCTAACAGTCCTTTGATCTGTGGCTTAATTCCATCAATTGCTTCCTGTTTCAATGGGTATTGATTTTTCCAAGGGGGTTCTGCACCCGGTATGAGTTCAACTCTCAATGGACGAGCTGATTTCACAAATCCAATGTCTGTACTGTTCTTTGCCCACAGGTCTGCTGGCACATTCTGCATCATTTCTTCCCTGAGGTCTCTTTCAGCTTGTACAGGAAGGATTGGCTTGTTCATTAGCTTCACAGTCTGTGGATGTCCCATTCCTTGAGCAGAGATCATCAGTTTTGTAAACTGTCCATCACTGCTCCTCCAGATAGCAGGGTTTTCTTTTGTTGTTACAAATCTGGCCTTTTCTGAGTCTGCCATCATTGCCCCTAAATGCTTCTGTTCATAGTGTTCAGATATCATAAGTGTCACATGAGGGATGCTACCCTCAACCTTATGCTCCTGATCTAGAAAAGTGTCACTGTTTATCTTCATAGCCACTCCCTGAGGGCCTAGGATTATACAACTTGTGCTAAGCTGTACCTGTTTTGGCTGATGCTTCAGCCACTCATCTGGGTTTGCGTCTGCAGCATTTCTAAAATACTGGAGTGTACAATGCAATGGATCAGTAGGCCTTCTGGCCCCTGACATGTTTGCCAGGATGTAATTGTCCCACATCCTTGCTGGTTCCATTAGGTCTGGGCTAAGCCCTCCCACCCAATACACCATGGCGGCGTTGTTGTCCATCATGACAGACAGCTGTCTGTTCTCTGGTGGCACCGTCACCTGACAGCCGTCAGGTGTGCATTTCACTGTACAGTTCAATTGGCATCGAGCATCTCTCCCTAGCAGCCCTATTGGCGTGTGTTCTGACACAAGTATTGACAGAGCTGCTCTCTGTCCTTTGTACTCTAAGTTTACAAGCTCAGTAGTAGGAATCAGCTGTTTAATTCCCTCGAATCCGATTGTCTTCACATATTTCCCAGACATAGGAAGGTGCGTGGCGTCTTCAGGCTTCAGACAGGTATAGGCTGCTCCACTGTCCACCATTAATTCTAATGGACGTTGATTGACCGACACCCATATTGTAGGTTCATCTTCAGGCCTGTTTGTCACCACCAGCTGGCACCTCCCCCTCGGATCTTCTGGGCACCCCTATAGCCCAGCTGCTGGGCCTCCGTAGGGGTTCACCACTCCTGGAGCCGGTGCAGCAGGGGGCCTATATCCTCCTCTTTGTTTCCCCCCTGCGCCCTCCTGGGGCCTCTTGTAGCAGGTACGGGCTAGATGTCCATACTGGCCGCATTGGTAACATGGTCCTAGAATCTTCTTCCCTGCTGCTGTCCATCCCCCTGGTGGTGGTCCTTGGCCAGGCTGTGTGTATGGCTAGTATGGAACCGCTTGCACCCCTGGTGGCCCCTGTGGGTATGGATACCCCCCTTGTGGCCCCTGTGGGTATGACTGGGGAGGGACAGTTTGCACTACAGGTGGCTGTTGCTGTGGCTGAGATGGGACCTGTAGAGCTAAAGCCTGCACTCTCTCTCTGGTTTTCTTGCCTTCAGTCAATTGTACTTGAGTCAATCTTCTGAGTGACTCTTCGTCTTGTGTCTTCTGTACCTGAATCTTCTTTCTAAATAATTCTACTTGGTGTGCTACGTTGTCTATATAAACAGCCTTGTTCATGTGTCGTAGCCCCACCACTTCTGCTAGCTTATTCTTAACTGGGGTAGGAAGACCTTCTTGTCCTTCTTTCCCCGAATTATGGCTTTTTCTAACGGGTTATCTTCAGCGTCCTTCCCTGTCACACTTCTCCATTGAGAGTGCACACGGGCAACAAAACCCCTGGGATTCTCATCTCCCCCCAGTGGTTTCACAATGATATTGTCTGGGTGAATGTGAGTAGGGTAAATCTCCCTGATTGCCTTCCACAGCCTGCCTCTGTTGGCCGCGAAGAACTCTGGATCATAGACCGATGTATTGATATATTTATGAAGTCCTGCCTTCATCAATATGTCCTGCATGGTGTCCAATCCTGTAATTGAAGCTAAGAGTCTTTTCAGGTCTCCCATCGCTGCTTGCGTTCCTGTCAGTCTCACGTCTACCTCTGTTGTCCAAGGGTGCCCCCCATCCTCCAGAACGGGGAGTTTCTCTATCACTTCAGATAGATCTGTATGACTCCAAGGACGATATTCTATCTTGTTACCCCGAATCAGCACCGGACAGTTCCTCAGGATTTCCTCTTCCTCTGGTGTAGCACCTTTGCTCCTTAGGTCATACTCGCTTACTAGTTTCCTCGTTATTTCGTCCCGCCTTGGTGTCAGTGCGGACCTTGAGAGGTTCGGCTGGGATGTATGTGATGGCACTTGACGATACTCTTTTGAGAGGTTCGGCTGGGATGTATGAGATGGCACTTGACAATACTCTTCCTCCTCCCTTTCTCGTTGCTGCATCGATCGTCTGTGGCTTTCTTCCTCTCTTAGGAGTCTCCCGTGGAGTTTCCTCGCCCTTTCTCTTTCTTCCTCCTCTCTCTCTTCTTCCTTTCTTAGGAGTCTCCCGTGGCGTTTCTTCGCCCTTTCTTTTTCTTCTTCCTCTTTCTCTTCTTCCTCTTTCTGCAGCCTCTTCTGTTTTTGCTTTAAGCTCTCTTTCTTCTTCTCCACCTTCAGAGGCTTCTTCTCATCTTCAGAACTACTTTCCTCTTTTCCCTTCTTGTAGTGTCTTGTCCCACCCTGCTTTTCGGCCCTGGCTATTATTTTTCTGACCTGAGCATTGTAGCCTGCCTGTGCATCGCTGTCATCACTTGAATCTTCGCTGTCACCTCCACTGCCACCTTCACTGTCATCTGTCTTACTACTCTCCTTGTCCTCCTCATGGTCTTCCTTTTTGCCCTTCTTTTTGCCCTTTGGTTCTTTCCCTCTCTTCTTTGGTTTGGCACCTGACTTGTTCTCTGGTTCGAAATCCACGATCACTTTCGCTCTTCCCCTCTCTAGTACGTTCTCATACTCATCTTGGATAGTGAAGTCTCCGGTCGTACTTAGGATGGGGACCTGAGGGTAGATCCGCCGGGAATTGTCCTCCAGTATCTTGGCATAGGGAGGAGGACTGGAGACTGGAGACATGTGTGAGAATGGAATGTTCAATTTCTCTTCCAGTGCTCTGGCCAACTCATCTTTTTCTTTCGGTTCCATCTGTGCTGTTTTCTCATTCCAAGCCAATGCTAATTTCTGCCCCTCTACCTTAAAGAGTTCTAAGATGTCTAATTCTAACTTGCGTTTCTCTGACCTATATTTTCCTTTCTGATGTGCCTTGTGCACATTGATAAGTACTTCCAATGTTGCAATTACTTGTAAGTCAAAGGTGCCCTCTTTTGGCCACGGTTGTTCAATGTCTGCCCAACGAATATTCAATTTCGTTGACATTTTGCTAATTACCATAACAAGAGGATTCATTGTTTCCACTATAGCCATAGGTGATAAAGTTGCCAATATTCCACTGTCCTTATTAACAGCCTTTAACATTTTACTTGACTCTGTCCCCATCTTGAGCTGATGGGTTCCTAAATGCTTTATAAACTGAAAATATACTTTAAATCGAATAAGGTGTACTTTTCTTACAACCCACCTTCTTTCGCCTTATTTGCTAAACAGATGCTAGTCTAACTTTAACTGTATTAGCTGTCCACACAGAATCACTACAACCTAGAACAACGGATTGATTTCAGTGGTATTGTGTCTTATTGACTTAAATGTAATCTATGTGTGTGTTTTAATTTAAATGTAATCTATGTGTGTGTTTTTTCACTTAAATGTTTTTTTTCTTCTTATTGTTTATGAATATGTGTCACTTAATTGCTCATTCAATACTAATTATAGTTCAAGTCAACTTAATTAGTAAACTACAAAGGCTGGTCAACACAATTATCAAATCACAAAGGCAGGTCACGTAAGTATTTACTGATTTACAAAAACCTTTTACTGCTCAATCCTCAGATAGGAACTGTTCTGCTATTCTTTAATCAAAAGCTGTGGAAATGACCTAACTGAAATAAAAAATGTAAATTACAAATATTAATTACAACCTGTAAAGAAATCGACTTGTTATTTGAAAGGAATGAATGATTAGTTAGACTTAGTCATTGTACAATCATATACTTCATTGATGTAAACCTGTGAAGTCAATTATCTATTATCAAAATATCAAACAAAGGAATGGTTATCATTAGATTGTCACAAAACAATTGATCAAAGTTTTGTGAAACAGATAATGAATGATCTGAATTATTATTTTAACCAATTAGTAATTAATTAAATTAATTAAAGTAATGTAATATTCAACAGTCATTTACAAACATCAATCTATGAATGTAAAGGACTATTTCATCGACCTCAGATAGATCCCACAGAAGAACCAGTGTTTTAAATGTCTTGTCGTGCTTCGGCCAGCAGATGGAGCCAAGCAACCGACTCGCGTATCGATTGCTTAAGAACGCCCTTTCTGATCTAAAGTCACAATCTATTATTTTTCTCCTAACAAACACAATGCTTCAACTTCCGTGATTCAGCGACCACAACTTTATTGCAGGGAGAGGTTAAAGGAAGTAGAAATGGAAATGGAGAAAAGAGTGTTCTTTTTGAACTCCGCGCTCTGTGGCCAACGCCCTTCTCTGTGTGTGTAATGCGCATGCGCGCGTCTCCCGTGTCTAATGCGTGTAATGTTTAACCGTATCTTTAAACTATTTTAAATACCCGATGATCAATTCACTTTATCTCTATCTTTATAAATACTACAATCTATGTGAATGAATTTACCTTTATCTGTAAGGGATGAGTAATGTAATCAATGAAATTCAGCTTCCCTTGTGTGCTTCTTTTTTTTTTTTTTTTTTTTTAAATGAGACACACAGAAGGGGGAAGGGACTCTACACCACGGACCTTCACACAACTTTTGTTTTCACAAACAAAGTACATTCACGACACAGCAATATCAAGATTATCTTTCAATGTAGTTAAACTATTACTTACCAATTTAATCTCATTCTAATATTCTCCAATGCTCATGCTCTCCACGTTTTCTCCGTGTTCTCAAGTCAATGAACAATGGGGTATCTTAGAATAGAGCTATTTCCTGCTTATAAAAACGGACTCCGCTGTTCAACTATACTCCTTCAAATTAGGAATTCACATTCCATACATACAATAACACAATTATCAGACTCTCTTCTGATCTTATTACAAGATATCAGCCCACTGTGAAAACGTCTTCTCACAATATTCTACTGACAGCGCGTTCGCAAAACGGGCACTACAAGCAGCTCATTCTCTGCTGTACAACATTAATTATCTTACACTTAAAACGTATATACAAATACAGATTTCACAATCCGGCTCTTTGTTCAACCCCACCCAACCTTAAAGATCTTATATTTCCAACAGATACTCAACACAAATCAAGATTCTTTTGAATATAACTCATCTGAGAAACACAGTAAATCTTGCACAACTCCGCCTGGCCTGGCGAAAATTCAACGGGGGAGGGGTATTCTGCAGAAAACTCACCTCTGTGTTGAATTGAAGAGATGCAAAAAATAACGGTGATTCAAATGGTTATTTTTCTCCTGGCTAGCTCGCCATTTGTTGTATATTATGGTATCTGTTGCTGCTAAAAAATTAGGAAGAGTTCTTGAGCAGTTTTAAGACTATTTATTCAAAACGGCAGTTTACACAGCATGGTCTTCTCTGGTCTGCAGCAGGTCATCTGGGTGGTCGCAGGAAGTAAAGAGACAGAGAGTGGTTTCCCAGAGGATTTTATACCCTTTTCCTATGTAAATATCTTCACCCTTGGGCCAACCAAAAAACAGTATGGTCAAGCTTGTTTCTAACCTTTCTTTGGCCAATGATGGCCTTGTTCCCCGTCCTTTGTCCTAATATGGAAATGGTCAGTGTGTGTGTGTGTGTGTGTGTGTGTGTGTGTGTGCGCGTGTGTGTGTGTGTGTCTGTGCTTACAAGCTGTCTCAACCCCCAGAGGAGCCTTGCGGCCCCTCTGTGTTGGTCATCTGGTTGTCATAAAACCCCCATTGTTAGAGGGCATGTCTTTGCAGGCCCAATGCAATTCATGGTATGTATGAAAATACACCACATATGCCTTGTTGTGATTTTAATAGATAGCTGGAACTCAGCCATATGTTTTACGTACCATTTTCTAGCATTTACTAATTTTAGATGCACTTGAATTCTACAGGGAAAGGAGGTTTTCATTGCTGACCTTCATGTAACCGCAACGTGGGTCCAGCCCCACAACTGTGATCCCATGAGCCATTTCCCAGTAAGTCAAATGATTGAGCCGGTATTTGAATAAGATAAACAGCTATGTAGACAACATTGTATCCAGCATTACAATTGGCATGCCCTTCATGGGACATCAGCACATTAGCTGTGTTGGTCCTAATACCTTCTTTTTTTTTTTACTTGATTTCATCAAGGTAAATTAAATGGTTTCCTAACACTAAGCCAAAAAAAACACTACATGTATGAGAAAGGACTTCATCAAATTATCATGTAATTCATAATCATGCACACCCCCACGTTTTCTAATGTCGTCTTTTCGCTTGTTTGTTTATGTATTCACCCAGCACACGCACACACACACACACACACACACGCACACACGCACGCACACACACACACACACACACACTCACACTCACACACTCACTAGAGGGGATGAAGAGGTCTGTACAAGGGGGTAGAGGGGATGAAGAGGTCTGTACAGGGGGGTAGAGGGGATGAAGAGGTCTGTACAGGGTGGTAGGGGGGATGAAGAGGTCTGTACAGGGGGGTAGAGGGGATGAAGAGGTCTGTAGAGGAGGGTAGAGGGGATGGAGAGGTATGTACAGGGGGGTAGAGGGGATGAAGAGGTCTGTAGAGGTGGGTAGAGGGGATGAAGAGGTCTGTACAGGGGGGTAGGGGGGATGAGGAGGTCTGTACAGGGGGGTAGAGGGGATGAGGAGGTCTGTACAGGGGGGTAGAGGGGATGAAGAGGTCTGTACAGGGGGGTAGAGGGGATGAAGAGGTCTGTACAGGGGGGTAGAGGGGATGAAGAGGTCTGTAGAGGAGGGTAGAGGGGATGGAGAGGTCTGTGCAGGGGGGTAGAGGGGATGAAGAGGTCTGTACAGGGGGTAGAGGGGATGAAGAGGTCTGTACAGGGGGTAGAGTGGATGGAGAGGTCTGTAGAGGTGGGTAGAGGGGATGAAAAGGTCTGTAGAGGTGGGTAGAGGGGATGAAGAGGTCTGTACAGGGGGGTAGAGGGGATGAAGAGGTCTGTAGAGGTGGGTAGAGGGGATGAAGAGGTCTGTACAGGGGGGTAGAGGGGATGAAGAGGTCTGTACAGGGGGGTAGAGGGGATGGCGAGGTCTGTACAGGGGGGTAGAGCTATTCTCATGCTAAAATCGACTGTAAATCCAGATTTTAAAGTTGATATTCTTCCCCGTGGAGCATGCCCCCATAACCTGTGCCCCACCCAAAATGTTTAGCACCAGCCGCCACTGAGTTACATGTGTTGTATACTAGGATTTTGTGTTGTTTACTTAGGATAGCCAAACAGTTATTTGTTGCTTTGTGAGTAAGGTAGATAGCCCCGTTGTTAGCATCAGTTATCAGACCACTGAAACTGCTCACCACAATTATGCCACCCCTCTACAAAACTAATGAGATGGTGGGAGGAAGAAATACGTTGTGAAAGATAAAACATAACGAATAAATACATTTTTTGCAGACCTACTAAACATGCAACATACTGTACAGCAGCGGTTCCCAAACTTTTTCAATCAGGCCCCCCTTGGGTAATTGGAAATATTTTCGAGCCCCCCCTAACCCGGTCCCCACCTAGATTGATATAATTAATTGTATAAAGTTGTACAAACATTACATTTTCTCTTCTAATAATAACAAGACACATATATCCAACTATAGTTGTATATTTTATTATGGGTTGAAAAGGAACATAAGTGCTTGGCAAATGATCCTGTGCCACTGAAATATTCAACATATAAACATTAACTAATTTCTACTGCATCACTATTCTTACTCCTCACATTCCTATCACAATTACGATCAATGACTTGTGTGTGGTTGCTTTGCCTTGCAAATCTTCTCAAAGCGGGGTTGTTGTTTTGAGACTGCCACTCTCAGTTCATTCTCAATGTTCAACTTCGACCTGTATTTGCTTTTGATAGCAGCAACAGCAGAAAAGCCTATCTCACACAGGTACGATGTTGCAAAAGGCAGCAGTATTCCCACAGCTTTATTTTTTATTTTTATTTTTTTATTATTTCTGCGCCCCCCCTGCAGTACCCCCGCGCCCCACAGTTTGGGAACCGCTGCTGTACAGTATGTTTGATGCACCATTTTAGTGTGTTTGTGTGTACCAGCTAGCCAAACACGTGTTAGCTTGTTAGCTAGCTAGCCAAACAAGTGTTAGCGTGTAATGTGTAACCCATTTCAAATGGCTGTGCAAATAGTGTATAGTACTGTCTTGAGCATTTTCAGGTAGTGTCACCAAGATCTGACTTTTTTGCATTGGAAAACACTTAGAGTGAACTGTCATAATGAAAACATGACAAAGCCATTTGACTATCTTGTTCTTAAACAATGGTGTCAGGACTTTTCATTTTGATGACACTGACACTTTCATTGACATGAATACTTGCTCTTTTTTTTTTGTGATCAATTTTTTATTGATTTTTCTTCAGGGAATGGTACAAGGGAGTGGTAACATGTAAATGAACAAAAGATAAATAGAATAACAAAAATCCAGTAGAAACCTCCCCCCCCCCCTCTCCCAAACTCCCTTTACCCCAGCAGTCCCCTACCTCCCCCTCCTCCCACACATGTCCCTCCCGCCACAAACCTCCAACCCACCCGCCCAATCACAGCACCCCGCCCCCCACCCACTCACAGCCCCCCGCCTTCCACCCCCCCACCCTATCACAGCCCCCCGCCCACCACCCCCCACCCAATCACAGCCCCCGTAGTCATAGTCATTTTCCACATTAACAATGTATAGAGTGTATTTCTGATTAATTTAATGTTATCTTCATTGAAAAAAAGAGTGCTTTTCTTTTAAAAATAAGGACATTTCTAAGTGACCCCAAACTTTTGAACGGTAGTGTACATGCATAGACTGGGACAACTAAATTAGCTTTCTCATAACGACTGTTTGGAACTGGCTGGATTTAGTCTTGTTCAAAGAAAACCGAGAGAAATAGTGAAACCAGTCCATACACAAACACCCTCAAATAAAAGCTGAGAATCTCTACTGTAACTTCATGGTTATTGTTTTTGATTTCCAATCCAAACTTTTGGAGTGTAGAGTCAAGAGACTAAAACACACTCGACTGTCCCATTACTTAGGCAGGGAACGGTGTGTTTCATTTTAGGATATCACCGACTAAACACAGTCAAGCCTGTGTCCTTACCTCAGTTGTGTCTCCATGGTAACCCAGGTCTTGGGCTGCCTTGGGCTGTACCACCTCTGGGGTGGGGGGGTCCGGGGTCCACCCCTGGTCCTATTAACAACATTAAAACATTACACACAATAGAACAGTTAAGGCATTGGATATGACGTCTGATAAGCCATCAGATACGCTACTGAGAAACAAGAGTAAAGGTATAATGCTATAATGGTAACTATAAAAAAACGTTGTTCTAATTCACGTGAGCCAGTGTTTCCACGGCAATGCCAAGTATAAAACAGGGCAAACAATACCGAAAAAGTACTGTTGGGATTACTTTTTGTGCATTAAACAATACAACACCCTTTTAGAAGGTCGGAGTAATATTATAAAACTATAATAATCAAATTGATTTACTTTGACATGCATTATCTATTGTACACATTCACACTCTTGTTCAATCTGAGGGCGTGATACAGGGTCAGTGGTCCTACTTGGGCCTTGACGTTGACCTGTGTCACCCCGATGTACTCCAGCTCTGGGAGGTCAAGTAGCTCCTCCACTTCATCTTTGATCCCGACAGCAGGGCGGGTTGCAGCCTAAAACACACGTATCGCTCACCACATGCACCCTCACAGAAATAGCACATCTAACAATGATATGTTATATGAAGAAAGCTTGTATCTATTGTACGTGTGTGTGTGTGTGTGTGTGTGTGTGTGTGTGTGTGTGTGTGTGTGGTGTGAGTATTGTTAGAATGGGGAAAGGGGAGCTCTTCACCTGGGGTGTGTCAGGGGTTTGGGTGCTGGGCTCTGGAGTTTGGTCCATGTCCATGTCTACTTCCATTCCTTCATCAAACACACCTTCTCCCAGATAGAGGGTCACAGGGTTGAACTGGTCACACAGCTGAAAGGAGAAATAAGAATATATCAGAATAAATGGATGAATGCAATGGATCATTGTTGTTGAATGGATATATACAGTATGTGTATGCAAGTGTGTGTGTGTGTGTGTGTGTGTGTGTGTGTGTGCCTTACTGACCTCTGAGTTGACTGCAGGGGGACAGGAGATCCCGTGGCCCTGGCTCTGCAGGACACTGTGCATGTACACGTCCTCCTCTGTGTGTGTGGAGGAAGACCTGCAGAAAGTCTGTGTGATAGCTGTCCAGGGCTCCCACCAGGGGGCGCTCACAGCACAGCTTCTGGAAGGAGCTGGTGGCGTTCCAACTCCAACTGTCCTGGAACACCAAAACACTGGCTTTTAATATTGTTAAGTAAGTAAAGTAAAGTAAAACTTTATTTATATGGCGCCTTTCGTACATGAATGCAACTCAAAGCGCTTTGAATGGGAGAGTGCTATCCTGAATGTAAATGTGGGTTATGGAAGTCAATGGGACTCTATCGGAACAGTACAGTGTTAAAAGCTTGGGGAGATTGGTGGTCAATAAGAGTGATATGAGATTGTGTGGAGCCTTACACCCATTGGCTTGATTCCAGTGAGCGATGAGGGGACTGCTTGTGCCGGGAGCTCAGAGTAACAAGACCTTGGGGTGAGAAACCAGAGAGATGGAGGGAGACGACAGCAACACAGACAAGGAGGTCTAAACACTTGTCATCAAAATGACCGTCACATTTACGCAACATTGACTTTACACTACAGTATGTGGCGAGCAGCAGTCTCCCACACTATGGTGTCGACCCAAACCATACGGACACAGTACGACATCGTAACGGGTCAGACTGCTTTCTTGTCACATACAGCTTCTCAACATCAGCTTTATTTTAGAGAGCCAAGCTACAATGAAACACAGAGTGAACACCTACACACTATATGAAAGTTTAGGTCACACACTGCAGAATGCAAATAAAACTGAAGACACCTCGTAATTGTTTAGATGGCAGCATTAAACTTGGTAGTAGGAGTGTGCTGGAGTCATCATACTTGTATCTGCTTATAGCAATTAATTTTCCTATCTACAATTATGCCATTTAGCTGACATCATCATAGTTGTGATGGGACAACCGTGGGTAGGATTGAAATGATTAAAATGACGGGGCTGTGCATTGTGCGCAAGTCGAGCTGCACCAGTCAGTCAGAACTGACCAGTAGGATTTCGGATAAAATCTGAAAATGATCGTCTGATACTCGATTACTCGTATCTGTAAAATGCCCAAAATCTGAAATGAGAACAGTTTTTTCAGCACTCAACACACACTGCTGATTGCTAGCAAAGAATTGGATCGGTAGCCAACCAATGGTAAATATGTGGACTGTTTCGTCCAAAGATAAACAGAGGCTACGTTCACACGGCAGGTCTTGATGCTCAATTCCGAATTTTTACACAGATCCGATTTTTTGGTTAGGCAGTTCACATGACTTTTAAAATGTGACCTATATTTGACCTACATTGACTAGTGTGAACATTCCACGGCCCTGAACAGACCCGCATGCGTAGAAGGACAATAACAATGACGTCAGGATGTCACGCGCAGCGCACTGTATACAGAAGTAACCATGGATAATAATAATAATATTAATAATAATAATACATTAGACTTATATAGCGCTTTTCTAGACACTCAAAGATGCTTTACAAACTGAAAAGATCGAGTAGTAAAATAAAAAGAAACAAAAAAAGAAATAAAAGAAAGTATTGGGGTCTAATACATTTTTAGATTACTAAATCTAAATCTAAGTTTCTTTGTAGGATACAGGTCTACTCTGTATACTGCAAGTATATCTAGATTTATGATATATAATATATAGGATAACATATATAGGATAACATGTTACAACCGATTTCATTTTCAAGTTTTTGTGCAGCGGAAGCCGGTAAAGATATGAGCAAGATTTAATATGAGCAATTGCGTCTAAAGTGCAGGGTCGCCAGATGGGGCGAATGGGCTACTAGATTTAGCGGTTATGGGCTGGTTAGGCTGTAAATTGTCAATCCCATCTGGCAACCCTGCTAGAGTGACGTAGAAGTCGCATTAAACGCGACCTGACAGTTCAGACGGGGGCGCGTTGCTAAATATCAGACATGTATCCATTTACATTTACATTTACATGTTTGGCCTTTAGCAGACGCCTTATTCCAAAGCGACTTACAATCAATACATTTGAATACTAAGCATGTGAATCAGCAATCCACCATTCGTTGCAGGAAGAGTAATCTAGCTCGGGCCCGGGGCAACTGATAGAAGAAAAAACCTTCTCCCTATCGCCTTCTACTAAAACTTTATTTATTTATTTATTTTTTCTGGAGAAACTGAGAAACAGTACAAGGGGGGCAATAGAAGTTCTTAGGGACACAGTAGAGGGGAAAGCGGGTGTCTTTAGGAGACGTAGTGGTGAGGGTCAGAAGATGTCTCAGGAGGAGCAGTTAAGATGTAACCTGAAGAGATGGGTCTTCAGTCTACGACGGAAGATGGGTAGTGACTCAGCCGTTCTGACGGCCGTGGGGAGCTCATTCCACCAGCGGGGAGCCAGTGTTGTGAAGAGACGTGATCGGGCAGCCCGACTGCTATGTAGAGGAGGTGG